>NC_056728.1:566164558-566464558 GCF_019279795.1 Protopterus annectens | reverse complement strand
TATTTCTTTGATTTTAACCATCAAACATGTCCACTCTTAATCCTGTTTGTACAGGGAAACAGTCTGCTACCTCTCCGCAGTTCTATTTAGGCCCTTCCAGTTTTCATATCACTCGTATTAATGGAAGTTATGTACTTAACATAACTTGGTATGTATTGTCCAATTTCATTATGCATCACGGATAGGTCTTCGGATCCATCCTCCATTCCAACTTGGCCATTTCTTTCAGACATACAATCTGAGCCTCAAACGTCTCACTCTCCCATAATACCTCACTTGTCTTCCAACCCTCAGATCGAGTTTGCTGCCCCTTCCACAAGATGGTTATCCCAAAGATAACAGAAAGACAGCGACAAAAGAGCTACTGGAGTCTAAACTATGAACCAGTGGGTTCCATAATCCTATAGATCGCTCTCAGCTGTACAAGGAAGAGGAAAGGAAAGTGGGATGTGATACATAATGAAACTGGACAACACAGATACCAAGTTAGGGCAAGTACATAACTTCTAATCTGATGCTGTCCATTTCATTATGTATCACGAATGGGTCAGAAACCCCAGCTACATAAATCCTGGGAGGACGACAAGGAAGGATATGCCTCAGCACTGCTGAACCAAAGGAGGCGCCATTTCTGGAAATGATATCCAGCTTGTAATGTAGCTGCAGAAATAAGCATTCCAGTACAGAAGATTGAAGAGGACGACCGTGATCTGTTGGAATGGGCCCTAACTGGACAGGGAAGTTGCTTTCCTTGCTGAGAATAAACTGTGGAAATACATTCTGTAATCCATTTAGCTAAAGTAAGCTTAGAGACGACCTGGCCCAACCTGTTCAGTGAAAAGGCAATGAACAACTGCTGTGATTTTCTATTAGGTCTAGTTCTATGTAAGTAGAAACGTAACTGTCTGTGAACATCCAAAGAATGTAACATGTATTCGCCTTTATTGGAATAACTGGGAAAAACATGGCCCAATGAATAGTCTGGTTCATGTTCACCTCTGAAGCAACCTTTGGAATGAAAGAAGGAATTGTCCTAAAAAACCCTATCCTTGAAAAAGGTTATGTATGGTGGTTGAGAAGACAGAGTTTGTAATTCTGAGACTCTTCTGGCTGATTTAACAGCCAGAAGAAAAGCCATCTTCCATTACAAACACTTCAGCTCACAAGAAATGGAGTACCAAATAAGATCCCAAGGAGGAGGAAGATACTTGAATGGAGGCCTTAGATGAAAAAACCCTTTTAAGAATGTATGACAGAGTCTGGAAAAGGAAAGGATAGAGGAAAACTCAACTCCCTTCCCAACATGAAAATTCATGACAGCCGAAAGTTACACCTTTATTGTAGAAAAACTAGCTCCCTCATGGAAGAGCGAGCAGAAAAACATAAGGACGTCTGAGACTGAAGGTGAAAAGGGATCAATATTCCTTTGCAAAGCCCAGATGGAAAACATTTTCCATTTGCTAGAACATACTTTCTTGGTGAAGGGCTTTTGAGAGGCAAGGATAATTTCACAGAAAGACAAAGGAAGCCTGGACTTTAGCAAGACTACTGGAAGTGGAGAAACTAAGTGGTTAGTTTGGGGATCTGTCATTCTGACGGATGTGAAATGAGATCCTGTCTGGGATCCAGTAGCCATGAAGGATATTTGCTGTGAGAGTGAAGAAAGGGGAATCATACCTGATGAGGCCAGTGAGAAAAAATGAGGATAAGATTGGTCTTCAACCTGCTGGCTTTCTGTAGGACTTTGGGTATTAGGGGAATTGGAGGATAAACAAAGAAGACCTGGAGGCCAATCATGGAATAAAGCATCCCTGGGTGACTTCTCCACAGGGAGAGATCAGAGTGAAGTACCTGCTGCACTTGTTGTTTAGGGGGGGGGGGGACACACAAACAGATTGTAGCAAGGATGGCCCCAATGGCTGAAAATCTCATTCACTACTTATCTGTTCAAGAACCACTCATGAAGACTCAGTATTGACCTGCTCTAATTGTCCACCAGAAAGCTGGATTTTCCCGGGATGTGCATTACTTATTTGTCTTTTGATTGTTAACCAGGTTAGTCCAACTGGGCCAAGGGCCCAATTTCAGTGGAGACCCGAGGAGAAAAGCTCCAAGAGTACATGGTAAAAAGTACAAGGTAAATATTCATTACAAAAAGTACAGTGTAAAAAAAACATGCAATATATAAAAAAGGTACAATGAGAAAGCACACATGAGAAAAAAGTACAATGTAAAAACATACATGGTAAAAAGTACAATGTTGAAATTCACACAAATAAAGAGTACACGGTAATACAGTCATGCAAAAAAATAGCTTTTAGAAGGTAGCAGAATGTTTAAGTGGGATGCTAGCAGGTACACGAGGGAGAGTTGGCCAGGTGTTTTTTTAATTCTTTTTTGAAGAGGAGAGATGATTGGCAAGTCCAGGTCTGGGATATGCAGCATTTGTACAGTAATTTGCCAATGGTTCTGTTAGGTTTATAAGTGGTAAGTAGTGCTTGATCCGTGCTATGGAAAGCTCTAGCAGGGGTATAAAGGGACAGGAGGTTGGACAGGGATGGACAGTTAACAGGTTTATATAGGAGAGAATGTGCCACTTGTAGTTGTGAGAGCTGGAGTAGCTGTGGGAAATGAAGCCACTGCAGTTTTTTAAAGCAATACAATGATAGGTTTTTGTAGGGGAGATTGCAGGGAAATCTAGCTATGCAGTTGTAAGTTTGGTTAAGAGATTTGTTTGGATGTGTGTGAATATAGGAAAAGCACAGAGTAGGCAGGGGAGGAGATACATTTGGGCAAGTGTGATCTTAGCGGTGTTGGACAAAAATTTTTGTGTATAAAGTAACCCTAGTTTTTGATTTCCAGATTTCAGGGACTGAGGATTCCTTGATGGAATGGTTAATGAGAACAGAGACAGGGTAGTGATAGAGTTGGCAGCAAGTTTAAGAAATTGCGGGGATAGGTTATTGAAGGAGGGTGAGCATGGTTTAAGTCTTGAGAGAAGAGGTTTAATGTAAGTTGTGGAAACAGATTTCAGGGAGAAGACAGGTTGGGAATGGGTAGTTGAGGGGGTTTGGGTTTGTGTTTGGCTGCCTTCAGGGGTTAATTTCCTGATGGAGTCTATAAGTAGCCGTTTAGAAGGGTGGCCGTTTCAAGATGAGTATTGGTGGGGAAGGGGTTTGGGGTACTGGAATTTCCAGGGTGTAGTACATTATTCATGGTGTGAAAATTTTTTGGGGTTGGAAAACTGGGTGGCTTGGGCTTCCTGACTGTATTTTGTCTGGTCTGGCAAGATTAGCTTTTTTTTTTGTAAGGTTTCTGAGTTCTTTATATTTCTGGAGGAGAGAAGGAGATTTTGATTTAGACCAGAGTTTCCAGGTTCCATGCTGGAAAGTGTATTTTTAGAGAGCCACGGGGTGGGACTGGATTTGATTCTAATTTCTCTAATGGGAGCTAGGGTATTGAGTACGTTTAGTAAGATTTTGCTGAATTCAAGAACAGCATCATTCAGAGGGAGGTTGTACAGGAATGACCAGTTAATCAGGGAAAGTTGGTTGTTCAAGGTTTCTACATTCAAATTATACAGGTTATGGCAATTCCTATATTGGTGGTTTTTTGGTGTTTGACGAGGCAGTCTTAGTATTGAGATTGGGAGGTGGTTACTTAAAGAGTCTGATAAGGTGGTGGGTTGTTGATATTGATTTGGGTTAGAGGTTAAGATCCAGTCAAGGATGGAGCTAGAGTTATTATGTATGCGAGTGGGAGAGATAAGCTGAGTGAAACCATATAGGTTAATAGTAGAGCTGGGGGAGTTTGGAGATGGCTTATTCCAATCTATAATAACGTCTCCCAGTATGATAGTTTCATATATGTGTTGGGAGATCCAGGATGGGATATTTTCAAGAATTGGGATGTTGTTACTGCCTGGGGGAATGTAGACAGATACTATGGCTATTTTTTTTTTTTATGTGGATTAAGGTGGTAGTTAAGGAGGAGTAGTTATGCAGGGGAGAAATCTGGGATTGGTAGGGTAAAGGGGGACAGGCTGAGATGCTAGGAGTATAGTATGGCAACACCTCCCCCTTTCTTAGACAGTATATCATGCTGGCATATGCCGTACTTGGGGAAGTAAAATTTCAGAGTTAGTAATGTGAGGTTTTAGCCATGTTTCTGACAGAGTGATAATGTGGGGGGAGTGGTGGGCAACCTATGCATGGAAATCTGTTATTTTGTTGACAAGACTTTGTAGGTTTAAAGAGTAGAGAGATAGGTATTTGGATGAGGGAGTGAGAGGTTGGTGCCTATTGAGTGAGTTAGTGATCTTTGTGTTTGTGGGAGGGGATGGGACCAGGATTGGGGTGGATGTCCCATCTGGTAAGAGTGTAGTTGGAAGTTGTATAAATTTGGTAAAGAAAAAGTGGTAAGTAGAGAAAGAGTGGTAAGCAGTGGGTTTGAGCTTGTGTTTGTGAGAGGGGGGGTGGAAGTTTGCAATACTTTAATTTATAAAGCTGGATGGAGGAGATATTAAAAAGGGAGGGGGACACTGAGAAGTACAATGATGAAAAGAAGGGTGGAACTGTATGGGTAGCTGTTGGTGATGTGGGAGGGTAATATAGGGTAGTGTGGCAAGATGTCAGCCCAGAGAGTAGTAGTAAGACTATAGATAGTAGCATCCTGTTTCCTTATGTGGTTAAAGTATGTAGTGAGGGGAGTAAGACTGGTTTTGTGTGGTAAATAACAGAAGATTAATATAAGTGGTGAAGTTGATTGAGTAGAGGGTGGGGAAGAAGTTAGATGATAGTACGAAGAGTGATGGTTCGGGAGAGGATGAAATAATGAAGTTTGCTGGGAAGAAATAGAGTAGAAGAGAAAAGAAGTGTACCGGAGAAGTGAACATTAGTGTTAGTAGAGGGGAAAATTGTGACTGGCACTACTGTGCTGGATACACAGTGAGGATGCGACATGGTAACAAGATAAGCTTAATAAAAGGGGAGTGGTGGGATGGTGATTATGGGATAGTGGGAGGAAGGAGGATTGCCCTTTTGCTGGCGGATAAATATAAATGTAGGGTATACAGGGGTGGGAATGGGGGTAGCTTAGGGGAGTGGAGTGAGCCAGAGCATAGAGAGGTTGAACGGAGCAAGTTTGCACGAGTCTCAGAGAGCTGTTTTGTGATGAAAAACTATCACGTATGCCAGGAAAAACAAGCCTGCAGAGGAGCCCGTAAGCAGGTAATGTAGTTGAGCCAGCAGACCAAAGGGCAGAAAGACTTGGAAATAAATAGGACAGTACATGGGGTCTTATTGAGAGAGGTAAGAAGACCTGGGGAGAGATGTACAATGTAAGACAATGAGGAAAGGTGTAAAAATAGTAAGCCATAAAATAAACTAGGAGAAATCTAATACCTGAAAGTATGAGGGTCGAAACCAGACAGGGAGAAGACTAAGTAACAAGGGTCCAAAAGCGTGGGGGATAAAGGCGACAGGAAGTATTGTAAGGACGTGGAAACAGGGGCAGAGACAGAAAAATTAAACTGTGTTATTAGATAGGGGTACGGGCAACTGTCACTCCTCGTAGCGTGCTTCCTCACAACTTAACAAAGAGAAATCGAGCAGTTTAAGAAAAACCTGCACTGTCTTGGGTAATTAAGTTAGAACATACTTTGTTTCAAAAATAGATAAATAGTTTCTTTTATTTTTTAACGTCGGTCTTGCAAGGGACTCAGATGCAGTGTAGAAGAGCAGAGTAACAGCAGGAAAAATTTAGCTGGACAGCTACGGAAAAAAGAAAAATGACAATAATAACTCATTCACTCCAATGGAGCTCAGGAAGTTTGTACCATAACTTCCACTGGGGGGAGCCGAAGCCTTTTGACAGAATCAAATTATGTCCTCACCATTCAAACAGATGTTCATATCTCTGCAGCCATACGGATTATTAAAGAAGTATAAATGGCAAACTCTTCAGCCCAAACTATTTTTATAGTGGTAGTATTCTTTAGGTTCTAGGTCTTAAACCAAATTTTATAAGTCACAGTACAGATATTTTGTAAACAACTTACAATATCGCAGCAACCCACTCAAGCTACACACATACTGTCAAGCAGCATTTTATTCATCTATCTGAGAGGTTTTATTTGAGGCCATGGAGTTCTGTCTGTGTCAACTGGTTGTTGTGATATTTAGAAAACTGTGTTAATATCTCCTTATTTGCACTAAACAGTGGTCAAATATTAATGCAGTTGAGTTTATCGTGTAAGCTTTAATATGAAATATTTTAAAACCTTGTACATATAATGGTTTTAAAATCATTGATACAAATATGAACAAGCAATATTTGACGCCAAGAGACGCCAGTAGGCGTTAACTGTACATGCACCTGGAGGCATCAATCGGATGTAATGAGTTGAATGTTAAATCACAAATGTGGTGCAATTAAACTAATGGTAACACCACAGTACCTTGCTCGTTAATTTGCCTGAAAAGTGAAATAGAACATAGCAACAGTAACATAGTACAATAACAGCAGTTCCACTACGACACTAAGCTCATGGGAAGGTGCAAGAAGCAAGTTCGCAGGGACAAGATGTAAAGATAATTTGAAGGGGAAAGGAAGGGTTGAGAGAGTAAAAACTATGAACTGCTGAGCAGGAAATCTATACAAATATAGCTCTAAACTAGCATAGTAGCAGTAGTTCTCCAAAAGCAGCAATTATCAGCCAAAACGAATGTTTCATATTACAGTTAGAGGTACCTATGTTAAAAATAATTCAGCTATCGACTATAAGCAGAAACTTTAGCGCTAGCAGTGAGGTGGCTGATTTAAAGAGTTAGACTCGTAATGTGAAATGCGTTGGTTCCACTGGTGTGTAAAATAACACACAAGTTTTTATCCTTTACAATACAGTAGTAATGGCATACAAGGTGCATGCAGTTTAACTAGAATTCAAAAATACACTGCTTACATACAATGAAACAGTACAGGTCAGTTACGCAGTTAACAAGTATCTACACAGTTACAGTAGTTTCACTAGTATCCCAAAAAAATAACAGCATCTAAACTCAGTACAATTTTGTTCAAAAATATAAGTAAAAATAACCAGAAGATACAGTTTACTTACTACATGAGCACGCTACCATGGAGGACGTATTGCAACGAGAAAGTAGTTTGAAGCAATCACCCATTCCCAAACAGTCACGGCCTCTCTGCAGAGTGGGTAAGAATGGGATCCCCCCTGCTTGTAGATGTGCCATACCACGGACAAGCTGTCTGTCAAGATTGCAACTGTCCCCAGAGGAAGGCAGCCTTGAAAGGCTTGCAACATAAGGAGAAAAGTCCACGTTTATGCAAAATTTGGTCTCTGTAGGGCACCATGTGCCTTGGACCATGCTTCCCTGAAAATGCGCCCCCCCCCCCCCAACAGGGAGGCATCCGTGGTCACCATGGCCAAAGGAGAAGGGGAGGAAAAATGGCCTGCCTAGATGAAGATCGTTTGTGACGCCTGCAAACTTGAGTAAGTTTTACCAGTCCACTGGAGAACTCGCATGAAGAACCAGGTTAAGGGCACCAGAAGGATGGTGGCCGACGTGGAACTCAAGGCTATGTGAACTACATGAGTTAGAGGAAATGGCATGCGCAGTGGTGATGCCAAATGGCAGTGCTCTGAACTGGTAATGATCGACTGCAAGTGTAGATTTCTCCTGGAGAGCCTGTTTATTTTGATATGATAGTATGCGTCCTGGAAATCCACTGAGCACATCCAGCTGTCCCTGCGCATGAGCAGCATAATGGACGGCACCATAACCATGCAGAACTTCATTTTCTTGACAAACAGATTCATACTGCTCAGACTCAGTATGGGTCGAAAGTCCCCGGTCTTTGGCACCAAAAAGAAATGTGAATAAGTTTTGTATTCTCATTGTTTGGCTGGGACCCGCTGGATGACTCTTTTGTCTAGAAATCTTTGTACTTGTAGCAAGGCACTCTCACCCTGACTGGGTGGCACGTTGGGAAGACTCTCTCTGGTGTGGGTAGGAGGAAGAGAAAAGGGACTATAGTAACCTTTGGAAATAATGTAACGTAACACCCAGGCACTGTTTGTTATATCTGTTCAGGCTTCTTTGTAAGGATAGTCTGCCCCAGACTGCCTCCAGAGTAAGACAGTTGGGCAGTGTTAAAAGGGCTTGTCAGGGAAGAGTTCTCTAAAGCCCTGGTTCTGTGGATCCCCTCTCCCTCTGGGGCAAGTTTTCCACTGAATCCTTCCCCTTTGTCCCTAGAAGAGGATTCGTCTTGCAAATCAGGAAAGGCTTCTTGGTATTTGCAGAACCACATCATCTTCCTGCTCTGTTGGTTCCTGGAAAAGGTCCGTTGGGAGGGAAGAAAACTTGATCCCTATACAGCAGATAAGATCTATCTCCTGTAACAGTTTCCTTAACCAACAGTCCAAACAAAGTGGAACCGTCAAAAGGGGGGCTAATGAACAATGCCTTGATGTGGTCTGCAAACCCACATTGTCTCATCCAGGCATGTCTCCTAAAGGCTATGCCTGAACCAACCACTCGAGAGGTTCCCTCCACCATGTGGGAGATTAGCCTAATCGAGGAATTAGCAGTAGAAGCCATAGTGTTCAGCTGTGTGGAAATCTTGTAGTTTTCCTCCAACAGCGATTGCATCAGAGAGGTGGAAATTTCTTTCACCAAGTGTCTCTGGAGAATTGTGAAGTGTGCCAGGTAATTCAGTGCTCTCAGTGAAAGAGTGGCTCAGCCATACACTCTCTTCCCATGCCTGTCCAAAGCCAGAGACTCTTTGTTCAAGGGATGAAGAGTAGAGCTCTGTTCAGCGAGCTCCATCTTGGTGGCTGCCGACATCACAATAGCATCAACTGGGGCACCTTTCCTCCAGAAGGAAGGAACCATGGGGGGAACTAAGGTACTTATTGTGTCAGTTACCTTCTAAGCCCAGCAGGCGATGAGTTCAATAAGTACATCTGCCGATGGGGGTCACCCAGGATACAGATGGTCCCATCCCGAATGCCTCTAAGAACACAGACTCCTCTGAGGAAGGGGGCTGGAAAGACCATCCACCCTTTTTCTTTCAGGATTTTTAATACATCTCCAAAGGAGATATTGTTGGGTGGAGACTGGGGGGGACCCCCTTTGTCAATGCAGATGTCTTCTGTTAAAGACTCCAAGGGGGAGTCAATGTGCTTCCTCTTGCACCAACGCTTCCGGGAAACCTCCTCTGGGGGATACTTGGGGGGGGGACTCTGGAGACAAGGGAACCCCTTGCTGAGGGGTTGACTGGAGGATCTCCAGGAGGGGCTGACCATGGACTGGATGGATGGGAGCAAGGCTTTGATCCACAGAGAATTGGGAAGGGTCAGCTGGAAGGACTGTGTTTCAAGGCATTGAGAAAGCCCGCTCTGCCACCTGGAATGCCGAAGATGCCAGTAGAAGCTGCCCCCCCCACTCTAGAGGCCAAAGCCCCTTAGGGAGAAAGAAACAAGGCCATCCCAGATCTGAGATCACCAGAGAGCACCAGGCCCAAGCTGTTGAAGGCCAAGGCTCTGAGAAGATCGGAGCCAACACCAACCCCCAAGGACCAAGGCTCTGAGAAGATCGGAGCCAACACCAACCCCCAAGGACCCGGTGTGGACTACTGCGACTCCAAAGCAAAGCAGATTGGAAGAGGAGGCCGAGACACTGGGGTCAAGGCCCTCATGGATCCAGCATGGGTCAGAGAAAGCAAAATCCTCAGCTGGATCTGGGTTTTGAAGAAACTCGTCATCTGATCCATATCAGAGTGAGAGAGCCGAGACGATTGAGAGGACAGAGAAGAATGAGTTGACAGCAATGGTGACAGGATTGGCCAGGCAGTCTGAACAGGGGAGGGGGATTTGTTCTGGTGCGAAGTATGACTCCAAGACCTATGAACCAGATGGGCGTGACTCAGGGTCCGCTCCGGAGAGAAGGAGCTATGGATCCTTATAACTTCCAATGGCTACGAATGGCTGCTTGGACCAGAGGTCAATGGATCCTGCAGGGCAGAAGGTTTGAATGGTGCCGACTCACCATGATCAGAAAGACCTCTCAGATCAGAAGAGAAGCGAGGGCAAGATGGATCCAATGGGAATGGATCTGAAAGCTTGCTTCACTTTTTGGAAGCAGAAGTCCTTGGGAAAGTAGAGGGGGGACGCTTCTTTTAAGGAGAAGTCTGGACTCCAGAGGAGGGAAGAGCCCCTCTCAAGATGAACTTATTCTTCTCATCAGTGAGGGCCCAGAGACTGAACCTTGAGCAAATGTTGCAAGGCATCTCCAAGTGCCCTAGACCCAAGTAATAAATGTACCTCTTGTGGGCATCAGATTGGGGCCCACAAGAGGCACAACTCTTAAAATCAGAGAAACCACAACAATGCACTCAGACACGGAGAGAGAGAATTCCAAAATTTTTTACCTAACTGGAGAGAGGCTCATAATCGCGTGGGTCTGTAATGGCGCAAATGAGACATGAGGGTTTGAAGAGGAGTGAGGCATCATGGGAGAGGGAGGAGTTTGAGGCTCAGATCGTATGTATGAAAGAAATGTCAGAGTTGGATCTGAGGACAGATCTAAAGACCCACTCATGATGCATAATGAAATGGACATAATCAGATCTTCCCAATAATTCATACACATTTCTATGTCAATCTAGTCATGTACCTCAGCCATTGCTCTGTCACTCAGTCAAGTGCTTCAATTATGTACTCAATGTCTGGGTCAAGTGTGAATGTTTTAATGTACTGCTATGGATTTGTATATTCATGCTGTGTATTCTAAATCCATGTTGAGCCTGAAATAGGTCCTGATCGATAAATGCTCTAACCTAATCAATAACTCAACACAATAATAATAATGCCACTGCAAAGTCATTACATAGCGTCCAATAAAATTACTCCAAGTAAATGATTCATCTTAAAGTACCCACTAGCCCGACATGTTATGTAGAAGATAATGTCATCTTTCTTTCTTTAAACTACTGAATGGCTGCAACCTCCACAACAGGAGCAGGATATACGGGAAATAGTTACATAATTTGTAATATGAGCATTTCAGCGATGCAGCTGTTTAACTTCTGCCCTTAAAAGAATACTTTGAGAACAGAATTAATCACATCTAAGGGACTTGAGCTTTGATCCTGCAAGCAAGAAGTGAAATTCTGACAAGAATAGTCACTACAAGCCCAACATATGCAGGAGGCGCCACTACAGTCTCCAACACTTTGATAAGCAAATCCTGTAAAACCTGGATGGGAAGGGTATAATCCTAGGGAGCAGACTCTCTGGCGCAGAGCACAAGCACTTTGCCTACAGTGGAGTACTGCTCCAAACAAACTGGATGGGAGTGGATATGCACCAAAATAGGTAAGGGGTCAGACACTCTCAACACATCCATCTAAGTGGTCGATGGAAGTGCAACTCTCACACAACTCTTGTCAGAGAGCAGCACTTTTTAACTTGAACCCTCAGTACCTTGGGAGAAGCTTGCTACTTGCGAGGCATCTTGATTTCATTCTCTTACGGTGCTCTGGCAATGGCATCAGACCGCACAATGGACCCAGGTGCTGACCTATGTGCAGGGTACTGTCCACAGCAGGTGCACTGAGAGAGGTGAATTATGTTTTCAGCTTTTTTCATCTTCTCTCTTCCAGTGAGAAAGCTGGGCTCAAGGTCTGACTTAACTGTTTCAGTCTGTGCTCTGGTCCCAACCAACATACAAAGTGCTAATTGTGTGTCTTGGCTCATGAACTAGTAACCAAATAAAGATTTTAAAGGCTTGAGAGCTTAAGGCATTGAGCACTGAAAGTTTTCAAAGACAAACCTAAGGATAAAGCTCGAAATTGTACAAGTAGCTGAAAAGCACTGAGTGGCAAAGGGGATGGGCACTCTCTCCTACCCCAATGAATGGCCTCACCATACATATCTGTATGTACCTGAGCAAACTACCAAAGGAAAATTCAGAAATGCCCCTACAAGATACTTGTAGGAAAATTATCCCTACATACTGCAGAAGGCTTCCAAAGATGGACTGATGTTGTTACTTACAATTAAGAAAGTAGGCACTAATAAGAGTTTTTCTGCAGTCACTTAATGAAAGCTTATCTACCAGTGCTCTTGTACATATGCCATCGGTTAAGTGAGACTACCTAGTTAAACTAATTGCCAAATATGTAAATAAATGAATGAAACATCTTACATATTTGATCAATCTTGTAGCGTCGTACCAATCAAAAGCCAGTGTGACAAACAACCCTTTATGATACTGCCTATATCACACTGTCTTTCATTCCAAATGGGCAATCACAGTTTTGCCTGCATGTCTGTTGTTCTCTTTTGTAAGACATTACAGCTTTGCAAAGCATATGGCATGAGATGGTTTTACTCGATAGCTTTTGTTTGAAAGCGGGCATCATTTGGACCTGTATAGGGACTGGAATCCCACTACAACAACTCCATTACCTGACTTGTTTCCCTTAATGTGCTAATGTAACCAGTGTCAAACGGTGTCACTCTTCCACATCACCTAGGAAGGCAAGGTCTTCAATGCCAAAAATACTGTCTTAAATCCAGGCAAGTGACTGATGCAGCTCAACTATCCTTACACTGTCGTGCACCTTGTTTATCGTTATGGCTATATATCAGTCAAGTGTTAGTTTATTTACTATGCTTTGCACATCTAAAAATACCTTTTTGTTATTCAACTTGATCTTGAGATCCCCACCACATCCAGTAAGAAACAAAAACATTCCAATCCACCTTCCCATAAGAAAGCATAGTTGTGTAAAATCTTACCATAATGGTTCACAGTTATAGTATTCATTACATTAGGGATCCTGCCAAAGGTGGCACAATGTACAGCCCATAAACTAAACCTTTAGGTTGCTTTAAGGTATGCCATGTCACACATATGCTCCTTGCATAATATAGGGCATAAAGGTGATGTCCGGACGTACCATGTTCAGAACTGAGAGCCCCAGTAGGACTGCCAGTCCAAGGAAAAGAAAAGGTAACCTGTAAATCCAACAGTAAAATGGACCAGGGAGTGGAGGGAGTGAATACTTCAACAGTGAAGAGAAGGACATCTAACATTATGGTAAGATTTTAAACTGTACTATGCCCTTCCATTTCACTGTTGCAGTATTCATTACATTAGGAAGAGTGCCAAAACTCAGAAGAAATCAGGGATGAGGAAGGACCAGCAGAGCCCTCTAGGAAGCCATGAAGGATGGCCCTAGCAAAACCAGCTCTAGCTCTGGAGACTCCACCCAACTTGTAGCTTTTGGTAAATGTATGCACAGAAGTCCAGGTAGCTACCTCAATACAGTTAGTATCCAAACCCTTGAAAAAAGCACAAGAAGCTACAGCCCTAGTAGAATGAGCCTTAACAGAATAAGGAAGGCTCTTGCCATGAAAGGAATAACAAAAAGAAATGGCTTTGGAGATCCAAGAATAAACTGTTTGCTTGGATATTGTGTATGCACATCCAAAGTGTGTAGCACCTTTTCACTGGCAGATTGCGGAGAAGGGAAAAAAGTGGGAAAATGAATACACTGATTAAGGGCCAATTCATTCACCACACTGGGCATAAAAGGAGGATTACTACACAAGAACATCCTTTCCTTATGAAACACCAAAAAAGAGGACAAGCCATAAGGGCCTGAAGCTCAGACACCCATCTGGCAGAAGTAAGGGCCAACAAAGAAGAGACGTCTAAAGAGTAATGTTGCAAGGAACCTGAAGCTGCAGACATAAAAAGAGCAGAGTCAAAATTTTCCAAAACAAAATTAAGATACCAGGGAGGAGTAACAGGCTTCATGGGAGGCCTAATATGAAGGACGCCTTTTAGGAATTGTTAGTCTCAAATCTAGAAGCTAAGGAGTGGGTAAAGGCAGACAAGCAGAGATAGCTGATAAGTGGGGGCCTTAACAGAAGAATAAGCCAATGCAGCATTGGGCAAGTCACACAAGAGAAAACCAAAGGAACATACACTGAAAGTGGATGCAGGTTATGAGAAAGATGCCAACCAGAAAACCTCTTCCATTTGGGTAAGTAGGATTTCCTAGTACTGGGCTTCCTGGCCTCCTGCAGGACCCTAAGCATGTCCTCAGAAAAAGGTGACTATGTGGAATCAAAGTCGTATTGTCCACAGTGTCAGCTGAAGAGTGGACAGGTGGGGATGAATGAGAGATCCCTTATCTTGTGTGAGGAGGTCCAACCTGAAAGGTAACTTGTGATGGTTGCCCTTGGCTAAGTGCAGAAGAAGAGAGAACCAATGCTGTCTCAGCCAAAATGGAGTCACCAACAAGATTTTGGGAGCACCCTGCTGAATTCTGAACAGGACGTTTGGAATGAGGGGGAAGGGGAGGAAAAGCATAAAGAAACATCCCCTTCAAAGAAAAAGATATAGCACCCACCTTCCAAACCAGAGGACCTGGGACTCTGGCACAAACTAGAGGAAGTTTTCTGTTCAGAGGGGAGGCAAAGAGATCTATTTCAGGAGTACCCCACTGGTAGACAATGTTCATAAACCTATCCCTGTGAAGCATCCGTTCATGGGATTAAGTTAAAGACCTGCTCAGAGTGTCTGCCACAATGTTTTGATCTGAGGGAATGTAAACAGCCCAAAGAGTCACCTGACACTAGACAGCAAGATCCCACACCAGGAGTGATCTAGTTCCCCCTGTTTGTTTACTTACCACATCACTGTGGTATTGTCTGTAAATACCATGCGAGGTCCTGGGTAGAAAAGAGGATGAAAAGCCTGAAGTGCCAGCAGAAAAGCTGTCATCTCTGACACGGATATGCTCATTCTGTTGAAGAGGCAACCACACCCCTTGCACCTTTAGGGAGCTGAAAGCTGCTCCCCATCCCATGTCTGAGATATCTGTGAACAGCTCTTAAGAGGGAAGAGGGGGATGAAAAGGGAGCCCTGGATTTAGAGACAACTGCTGGATTTACCAGTGAAGTTCCTTCTTGAGACAAGGTAGAAGAGGAACGACAAATTCTAGGGGATATGCACGTTAAAGTCAAACTGACTTCAGGAACCACAAACTTTCTCATTCTGAGTTTGGCCAGGAGTAAGGGGATGGTGGATGCTGTGAATTCCAGAGTTCACAGAAACTTCCTGGCTGTAATAGAGGCCAGAGGAAAAACAGTTTGAA
Source organism: Protopterus annectens (assembly GCF_019279795.1). Classification (NCBI taxonomy): domain Eukaryota; kingdom Metazoa; phylum Chordata; order Ceratodontiformes; family Protopteridae; genus Protopterus; species Protopterus annectens. The sequence goes on along the minus strand of NC_056728.1, from coordinate 566,449,366 downwards.
AGAAGGAAATGAGTGCCAAAGCCTTAAAAGGAGGCAGGGATGCCAGCAAAGGTGCCGTCTGAATCCTGCACCCTAGAAAAACATGGTCCTGAGCAGGAGACAGAAAAGACTTTTTGAAGTTTACTGTGAATCCCAGGCTTTGCAGAAGGGAAATGGCTAATGAAGATTTTGCAACAGGATCTCTGGAAAGGATGCCTGAAGCGGGTCTATATTAGAACCACGAAAAGTCAGTTCAGCGAACAGCTTTTACATAAAAAATGCAGTTTGTCGAACTCGCTCTCCCCCTCACACTCCCCGCTAATTATATATACTAACTCCGAGATCACACTACAGTGTGGAAAGGGCAAATTTTCCAATCTTCACTGTACCACAATCTCACTAGAACAGTTTGCTGAACAGTACTTTCAATGTAAAATGCCGTTCGCTGAACTGACTTTTCGTGGTTCTAATATAGACCTGCCTGAAGCAGAAGATCGTCCAAGCAAAAAAATAGTTGGATACCCTGAATCCTGCAAAAAGCAATCACAAGAGCTAAGCATTTCATGAATACCCTTGGGACAGCAGGAAAGACAAAAGGCAAAGCAGAGAAGTGAAAATGCCAGGAAGCAACAGAGAAGTGTAAAAACTTCCTGAAAAGGGGATGGATCGGAATATGGAGATAAGCATGCTTGAGATCTAGAGACACCATGTAGGCAAAAGAGGGGAAAAAAGTCTGAAGGGACAACATTCAAACGGAGGGAAACTTCAGAAAAATGTTTAAATGAGAGAGATCTAGAATTTCCTTTTCTGGGTACTAGAAAGACCCTGGAGTAAAACCCCTTCCTCCTCTGGGGAACACCGACCTCCTGAATAGTACCCTGAATCAAAAGGTCCCAAAGCACCTCCGGAAAGAAGAGGAGTTGCTCCTGAGGGGGCTGAGAAACACCCATAAAAGGGGGTAGGGATTTCCAAACCATGAAATACCCCTGACAGGATTCCTGGGTCCTGTCCATTATTTGAGTAATCTGTAGCCAAACAAGAAGAGAGTGAGAGATCAAAGACAAAGAGGAAAGCAGCTGGTAATGAACAGGACAGTTAAGCACCTGGTTTACCTGAAGAGAAGACTTCTGAGGTGAGGCACTGAAATCTGAGTAGCCTTAACAGGAAGAGCCCACTTGCCACCTTTTTTGCCCTTAGGAGGGTGAGATTGCCTGCGAACAAAGGCTGGCTTACTGGGGTAGTTTCTCTGAAACTTAGGCACAGGAGAAACAAACACATGTTAAAGTTCCTGGAAAGCCTTGCCCTTACCCTGAAAGGACTTATACCAGCAGAGGCTTCACCAAACAGGTATTATCAAAAGGGGCAACTAACAACTTAGCCTTAATATCAGGCAAAGTTTGAAGCTGAAACCAAGAATACCTCCTCTTCACAGACCCAAAAGCAGCAGCCCTAGAGGAAGCATCTGCTGCATCATAACTACACTTGATGGAATGCTGAGACACCTGGAAAGAAGTCCCCAAAATAGAAACAGCAGAAGTTTTTCCCTGAGCGTCTTGAAAATCAGAAATCACCTGACAAGACTGGGACAGGAGAGCCAACAAGTACCTGGATATATGGGTCTGATAATTAATGGACCTAAAAGTCAAAGTAGCAGTGGTGAAAACCTTCTTGCCTAGGCTTTCCATGGTCCTGCTACCTTTATCAAAGGGCAGTAACTTGAGAGAAGGAAGCAACTGAGAGAGCTTTTCAGGGGCTACAGACACTATCGAGAGGTCGTTTCTTGGGAGCAGGAGCTGAGAGTCTGGAGCCTTAGAAGCACTGTAAAATGCATCCAGCAAGGCAGCCAAACCAAGGGGAACAGCAGAAGGTTTAGCAGAGTCCATCTACAGCAAATCCTAGTATTTTTTATGTACCTCAGAGACCTGAGCACAATCCTTTTTAAAAAACTCCATCATCCTGGAGATTGTGTCCACAAAAGAAATCTCTTCAAAGAGATTATCAGGACTGGCAGATTCCACTTCCTCTGACCCATATTCCAAAAGAGAGGGAATCTGAGAAGGGTAAGCAAGGGATTCCTCATCTGAATCCAGCGCCTCCCTCAGAGGAATCCTGTTCCCTGGGTCTTTTTAGGGGAGTAGAGGATGAATGGGGCTGGAAAGGAAACTCCCTTAGGAGGTTTCAATGCATTCAAAGCACTAAACAAACCCTGAGTGAAGGCCTGCCATTCCCTCTGTAGATCCTTAGCAGCAGGCAAAATCTGTTTTAGTCTTTTGCTTTTTCTTCAATGGGATGTCTGCCTTATAAAATTTGAAAAGCTATGACCCAGGACGGCATTCAATAATGGTAGTAGGAACGACTTATCTAATAACAAAGGAATATCCCTAGGCCCTCAGAAATAATCAGCCATGGTTCTCCTTAAGCATCCGAAACACACATCTGCAAATCCTCCTCGGACGTGCTTAAAGTTGGATCCCCACTGACCTCTAACCTGGTTGTGGTAGAGGAATCCAATGACAAAGCCAGGTGCACCTCTGGGCATTCACCTACCTCGGGAGAGACATCCAACAGAGTCTGAACAGCAGAAGATTCCTTTCTAGGCTTCTTGGCCTTCTTCACTGACGGCTGTCCCTTGGGGTGGGAAGTACCCTCCATTGTGTCTTTCGCAAGAAGCTTAAGATGCTGATTTTCAAAATAAAGCACTACAGATTCTATTCTGAAGGATTTTAGGTATAAAAGCCTGACAAATGTAAGATGACATCTGGTCGTGAAACAAACCTAGGCAAAAAAGACACTGGTTAGGCAGTCTTTATTACAGATCTATCTCCTACACTGGCATTTACCCTTGCCGGATGACATGAAACGTCACAAGCAACAATAAAAAGGATAAGTAAAAAAAAAAAAAAAGAACCCCAACAGGGCACTTACCTGTAATGGCTTTGTGAACCAGCAACAGAATGGGTGTTCAGACAGACGATCATGTGATGGCATTTGGACTGGTGGCCAAGTTGTTCTGAGGAAGGTATGTCCGGATGTCACCTTTATGCCCTACTCTACTGCAAGGAGCATGTGTGTGATGTATGGCGTACCTTAAAGCAACCTAAAGGTTTTGGTATACACGCCAGACATCCAGCCGCTTTTGGCAGGGGATCCCTAATGTAATGAATACTGCAACAGTGAAATGGAAGGACATCTTTACCGCCATCTCAAAGAGCCAGGATACAGATGATCCCATCTTGTTTTGTAAAAAGTTTTAGTGGTCAGTTATACACAAACACACGCATACAAATATAAATCTATATATTTATATCTATATATACATGCACACACACAGATTCAGGCTATTGTGCTAAGATCTTCCTCCAACATGAAATAAGAACTTCTAGATAACTTGGTGGTCTTGAACGGGAGAAGCTGCAACATCAACAGTACACCTCAATCAAAAGAGAACAACAAAAAGTTTCTCCATTTGTTGTTCAGCCTCTGTTCAGATAGCCCATTGATGCAGTATATGCTGTTCTCCACTTCCTTACTCACACTCTGTCCACTACTAGCAGCAATATTCCTGCAACTGTTACACATCACTGCAGATGTAGCTTTCCCTAAAACGATACAACCCCACCCCCACTGATTCAGCTCACTACTACCCAATGGCATTCTTGAATCAAGGCAATTTGGTAGTGCACATGGAAATGCAATCTCCTTGCTAGCAAGCAAGTATTTTTATCTTTTTTTTTTTTTTTTTTAAAAGAATAATCTAATTTCAAAAAGGCACTCATTGGGTTTCTAGCAACCAAATAATGAAAAAAGCCATCTCAACTGAATATCCCTCAAGTTGTTGTTCTTCTTTTGGCTTTTCCCGGTTAGGAGTTGCCACAGTGGAACTCCAGTCCGCTGACTGGCAGTAGATTTTTATGGTGCCGAGGTGCCAGCCCAACACCAAACCTTCAATGAAGGCACGCCCATTCATGCATGTCTTTCGAACGCCACTCGACCACAGGGAGGTCATGCAGACTCCACATAGAAGGCACTCCAGCTGAGAATCGAATGGGAGAACCTCTTGCTGTGAAGCGACAACGCTACCGCTGCACCACCGCATATTAGTAAACTGCAAAGAAAGTGATACAATTCCAGCAGCTTTTAATACCATACTGAAAAAATGCTAAGGAGGGTGTGGAGGATTAGGCCTCACATGCTAAACTTCACACAAAATAATGACTATCAAAAAAAGGCAGTCTTCTGGCCATGGTTCCTACTACCTGACAAACCGCCTCACTTTATTATATGCTATAAGCTCCCCTCTCTGAATATCTGTCAGTGAGCTATTCCTTCCAAATATTTCTACTGAGAGGTTTAAGGATGATCTGCACAGAGACATAATGTTCCATAATTTACGCTAAGTTTTATTTTCAAATGTATGCAAAGACTGCAAAATGCATGCTGCTAGCAAGCTACACAACAGACTCAGAGGGCTCGCTCAGCCTGTATCCAAAAAGATCCAAATGCAAAGTTTTGGATATTTAAATAAAACTTTTCCAAAGATTACACAATAAACAGACTACTGTAATTCCTATATATAAAACAGTTCTTATTTCGCACCTTGCCATTCAAGTGTGTGAAAGAAGTTGTTATTACTTGCATCACTAGTCTGAGGGGATTCTGGACTGGCACTTGTATGATCCTGCATGTGGTCCATCCTGGAGGATTCAGCTTCATACTGGGCCGTTGACCCAGGTTGCCTTGGCAGTTCTGGTTTACCTAGGAGAGGGGGAAAAAAAAAAAAGGGGGTTTGGAACTCATTCTCCAAAGTAAACAAAACACAAATTCCAACACAATTAAATTTGTACCAAAATATGACAATTTCTTGCTTTTGCTACTTGAACACTTCTGAACAAGTTACAATGACTTTTTTCTTAACACCAACATACTCCACAACAAACTTAGCCACAAACAAAAAAAGAAAAGGAATCTATGTGTGAAAGCACAAATTCATTTATAAGTAATGAAATGTTAAAGAACATGCATTTAGGCCATTAACGACTTTGCAGCCAGGGCCACATTACATAACACCATCTGCTCAGCATGCACTACACTAGAATTAACATATTTGCCCTCTTCATAAACAGTCTCAAGCTCCAAGTTTGGAGCTGCATGCAGTCTCTGGCACATCCATGGCATCCTCAGAAATTAAAAAGTTCCAAACTTGAGATTTTGTGCCCCGTCTGGCACATTCATGGCTTTCCTGCATCACTTTCAGGGGTATGAATGCCTAAGTGAATCACATTAATCAAAATGAACAAAGGTTTCATCAGGAAGAAAACACAAAGCCTGAAATAATAACCCCAAAATTAAATTCTTCTTCCATAGCAGTACCACACCATGCAAGTGTGAATGACAGCAACAGCAAGGCAGAGAACACTGCAGGAAGTCCTCCTGACAACCAACTGGTACATGTAATTGTACTTGTTACAGCTTACTTTAAGGAGTCGTCTGCCACAAGCTTATCACTCAGGAAGAATCTCAAGCAGTACTGAAATGCACACAACCCTCTCCTCCCCAAAAAAGAGACAACAGCCCTAAAAGGCAAAGTCATTTCTTCTTTCGGCTTTTCCCGGTTAGGGGTCGCCACAGCGGATCACCTGTCCGCTCATGATTGGCAGTGGAGTTTTACAGTGCTGAGTTGCCAGCCTGGCGCCCAACCTTCCGCAGAAGGCACACACATGCATACAGTCATACCTAGGGCCAATTTAGTGTGTCCAATCCACCTACAGCAGGTCTTTGGGATGTGGGAGGAAATCGGAGCTCCCGGAGGAAACCCACGCAACCACAAGGAGGACATGCAGACTCCGCAGACTCCGCACAGAAGGCACCCCAGCCGAGAATTGAACCAGAGAACCTCTTGCTGTGAGGCGGCAATGCTAACTGCTGCACCACCGCGGCCACCCTCCTTAAAAGGCAAAGTAATGAGCCTGAAAGGTAAAAGCCCATAAAAATCAGCTTTCCTAAGGAAAATGCTATTCCTTGAGTGAAGGCCCAAGTTACAAAAATGATACTTCTTGTTAAATGTGTACATTTCCCAGGTGGTCACAGCACAGATACTTGCAATGGGCACATTTCAGAAATGTATACTACAGGAAGCTAAACCCAAAGTGCATGCATTAGGGAAAAAAAAAACATTTATCATCCTTGTTACTAATCTAATCATAGCTGACAATCTATTTGGAAACACACTGTTCAGTGAATGCAACAGCCCACCTCACCAGAGACCAAACAAACAAACAGTTAATTAGGCATGCAAGGCTCAGTACCTAGAGAAGGTGGAAAAGCAACTAGCAGTGAACAAACAAGATATGAAGATGAATTCTCCCCATTTTAAGAAACAGCTAAGAAACATTACCTTATTAGTAAATGAGTCTTCAGTGAGCAAAGTTTCAACTTGTAACTGCTACTGAAAAGTACTGCCAACGTGGTTCCTACTTGCATGCCTGCAGTGATGCAATGAGAATGGTCTTTTCTCAGCAGCTGTGGAATCTGTATAAGTAAGGGTGGGTGGAGGCATAGCTCTTGGGAGTAGAGTAGGAGCTTAAATTTCTCTGCAAAAAATACGTTGTGTTTTGTTTTTCCAAAGAGTACAAGCAATATATATATATATATATATATATATATATATATATATATATATTTTTTTTTTTTGTAGGTTTGTGCTTCAACAAGCTGAAAATTGGGGAAAATGGAGTAAACTACTTAAAGCTTGAAGGGATTCAAGGTGAAAGAAACCACACTCCTTCTGGAAGACATAACCTGATTTTTATATATAACAGCATGGAGTTTAGAAAGGATTTTTTGATATGCAGCTGCGGCCACAATGGTCAAATACCATCCCCATCAGCCTTATGGAGTGCAGACTGACCAACAAGTATGCCACAATGGTCTAGAACACCTGCCAAAAAACACATGGAACAGGTAACCTGGAACTAAGAGCTACTTGGAAAGAATGATCCCCATGCCAAAGTGCACTGATGCTAGTACTGAAGGGTGATAGCTTCTTCCCATCACTAGCTAGCACAAACAATACAAAACGCTGTCTAGTCTGAATGACATTATCTCTAAACTTCTGGGAAGGGAAGTGGCAACTTCCTGTAAAAGGGTAAGATATATTTACCTGTACTTGGACTCGCTTTGCAATTTTTCTCAGCTGGTCATTGGAACAGAATGAACTTTTAGTCGTATGTTGATAATGGCTTCTTGTCATTAAAGCTCCCTTCCAGGCTGAATAGGTCACAGACCCGTGATCAGAAAACTCACAATGGACAGAAACAAAGCTGGTCATGCCTGGAAACACAAACCCCTCAAGACCACATAGATTTTAAAAATCTTAGATAAAAATGCAAAGCTGATATTAAAGAAACAAAATCAAGCCACATTAGGACCAAATCACATAATTCCATCTCACAACCATAACCATTCTATAAAAGCTATAAGCAATACAGCTTACTGTCAGAATAAGAAAGCTGTCAACTCAATGTGTGACAAATATGTTACACATCTTTAAAGACCTACTTATGACACATTCTCCCTCCAGACAGATTCCACAGCCCTCATTAACAATTTCAACCAATTACAACCTTATCAATACAGATGTGATTATATCACCTTAGAACTCTCAATCCCAGCTACTTCTACCCAATAATGCTGGAACTGCACATACTTCACTAAGCATATTCCACTTATTCAAAACCACTTGCTAGTACCTCACAACTCAGCCCATCATTTTACTTCCAAAAAGTACTACCAAATTCATTTCAGCCCATCATTTTACTTCCAAAAAGTACTACCAAATTCATATCAACACTCCTTGAATAACTGGAAGCTAAAAGCAACTCTAATAGACACAGTGATGCTAAAAATGGCAGCCAAGATACAAAGACAGCCTTAATCTTTGCTTCACCACAACTATTGTTCGCAACCTCACTTTAAACATTCCATCATAATTTCCATACCCAAAGCATCTCTACAAAGGACTACCTCACAATCTACATCCTACAACAAAAAAATTCAAAAGATTCCCCCACAGCTAAAAGTTAGACCATCTTAGTAAATATGTCACCGTGACACAAAGAAGGCTTTTGACAAGGACATAATCTTGCAGCTATATGCACTACAGCAGACCACATCTATTTAGCAAAGGGAAAAAGGATGTCATTTGAAAGTGTCACTCATCTTAATTATAAAAAAAGAACAAACAGAATATGGTCAAAGCTTAATAAACTTTATCAAAAACTACCTAACAAACTGAACATTCAATGTACAAACGGAAAAACCACATCAGCAGAAACTACCTTCTCAGCAAAAGTTTAATAAGGATCAATGCCTGGATCTGCACTATTTTCTCTCTTCGTCACCAGTATCAACACATTTAACCTCCATAACAGTATCGCCCTCCATGCAGATAACAATTCCGCGCACTTCAGGCACATCAAATATATCAACAGAAAATAAGCTACAAAAAATACTTTGGTGTTCTCTATCTTTGGCTTGCAAAACCTTACTTTGTAAATGCAAACAAAACTGCAGCCATGCTATCTGGTATACAAAAAAGATGATCAAAGCAAAACCTTGACATCTTAAGTCTTCCAATAATGTCCTTAAGCATAGTTAACACAATGAGCTTCTTCTAGGACCGGACAAAATCAAACCACAAATACAATCAATCCAAATGACAATAAAGACAAGAATAAAACTGAACTATCTTTATAAACAGAAATGAGCACTTTCATCTTAAAATCTCTCACATGGATAAGGAACTTCACCTTGATCTCCTTTAAATAACATTATTGGTCACATTACTAATCATGTGGACACCATATCTTTTTAGTTTCATTTTCAACACACACTTACAATCGATGCTTGTGTTTTATTCTTTTGCCCCAATGGGATTAATAACCCTTGCCACTTACATTCCTTAGAATATAAATCTGCCATACTACCACCATTTCCACTGTTGATAATAAAAAGTATAAACACAGGCATTAACTACAGGTGCATCAAATTTATGCAGTTTGGAAGGCTGATGAAGTATTTTATCCATCTATGAGAGAGATTTTTAAGATGAAAGCGCCGACTTCTTTTATGATTGGAGTTTTATTCTTGTCTTATCATTTGGATTGGTCATACTTATAGTTCAACAATACCAATATCATGGACTGATCCTAGATCCTAATCTACCTTTTAAAACTCAGAGAAATCATCACCTCAAAAACTAAAAGTCAGTTAAAAGGAGCCTACTTACCATCTCTAATCAGCTCACATGCAATACACTCGAGACCACAGCTAAAAATGAGTTAATACTAAGAATAGAATCTGCTCCTCTTACAGTCTTGTTCCATTCAACACACAATACCCAATGTCTTCAGAGCACTTTAAACTGCTATCTGAATATTTGTTACTCACTCCATACAGCTGGATCATCACTGTATTATCCTACAACAAAAATTTCATATACCCCTTTTATCAAAATTAACCTTTAAAATCTTTAACAAAAAGCTTCTGTCCCTAAAAAAGATTCTCATCAAAACCATCCCTTATTCACTATGACACAGATACAATATCATACAATATCATCCTCACACCCTCCACCCCCACCTTCACCCTCTCAATAAATGAAAAATCATTCCCTAAAACTACTCCAGCTAATTGGAACGGTCTTACAGCACAAAACAAGGAAATCTCGAACTGTAAAAAAAATCAAGAAAAATTACTGCATTGCCTAAAAGATAAATACAAATGCACTTGCTTCATAAATAATGGCTAACCTACATCTGCCTTTGGCCATTCAAAACATACCAGAAGACTATCAGGATCTTTCAAATCTGTCTCTAAGCTCATTATGAACTCTGAATTCCATATTTTGTAAATTACTTGACTATTATTAAATCAGACTCATTACTCACTTCTTATCCCACTTATACACCTTATATCTTACTATCTACTGGTTGTTCATACTTACTTTTTCAACCATGTATCTACTACGAAACAAAGGCAACAGCTCTTTAATATTACTAATAAACCGTTATACTTGGAAAACGCATAACTATATTTCAATTACTGCACAATGCTTGAATTGATGAAAAGCTTTTTTTTTTAATTTTGTTTGAATAAAGAGCTAAACAAACACCAGATTACTATGCTTTACCAAACATGGTATAGCAGACTAAGCTATAAAATTTGCAATTAAGGATTAATCTGGATAACTCTGAAATCTTAACTGCTTAAATATGATCTACAGCAACGATAATCTAATTCGAAGATGGAGGCGCCTTTGTGTGGCAGCGGCCTCGCCGGCTCCGGTTGTGCACTTTGCGGTTCTATGCTGTACTTGCCCGTTTTGTTGATGCCTGGGTCATTTGCCTGGTTGAGTATGCCTGTTATCCTGTTGTTTGCAGACGTGGTGTCCGTGTAGTCCCTGATGTGAGTTTTTTGCTTGGATCTTGTAATGTGAAGTATGCCATCAGTGGCGATTTGCTGGATGTGGAAGCGGAGGCCGAAATCTGTTTGCTGGTGCAATGCCCGGTATGGATTTTTGTGTGACAGAGAACCAGAACAGATTTTTTGGGGGAACTGATGATGGTGAACGGGGATGATGAAGGAAAGATAGTTGAGTGGTTGGATGTTGGGGTCTGTGGAAGTCTGCGGTTGTGAGGCCTGTTGGGTTGGATGGTTTGGTCTTGGGACTTGGATTGTTGATAATGGGATGTGGAGATGTGGCGATTCGAAGACTGAGCCTTTGATTGGAATGCTTCTGGTACTACAGTGGTGATGCGGCAGTTGAAACTTATTTGCCTGCGACTGGACTGGGACTTGGTTGTAGTTGGTGTTGGAATGTAAGACGTTTTGCTTAATGCTTCTGTAACTTTAGTGGCTTGTTCTGATGCTATTTATTTTTCTGTGTTATGTAAATGTCTGTATTTATGTTGCGCTTGGAGGAACGTAATTTCGTTCAACTCTGCACTTGTGTGTTACTGAATGACAAAGCTATTGCTGATTTCTAATTAACTGTACATTGCGATGTGTTATTTCAAAACTTTGTCTGTACATAGGATTCATTTTTTCAAAATGTCATTTGTACTTCTGCAACTGTGCCAGGGTTGTGGCTAAAAATGGTCCAATAACCAGCTCACACACCCAGCTAAAGATCTTCTGATCTTATGAGGGATATCATTCATATATACAATAAACATGTTCATAGGATTATAGGAAGTTACTAGGCTAATGGCCCTAGGACCCTTACAAGCCTACCCAAGTTCTACCCTTATTTCTACGATCAGCACCAATTGCCCCTGTCCAAGAGGGATACAAGGTGGAACCCAAGGGTGAATTTACGGTTACCCATCCAATTGTCCAGACTGCATCTGGAGACAGCCAATGAGGTGGCTCTGTTTGACATGAAGTGAGAGTCCATTCCAGAGGTGTGGTAACCTTTGGGAGACAAATCTGTCCCTCCAGCAGGCTCTATTAATGTCACATACCAGGTTAAGATCTTTAGAGCGAGTAACCCATGTACCATTTGACTTGCGGATATGCAGCATTTCCAGTAAAGCAGGGTCAAAGACTGCCTTACATGCAAGGCATAAATAGTCTATAGTGATTTCAGACAATCCACATAGGATAGACGCTGAAAACCTTGAAATTTTCTTGTGAGGAATCTTTGTGATCTTTCCAATTGCTACAGGTGCTTGGAAAGATACATATCAAAAGGGGCATTGTACTCAATTATTAGCCTGATGAGGGAAGAGTACAGAGAAGTTATAACTTCTTTTTTTTCCTGGAGAAAATGCCTTTACTTATGAGATGAGCAATATAGAATGCCCTTCTTACCACTGTGGAGACATGGTGATCAAAATTACGGTTGCTGTCAACCTGTGTGCCCAGGTTTCTCACCACTGAGTGTGTACTTAGGGTGTTGTTATTGATGTGGTAGTTTGCAGGAACAGCACACTTACCAAAAGAGATGGTAATTTTGCATTGAGTTCAAGGCCATGACTTTAACACCAATCATTTGTTTGTGTAAGACCCTGTTGTAAGATGTTGACATCATTTGGAGATTCTATGACTGCTCCCAGACTGCAGTCATCAGCAAATTTTGTCAGCCATAGACCTTTAGTTTTAGCTTGCATTTCACAGAAGTAGATTCTAAACAGTAGAGGTCCCAGGACTGATCCCTGTGGAATACCACTGGTTACAGGTCTGCTGCTGGAGGTGAATTCCCTTATTTTGACTATATGGGTTCCATCAGTGAGCCAGTTAGTGACCCATCTAACAATACAAGGGTTGATACCTAGCTGGGTGAGTTTGTCAATAATGCCCAAGTGGGGGATAGTGTCAAAAACCTTGGCTAAGTCTAGGTAAGCTGTATGCACAGATTTCCATTCGTCCAGGGTATTAGGCTGTGGTGACTTGTCTCAAAGACGTCCACCAGGTTTAACAGGCATGATCTCCCTTTGACAATTCCAAAATGAGTAGGGTCAAGTTTCTGGAGATTACCTATATCTTTGTTTAGAAGGTCCATGATAATTCGCTCCTTGTGGAGATGAGGCTAGCCAGGCTAACAGGTCTATAGTTCCCAGGGGCAATGGAAGCATCACCTTTGCAGAACGGGATGACTGTGTCGATTTTCCATTCAGCTGGGATGAAGAGTATGCCTGGAAAAAAAAGAGTACCTAGTGGGTGTTGCTAATTATTGTTTGAGCACATGTAGGACACAACCTAGGATGTTATTAGGTCCCATAGATCCTGTGCTTTTGGCCTTAGAGAGAGTGTTTATGACCTGCTCTTTAGAGATACAAGTTAGAGGACAGGTGGTAGGGACGTCATTGGGTACATGTGGTGGGGACAGGGGAATGAAATGTTCATAGAACCTGTCAGCTAACAGGCTAGCTATGTATACAGGCTCAGTATATGTGGTATAATTAGCTACCAATTCAGCACAAATCTGGGCCTTTCCTTTTAGGTTACAGATGTAACTAAAGAATGCCTTATGACTGTCCTTAATTGAGGAAGCTAATTTGGATTCATAGTTTGCTTTGGAGGACTTCATAAGAAGTCTTATTTGCTTGTTACACAACATACACATCTGCAGGCAGTTTAGACGTTTGCTTAATTATCTATCAGAATGTTCTTGAAATAAGGAAAGAGACTGGAAACCATGGCAAAAACCCACATAGTTAATGAGAGGAGACACAAGTTGAGTAAAAGGTATCTCCAGCCAAGTCCTAACCACGATAAGAATGTGCCCCTATTTCACAACATACAAACATATGCACACATCTTCGCGCACACAAATATAAATAAGCATATACATATATACACACACACAAATAAAAAACAAAGTACACCTAGCAAATACTAAACTTGATAAGGCCAAGAAAACGAATTACCAAAGAAGCACAGAAGTGATGTGCTCTCTTTTACTACTGGCTTTGCTCTAATGGTCATGGCTTGAGCCAGTATAATCCCATGCCTAAAGGGATATAGGGCTGCTAGAAAGAAGACTTAAAAACTCCTGATGTCCATCTGTCAGTTATAAGCCATTTCTTTTCACAATAATGCAGAAAGATGTTTGGATGAACATCCATGTAGATCCAGGTCAGTTTTACAGACCAAAGTCCAAGACTTGCTTATACCACCATCTGCAATACCGGCATCAGTGATTCTCTAATCTGGCTCAACCATCTATGGAAAACCAAACCAATGCCAAGAGTATGGATGAATACAAAGTTTCTGGAGCAAAAGAGTGTTTAACATTAGCCATCTGTGCTAAACACCATATCGAGTAAAGAAACTATATATACTATTCTTCAGAAAAGAAAAGACTACATTTGGCAAAGTACTGTGTCTTGCTACTAAATAAAATGGCCCTTTGTAATGCTGTTTGATATACATTTGGTACATACCTCTCCCCACAGACATGCATTTTAGTTATTAATGAATACAAAGCCAAATTAAGTGCACTAACATAATAAAACATATAATAATGAGTAATCATAATACAACCATAGAATTACCAAACTTAGATAAAATCTCTTGCTGTTCTTCACGGCTGGAGAAGAGGATCTTCGGATTCAGCCCCTTGATGTTCAGGTTTTCCCATGGTGGGGTCTTGTTAGTAGACTTGTCTCTTGATTCAACTTCTACCTCCAGGTTAACCTGGAATAAATCTGGATACTTCTCTTGGATATCACATGCATCCAGATCATATCTAAAACGTATTAAAAAATATAAGTATGATGCGCAATATACTACATTGTTAACACTTGTCAGCATTCCAGGGTTTACAGTACCACACAAAGCATATTCTCAATTAAGACTACTTCTTTCTCTGTGTTAATAGATTTACATAATCATTAACCAATACTCTCTTCAAAGCGACACAGTCTGTTAAGCCCATATTAATTTAGCTACACATCTACTATCTGTCCTTTGCAGTTAGAAGTACAAGCCAGCATACAAAGCAATTCCTAAGTTACACTAAAGACAGGAAGTCTGAAGGGAAAAAGAGTTTGCGTCTTATGGACAGTGTTTCACTTTTGAAAGGAAAATTTTCACAGAGGTAATTATCCAAAAAGGCCAAAGGAAGTAAACAACCAGCACTAATGGCTCCCAACTAAGAATGAAGAAAGGAAAAATAAAAGCACATGCTTGGGCTGACAACAGGACTATGTTTTAGTTACTCTCAATTTTCCAGAAGAGATCTACACTAGCAAACAGTAAAAACACTATGTGCCTGACTCCAAAACAAAACAGGTCTTTTGGAATCTGGACCCCAGTGCAAGTCTGCTTATAAACAGGACTTACACCAAGACCAAGTCTTTTCAGAATCAAAGCAAACTTATACCAGAGTAAACCACTTACACTGAGTACAGCATATTCTGGAATCTGGACCTGATCACTTTCCTTTTTTGCCGACCACATAAATGATGGTTGTAATTAGAGTGTGGGACTTCAGGATTTAACCATAATCAAGAGACAAGAAAATATAACTGCTAGCATGACGAGGCTCATCAAAAAAAAAAAAAAAAACTAGAAATTATTAATGCAATAAGAGCAAACAAGTTAGTGAAGTAAATACATACATGAAAATATGCAGCAGCTCAATTTTGCTGCTACAACCATTTAACTAATAGAACATAATATTTTGGTACTATCCTCACAGCTTAACATATTATAGCAGCTGAGTTCTTCTACCCACTCACCTCTCTCCTGACACACATTAGAAAAGGTAGTGACTTACCTTCCCTCATTTCACCAACCAAAACTGTCATAAGTTGCTTCTGGTACTCACCTATTTACTCAGTGTGTGCAACCTCTGCAAGCTCTCACCAGTTCTTCTCAAAGCTTGGATGGACCTGCATCTCTTGCTCACTTTGGCCAAACTCTGAGTGTACAACTAGAATATTCATTCCATGGGCTACAAAAGTCTTATACAGGCTCATAAGTACTTACTAGGTGATTGATCTGTGATGATTTTAAGAAGCCCAGCTTTGCATTCCAATGGTAATTATTAGCCCTTATATTTTGCAACATGAATATCCAAAGGCAGGCCCGAGCAAGTACATGTTGGTAGTAATTACATGGTTCTCCTATCCGTAAGGGCCAGTGGTGCTAAACCAAGGGTAAATTTGTAGCTACTCATTCATTCAACCAAATTACTTTTGAAAAGCATAAGAGAAGTATGTTGCTTTATGTGGAGCTGAAAACTGTTCCATAGAAGTGGTTCTTATCGTAATAAACACTTATCCCTCTAGCATGTAATGTTAATTTTGCAAAAAAGACTGGGGTAACATTTAGCTGGGAAAGCTCATCTATGATGCCAGTGTGCATTGACTTTACCTCATCCACTGCATCGGTGACTTTTTCAAAGAATTTGAGCAAATTAAGCAGGCAGGACCTGCCCTTGAAGAATCCAAACTGGGATGGTCGAGAGTCTGTAAATTCCTATTTACTAGATCCATAACAATAATTTCCATAGTCTTACAGATAAGACAGGTCAGGCTTATGGGTCTATAAATCAGCAAGGGTCCATTTAAGTCCCACCTTTGAGCAAGGGATTGACTGTTGCTGTCCTTCACACATCCAATACAAAGGCTTTTTGAGGCCAATATTGAAGAGCCTCTGTAAAGGGGTCTGACAAACATGTATCAAGTCAATTAGCAGGCAAGCCTACTATGTCATCTGGACCCACAGATGTAGTGATCTTGATTTTTAGCAGTGCCTTGAGAACTTCTTGTTGGGAGATTTGAAGGGGATGTTGGTACCTATTCTGAGAATACTGGGAGGGAGGTAAATTTAGAGGTGAATTTGTCTGCTAGCACAGTAGATATAAAAAGTGTGCACACCCCTGTTAAGATGCCAGGTTTTTGTTATATAAAAATTGAGACCACAATAAATAATTTCAAAACTTTTCCCACGTTTAATGTGACCTATAACCTGTACAATTCAATTGAAAAACAAATCTGTTAGGGGAAAAATATAAAAAATAAAAAGCATACAATAAGCTGGTTGCATAAGTGTGCACATCCTTAAACTAATACTTTGATGACACACCTTTTGATTTAATTACAACATTCAGTCTGCATTTTAACAGGGGTATGTACACTTTTTATATCCACTGTATACTTGCTATGTCCTCTGGAACAGAGTATGTGCTATCATTCACTACTCTGAGCAGTGCTGTACATTATTTCTGAGATTTCTAACATAGTTAAAGAAGACTTTGTGGTTATCTTTTGCCTGGGCGGCTATTCTCACCTTATATCTGGCTTTGGTTGTTATGAACAGGATCCAGATTTCCTTATTATTAGTTATTTATTGACATTTGATTACAGGAAAGTCAGACTGGGTAGAACTGCCCATTTTCAGTGGAGGCCCAGGGAGAAAAGCTCCAGATTATTACAAAACATTTTATCTCCAAAAATAAAACAAAAACATATGCAGTTTAAAAAAGTATGCACAACATAAAAGTACTGGTTAAAAGAATTGCTACAAGTCAGCAAGACTGTTTTTGGCTTCTTGAGAGTTAGATTTATTTTTGCATACAATGAGTATTTTTTTCTTTTATTATATGTCCTATTTTTATTAGGGCACTATCACGGGTTTATTTTTGAATTTGGTATTGTATTTGTTTCAGAGGGGGACAGATGCAACTCTTTACCTGTGTACAGAATTTGGAAGTAAAGGATTCTGTGTAAGCAGTGAGATCACAGAGTTGGAACTAGCTTTTAAATTCAGCCAGGCCATCATTCAGTTTTAGTAGATTAGCCTTTGCATTGTCTCTGAATATCAAGGTACTGCAGTATGCTTCTGGCTTCAGTCTTAAGGCGACAAACTGACCTGTCATCCAATTTGACTAAGGAGGAGGTTACAACTGGTGAAGAGCGAAGCTGCCCCATATTTGCAAGGACCAAGTCCAGGATTTAATCACCCATGGTTGGGTTGCGGACTAACTAGTCCAGAGTCTGTATTGATGATCAGAAATTTCTAGGCACACGTTTGAGGACATATTAATCTCTCACTTTATGAAGGGATAGTTAAAGTCTCCAAGAAGAACGGTGCTTGGCTTACTACATACAGACTCCATACTGGTTAGGAAGG
Organism: Protopterus annectens; assembly: GCF_019279795.1. Taxonomy (NCBI): domain Eukaryota; kingdom Metazoa; phylum Chordata; order Ceratodontiformes; family Protopteridae; genus Protopterus; species Protopterus annectens. Next base: position 566,431,744 of record NC_056728.1, on the reverse strand, counting down.
AGGTATGGGCAGGGAACATAACAGGGGTCATTTAATTAGCTATGATGTGATAAAAGCTTTTGTTTATAAGAAGTTGGATGTGGAGGAGTTCCAGGTTATCTTGTCCAAGGAGTCTGGAGGTGAGATGGTTCTGCAAAAATAGAGAGAACTCCATATTCAGTGCCTTTGTCTAATGTGGTGGGCCTGTATGAGTGATGGGCACTGAAGTCCTGCACTGATGGAGTGCTTTCACTAATCTTGAATCAGGACTTTGTGAAGATACATATATCAATATTATCCATGGTAAGTAGTATTTGTAAGGTGTGGAGTTATTTTGTTACTGCTCCTAGAGTTGAGCAGCAATACCTTAATGCTGACTGGATTATGTTTAGTTACGCTGGACGCTTTAAAAGACTGACACTGCTAAAAAGGCACTAGAGGGTGGACAAAGTTTCAGCAAATAAAAGAAATCCATATTGGGAAAAGTGGAGGTCATCCCCAGAAAATCAACCAGGACCATCTACCATTTCTTCCCAGGCAGATATATATTGTACCCCCTTTGAATGACACCAGAAGTCACGCCACTCATCTTTTGTTCATCCTGCATCATTCTTGATGATAGTAGAATACTAGCTCAATACTAGGTTCATACCTGCATCAGTCACATTCCAAGACCTCCATTAACCCTCTTTTCATATAGTCTAGGGAGGCATGTCTCAAGCCATTTATACCCACATGTACAATGCCTGCACCATATGCGCACTTGTGGTGCAAAGACTTGAGTGCTTGCATGATAATGATGAATCCTGGTGCATCTACTTGCACAGCCTGGCAAGTGATACATCAGTACATCTCACTATGGAGTCACATAACTAACATATTGAATTGTGTGGTGATTTGCCTTATGGCCTTTTGACATGAGACAAAGTGACTCTTGGATGTATGCCTCACCATGGGTGCTGCATGTGTTGTGTGTTTGTAAAGTTGATGAGTGTATTTGCTTCACATGTTACATTTTTGTGGTCGCTGTGGTTTAGGTAGGTTACTTTTAACAGCTTCGGCATATATCAATCTGAATGTTTTATCTCAGTTGTGTGCATGCGATTGGTTTATGTGGTGTATGGTATGGACCGACCTGCCTTTACTTTGTGATTTCCAGTTTCCAGTATATCTATGACAAAGTCAATAGGCAAGTGTAAATGTAATACAGAATCACCAAAAGATTTTCACAGTGTCGGTTCTTCCTGGAGGCCTGAACGTTAAAAGTTGCCAACATTATAATAACTTGAAGTCAGCTATAAAAAATCAGAATACATAAAGTTCTAATTCCCTTAACAATGGAAAATACATTGAAAAACTTTTTAAACCTATTCTCTAGGGACTTATTCAGCAAACTGTGGATAGCAGTAGAAAGAAAACTGCTTCAACCACAGGTTGTCAGATGTTTGCTTCATCTACATAATTTCTGGAGGCTGGCACACCCTTTCAATTGACATGCACTGAGAGTGAGCAGCTGTTACTAAAGACCTACTCTGACCATGGTACAGTGGGTTATCAAAGCATGAAATTCAGTGGTTTTATTACAAATACTGCATTTCATATTAACTAATTAGGTTTTTGTTTTTGGAAATGAAGACATTGTCCACTGTGGGGAGATTTGGGGAGAAGTTTGGGTTAGGGAAGTGCTGAGGTGGTGCTGGTTTGGGAATGCATGTCACAGAGTGCAAATTGTGTACTAGGAGGGGTTGGCTAGGAGTAGATGGCAATTTTATTTTAAGTCAACTTCACTTTGCACTGACGCCAAGAACATAAGATTTTTTTTTATACCAAAAGAAATGATCAGACAAATGTTAAATAAATTTGGTGTCATGGAAGTGGTTGAAAGGTTACTTGTTTGATAATTTTGGTCAGAAAAAAGAAATCATGGATAGTTAATCTGATAGACTTGTGCAAGCCAGGTTTAAATGAATATTAGCCAATGTATCGATTATAGCAATGTTTAAATGTAATTTAAACATTTTTGATACCCTTAAAGAATTATCTTTCCCAAAACTAAATACGGATCAATTTCACTTGTTAGATAAAGAAATTACTTCTCAGGAAGTCCTGGATGTGATCAATAACCTCAAATTGAATGGTCCTGATGGATTCACAGCAGAATTCTACAAATTATATCCCAACAAGCTCTCACAGGCTTTATATTTGATTTATAATCATATTCTCCACCAGGGTGTAAGTGATCCCCATTTCAATGCATCTAAGACTATTCTTATCCCTAAAGGTAAAGCAGATTCTACCAAACCGGAAAATTTTAGACCCATATCCATTATTAATGTAGACTTAAAGATCTTGGCCCAAATTTTTGCCAATAGACTTAAAGTACTGCTACCTAGTATAGTCTCTAAAGAACAATCGGGCTTCATTAGAAATAGACAGACCTCAGATCATACTCTAGCTTTAGAAGCTATGATAACTTTCTTTAGCTAGGCACTCTAGCAATAGATGCTTCTAATTTTACTCTCTATTCTACCTCTATTTAACTTTCCTACATCGCTCAAAATTTATTGAGACCATTTACCACAAAGCCTATACAACACTACATATTAATAATGGTATATCTGAGAGGATTAACATAATTAATGGTGAGACAAGGTTGCCCTCTCTCTCCTTTATTATTTAATCTATATATAGAGCCTCTCTTCTTATTAAAAAAAACTCATCAGATCATCCCCAAGCTATTTAGAACTAGTATCCCTCTCGGCATTTATGATGATCTAAATATTTACCTCTTTACCAAATTGGACTTAGAGAAAATCATGAAATCCATTAATATCTTCTCTAAATTTGCCAACTACAAAGTTAACAAAACAAATCTCAAATTTTTCCGGTTAATATCACATCACCATATCCTAAATTTTTCCTCTGATGTTATTCCAGTTAATTCAAGTCTTCTGGGGTAACTTTCTCAACTGATCAATCTATTTCATATCAGGAGAACATTTCTTCTCTTTGGAAGGAGGTGCAATGGGATTTAAAGAGATGGTCTCAACTTAAGCTTCCCTTTATGGCACGTGCAACTATTATAAAATGAATATCCTTCCCAGATTCTTGTATATTTTCAACTCGACTAATTGATTATCCCTCTATACTTTTTCAATAAATTACACTCAACCTTCTCTAAGTTTATTTGGTCTCCTAAATCGGTGAAGGATTTGGGTAGTATTTCTCTTCCTGACTTCAAACTTTACTATGATATTATTCAAAGTAGTAGAATTATTAAGATAGCAAACTATATTAATACCTCAGATGCCTGGCACCCTAACTGGGTATTACTTTACTTCAATTATATTAGATCCCTTAAATTCAATCCATCCCTTACCTTTCTTGAGCAAAGTTAGTCTAGACAAATATAAAATCTTTTATGGCCTGAAATATAACGTTATCAGATTTCATAAACTATTGTCTTCGCTAAAACTTAACCAATACATCTAAATCCCAATTTAACTCTAAATGGTAACTTGATAAATCTATTAAGGATAAGTGCATGGCAGACTTTTTCTTAGTCAAACATCTGAAGTTATCAGAGATCAGGCAAACCTTCAATTTATCCAATAAATAACTAGACAAATCTTTGAACTATTGAATCCATACTATGATCATCCTGACTTATCTAGAGAAATCGAAATTGCCAAGGTTATTTGGAAACTTCTTCTGCTAAAAAGAAAATGACTTCCAAAGTATATAAGTTATTAATCTCTATCAGATCTAACAATTTGCCAGTATTTTCTAAATTCTGGTCAGATAAGGACCAGTATAACACTAATGAAAGAGGCTTTCAAATCAAGTATTAAATATATCCAAAATTATTTTATAACTCATGATCACCAATAATGTATTTAACACCTGCAATCATTAATAAAATTCACCCCAACTCGCCTTCTCTGTGTCCATTTTGTAAGGATCAAGTAGCGATATATATCACATTTTCTGGAGCTGCAAATGTGTGTACAGACTATGGTGTGCCCTTAAAGTTATTCTGGAGAAATGGGATAGAAAAATCAACACTTTCTTGGCAATTTGCTTTATTACATATCCCTCCTGATAATATTACTAAAGCTCAGCTCAAGGTGGTGATTTCAATTGTCATATTTATCAAATATTATATCTCATTGCATTGGAAGTGCCAACAGCACTAACATGGGAAGGTCTAAAGGAATTGGTAATTAGGCATATTAGGGCACAAAAGTATCTCTTTTATAAAGGTAATCACAAGTTCTGTTCTGAAAATTTTGGAATGTATTCTTTGATTGTCTTTTAACCTGAAACACTTTTCATTTTTGTATTATATCTCCTTAATGTATTATCTGTTGTATATATTGTGAATGATATGGGCAATGTATAGTTGTATATAGTTTTTGTTGATGTTTGTACAGTGTTCTTCTGTGGTTTGTATTGTTTGTCTATAAGATAATAAAATAAAAAGATTTTCAAAAAAAAAAAAAAAAAAAAAAAAATGTAATTTAAACATTTAAATGTAATTTGTTGAATTGTCCACTAGAGAGTGATATGTTCATGTTGGGTGTGTATGAATATAGTGAATGCTTTCATACACTATATTCTTCAGATGCTCATATATATATATATATATATATATATATATATATATATATATATATATATATATACACACACACACACACACACACAATTTCTCAATGTTTACTGGATATTAAACTTTAACCTTTATCTGGTAAGAAATATTTTACACCAAAAGGCAAAAACCATTCCAAGTTTGTGGTTTGCAGTTTCTCATTAAACGAAAGGATAGTCAACTCACTGAGTTGTCCTCTTTTCGCAGTGTCATTCAGCCAAATGTTAATTTTGTTAAGTTTTACTTTAACTGACTTTGCCATTACAGAGTGCAGAAGCAGAAAGTACAGTTGTGTACACTTACCATAAATGTAGATGTTAAGAGTGTATTCACTGTTGCCGTCCTAACAAATGGGTTATCCTGCTCCCGGTAGCCCTCAATCGGCCAGAATACCAAAGGTAAGTAAAATTTACATCGGCTGCCGTCGGTTATAAAGGACGTCAGGGCATCCGATACAAAAGGAGGCAGCCAACATCACTTCCTCAGTCTTTCATGCCATAACAGTCAGAAGCCCCCAGAAAAAAGGCTAAGCCAAATGCCAGTTTGGCAAATAATACCCAATTCAGCCTGTACCTCAGGAAAAAAGAATAGGAGAGGACCAAAAGGGGGAAGGAGGGAGGGAAACCAGGACTGCAACAGTGAATACACTCGAACATCTACATTTAAGATAAGTGTACACAACTGTACTATGTTCGTGTTTCACTGTTCCAGTTCTAACAAATGGGTTGACTACCAAAGCCCAGAGAGAAGGGAGGAGGAACCAACAGAATCAAGGGTTGGAGATAATGCCCTGCAACACAGCAGTGGCAAACCCTGCACTGGCTCTTTAAAACAGAGGCAAATTATAATGTTTTGTGAATGTGTGCACAGACGACCAAGTGGCAGCCTCCAAAATATCTTTAGTAGGGACACCCTTTAAAAAAGCTGCAGAAGTGGAAGCTGCTCTAGTTGAGTGAGTCCTAACCCCTTGAGTAGGAACCTTGCCATAAAAAGAATAACAAAAGTTGATGCAATGTGCAATCCACTTGGAAATGGTTTGCTTAGAAATAGCCTTGCCCTGAGCTCCAGGGGCAAAACTGACCAATAACTGAGCTGATTTCCGAAGGTCTTTAGTCCTGTCCAGGTAAAACCTGAGCTGCCTGTGCACATCAAGAGAATGCAGAATCCTTTCACCTTTATTTCGATGTTTAGTTAAGAAGGTAGGAAGGTGTATGGACTGATTAAGAGTCGAGCTAGAAACCACCTTAGGCATAACGGAAGGGCTGGTTCTCAAAGAGACCCTGTCTGGATGAAAAATAATAAAAAGGCTGCACAGCCATCAAAGCCTGCAGCTCAGAAACCCTCCTTGCTGAAGTTATAGCCAAGAGGAAGGCGGTCTTCCAAGAAACTTTAATTCTGCAGAGGCAGCTGGCTCAAAAGGAGGAAGACTGAGTTTCTCTAGAACAAAATTAAGATCCCATGCTGGAGTAGGTGCCCTTCTGGGAGGTTTTAAGTTACAAGCACCTCTGAGAAACATTTTCATCAAGGGATGAGAGAAAATGGGTTGTTCAAGAGAACAATGAGCAGAAATGGCTGAAGCATGGAGCTTGACAGAAGAAAAGGAAAAACCACCCTGAAGCAATTTAGCCAAGATATTCCAAGATCAGAGGAAGGGTAGGCTGAGAAGAATCCCCTCTAGCCTGCATCCAATGAGAAAACCTTTCCCATTTGCCAGTGTAGGACTTCCTAGTGCTAGGACTCCTGGCCTCCTTCAGCACATCAACCACCTGCTGGGAAAGAGAAGAAGAAAAGGAAGGAGTCAAACTATGAGCCATGCTGCCAAATGAAGGGATTGAAGATGAGGATGCAGAGTAATTCCCCCTTCCTGAACCAAAGATCTGGCTTCAGAGGAAGATGCCAAGGTGGGGATTGGGAGAGACTGTGAAGCAGCGGATACCAATGCTGTCTGGACCAGTCCGGAGCTATGAGAACAGTCATTGGTCTTTTGTCCCTATTCTTCAACAACAACACTGGGTAGAAAAGAAAGAGGAGGGAAGGCGTAAACTGATAGCAACATCAAAGGGAAGGACAGAGCATTCACTCTCCAAGCCCTGCTGTGATGCTGTCTGGTGCAAAAGAGAGGCAGAAGGTGATTGTCCGGGGAGGAGAAAAGATCCACCTGAGGCGTTGAATGATGCTATAGAAAACAGTCCTGTTTAGCTGCCACTCATGAGGATCCAGGGTTACCTGCTCAACTGGCCTGAAAAAACACTGAGCCTTCCTGGAAGAAACTGAGCTAGGAGATGCAGGTCCAGAGATGCTGCCATGGAACAAAGATTCATGCTTTGTCTACACAGGGGGGTAAGAGTGAGTCCCTCCCTGCTTGTTGATGTACCATACGACTGTGGTATTGTCTGTTCTGACAAGTAAGGTCCCTGGAGAAAGAAGGTGCTTGAAGGCTAGTAAGGCTTGTTGAACTGCAATCAACTCTTTTAGATTTATGTGCAGGTGCATCTTCTGGGTGTTCCACTGTCCCTGTATGCATCTGCCATCCATCTGTGCTCCCCAGGCATAGTACAATGCGTCCATAGTCAGAACTTGAGTGGCAGGAGGTGTCCAAAAGGGCATGCCCTTGTTTAGTAGACAGGCTGTTGTCCACCATAGAAACTCCATCTGCAGAGATGGAAGCAGAGGGATCATCATATCCAGGTCCTCTTTGCGTTGACACCAAATGTTCTTGAGGTACCATTGCAATTTCCTCATATGCAGTCTTGCATATGGAATCATGAGAATACAAGATGCCATCAATCTCAGAGCTTGCAGGTATTTCCTTGCAGGGAACTGGGACAGCCTTGCCAAGTCCTTGAAGAAAACAGAGAGTTGTCTGCTTCTCCTGGGTGAGATGTATCATCTGGGCGGCTTGTGTTCAGACTCACTCCCAAGAATGTTATCTCCGTGGATGGTACCATTTTTGACTTTTCCTGATTGAGTGTGTAACCGAGAGGAGAGAGAAGAGTCTTTACGAATTCCAAATCCTTTAATAGCTGCTCCGGAGAACTTGCTTGAATCAGGCAGTCCGTCCAAGTATGGGTAAATCTGAATTTTCTTCTGCCTGCAAAAAGCAATGACTGGGGCCAGGCACTTTGTGAAGACTCTGGGAGCAGTAGATAAGCGAAAGGGAAGTGCAGAGAGTTGATCGTGTTGCTTGCCCATTCGAAGATACTGCCTGCAACTTTCCCTGATAGGGATGTGCAGATAAGCCTCTTTGAGATCCAAGGTTACCAGCCAGGAACCCTTTTCTAGCATTGGTAGCAACTGATGCAGAGTGAGCATTCTGAACTTTGGAATCACTAGAAAAGAGTTCAGAATGGGAAGATCCAGGATAGGACCCCAGGTGCCTTCTTTTTTTGGAACTAGAAAAAGCCTGGAAAAAAAGCCCTGGCCTACCTGCTGAACAGGAACTGATTCTATTGCTCCCAGATGAAACAAAGACAAAATTTGTTTTTCTACTTCTGCCTTTTGGTTTGGAGGAATGTCTGGGAATCCCTTGGGAGCGGGAAAGGTGGGGAAAGAAAACTTGTGCCCCAGGGACACTGTTCTGAGCACCCATATGTCATTTGTGACAGAGGCCCAGACATCTGAAAAAAGGGCCAACCTTCCCCCTAAAGGACTCTCCAGGCAAGCAAGAACAGGCAGAGGGTGTAAAAGGTCATTGAGAGTGCTTAGACTGAGATGCAGGCTTGGAGCTTCCCACCTTAGAGGTGGAAGCCTGCCACCACCCTAGTCCTTTGAGGGAAAGCTGTCTGTCCCCTAGAAGATTTGTAACCCCTAGTCCTGGAACGGTTCTATCTGCTGGTATCAGGAAAGGTCCAAATCTTGGAAGGGTAATTCCTGCTAAAACGAGGGTGTTGAACTTGCAGAAAATCTTTAACAGTTTGCATGGACTTGGCCTTATCCTCCATCTTTTTAAGCACCTCCTCAGCTTTACCGTCAAAAAGATGGTCTTTATGCAAAGGTGCATCCAAAAGCTTAGCCTTGACAGGTTCTGGAAGAGGCTGTTCTCTGAGACAAGTATGCCTTCTAACAGATCCAGTAGCCATATCCCTACTGGAGGCCTCAAGGATGTAAAAACACAATGAAAAGAATGCTTATTGACCAGAGTGGCTGAATTCAACAAATCCTGCATGTCTTTACTCTCTGCCAAAAGAGGTACATTTGCAATCCTAGACTTAATAGCCTCCAGGGTGTGCTGTTGGTACTTCAGCATATGAAAAAGACAATTGGTAGCTATAATAGCAAGGGTGGCAGAGGTATAAAATTTCTTGCCCCACCTATCTAGGTTCCTAGATTAGTAGTCGGAATTCAACAAAGGTAAACTGCCAACCGGCACTCATGCATGAAAAGCTTCGGGCTCCGTGGCAAGGAAGACTGAGGAAGTGACGTTGGCTGCCTCCTTATGTATCGGACACCCTGAAGTCCTTTACAACTGACGGCAGCTAACATCATTTTTACTTACCTTTGGTATTCTGGCCAACTGAGGGCTACCGGGAGCCAGATAACCCATTTGTTAGGACTGCAACAGTGAAACACGATGAACATCTACAGAACCGTGACATGTGAAGTTAGTATGTATGTATGTATATGTATATATATATATATATATATATATATATATATATATATATATATATGTATATGTATATATACACACACACACACAAACACACACAAATACTGATAGACAAATAGGAACACAGGGTAGTGATTCCCCAAAAGAAAAAGGAAACGGGCAAAATAAGGGACTTTGGATGAGCCAGTGCTAGAATTAGGTTACTTTACTAAAAAAAAAAAAAGAATTTTACATGGCAGAATTCTCTAGATCAGAGCAATGTGGAATATCCCTTTAAATTGTGATACCTGGGCTGCAGATGTCTGAAATCATCTGGATGGGTCAAAGTCAGCACTGAACTGCTCTAAACTTCCTAAAGGGAGAATAACAGTCTCCTGCATTTTTAGATGGATATTCTGTTGTTACTGTTAGAAAGTTTTGCAATTAAATTTTTAAAGGACTGAGATGTGGCCTTTTATACATAGGCAATAAATGCAGGGGTTCCATATGTCTTCACTGTTGCAGGTTGACATTTTACATTACACTCCATTTCCATTGGGATGTTCTATTTAATTTCTCAGTACTAAGTTTACCACCTGTCCCGCTACCAGTGGCACACTTGCGACTTGGATCAAATAGTCCTGTTGCCGCCTATAAGAAGCAGTGAAGCTGAAAAAAAATCCTCTCTGTTGAAGCTCTGAAAGGTCATGGAAAAACCAACACTTACTTCTGGCTCTTCCATGGCAATTCAGTTATGATACTACCCAAAACCTTCAACTGTTCCCAGTCCAGGTATTTAAACTCGCACAGCAACTGGCTGCAATTCATTATGGGGGCAGGGACTGCTACAGGAAGAAACCTACAAAGCCTGTAGCTGTAGAGCACTTTAAGTTAGTACTTTTATAGGTCAAGGAGAGAAATTCACCAAAGGAGCTGAAATTTTGCTCTTTTTTATCACACAAGGAGTAAGTCACCTCAGCCAGAAGGCAAGCCAGCTGGAAAACAAGCCAGCTACCAAGAAGGCAAACCAGTAGGAAGCAAAGTCAGCCACCAAGAATGCAAGCCAGCAGGAAGCAACACCAGCCAGCCACCCACCCACCCTTAAGGCAAGCCAGCAGGAAGCAAAGCCATCCAGCCACCCACCATTAAGGTACACCAGCAGAAAAAGCCAGACAGCCAGCTACCAGTAAAGCAAGCCAGCAAGGAAGCAAAGCCAGCCATCCATCCACCCACCCTTAAGGCAAGCCAGCAAAAAGCAAAGACAATCACCTACCCACCCTTAAGGCAAGCCAGCAGGAAGCAAAGACAGCCAGCCAGCCACCCACCCTAAGGCAAGCTAGCAGGAAGCAAAGGCAGCCAGCCATCCACCCTTAAGGAAAGCCAGCAGGAAGCAAAGCCAACCAACTATCCAGAAAGCAAGCCAGCAACCAACAGGAAGACCAGGCAACCATACACACAGAAGACAAACTAGCCAACAAGAAGGGAAGTCACCCAGCACAGTAAACACTGATTGTCCTGGTCTGCTTTGTAGTGGTAAGTACAAGTAGTATGTTATGGCTGTAACTTTTTAAGTGGGAATATTGTGTTTTATTTTAATTTTCACTTTTACAATGTCAGGAAGTACTGAATCGACAGTGGTCGCTTTGGGATGATTTGCAAGTAACAGGTTTTAAAAATAGATTTTAAAGTGAAAATGTGTATACAGAATTTTTATTTATTTATTTGTGAGGGAGGCATGATCAGAGGTAGACATAATACATTTGTCATTTTAATAATAAATGTTAGCATGGTTTCAGGATAGTTTGTTTTATAAATATGTGTATTTGTATCTTATTTATTTTTTTAAATGCTGTCTTCCAGCAGTTAAAATGCACTGCTTTGGGTTTAGAGCGAATATAGCTTGCTGTTGTTGGGGCATTTACTTATTCATTGTGCAGGGTAAATTAGTGGTATAGGTTTTATTATTTATTTTCTTCTGATTAATGATGCATTTGGAGGTAAATGGGCTCCGTGAAGTCCGCAATGCAACTGTTTAGTGACGACTTGCAAGTAGTAGTTTTGAAAGTAAAAATGTGTATATATAATTTATTTTGGGGGCGTCATATTCACATCAGAGGTAAACACAGTACATTTGGCATTTTATTAATAAATAATATCGTGGTTGCTTCAGGATGGTTTGCCTTTAAAGGTGCAATTGTGTCTGGATAGTTTGCCTTTTGGGGTGGAAATGTATGTGTACGTATTTGATTTAATGCTATCTTCAGAAGCAAACTGCAGTGCTTTGAGAGTTCAGTAGTAACAGACTGCACTGTGGTTGCCCTAGCGTCTAACTTTTTCTTTGTTGTGCAGAGTAAATCATTACCACTTTAATGTTGACGCTTTAAAAAGTTTTTGTTCCTGCCCTGCTTAAATGTGGAGTGTAATTTGGTCATAAAGCTAAATCTGTAGCTACTTTGTTTTAATATTTTTAATGGTTAAAAACAGATGCGTCTGTTAATGTTTTGCAAGTTGTTTATTTCTTTTCTACTGTTATCTATTGTTAGTTGAGTTTTTTAGTGCTGCAGTGACATATAAGTGTGCTGATGTCAATGTTTTAATGGTTGAAATGTTTCTCCCCCGTATTTAGCTGTGTGGCCTACTGTTCATTACATCATTAACCATTCTACCTTTTTAAATGTTTTGTATTAGCAAAAATATTTCCCTTTTCACTTTCCTTGTTCAAGTCTTGAATAAACCTGTATCACAGATAAGGTAGAACTACTTTACAAAATTATTTTAGGCTTCAAATGCCAGTTTTCATGCTAGCTCTTTCAAATGCCAGTGTTTTTCATTCCAGTTCTTTCAAATGCCAGTGTTTTTCAAGACAGTTCTGCTGTTCTGATATCCTCCTAACACAGTTCTCCTAAACGTGTTGTAAATAAGATAAGCACATATTCAAGAATGAAGAGAACAGCTTCAAGTCACTACTGCCAGAGAATGTGCAAGTGGCAGGATGTTTGAAAAATGGAATTCAACTATACTGAGAAATGTAATGACCTGAACACATTCTGCAGGTTCTGCAAAAAGGAATTTCTAGTCACCCATGGTGGAAGAAACAATATCACATGATATCAGGCAACTGAGCAACATAAGACTACAAATTCTGCAAGCAAAAACAAGTCACCCGATGACAAAGGGGGCAAGAAACACAAATTTTGAAGAACCAAAACTCAAGATCATTGTAGCAGAAGCCACTGAGGTATTCCACACAGTTAAGCATAACATCTACTAAAAGTTTGGACTGTGTAAGTAAAACAGGCCTGCCAATCATACACAGCAGCTTGTATGTTGCACAGAAAATGTGTTGTAGACAGACCAAGTCTGAAGCCATCGTTGAAAGTGTTCTGGTGACTGCACTCATTAGAATGCCTTCTACAAGGCCTGCAGAAATTGTGCACTTCATTTACATCACCACTGGATGCTTCCAATAAGGAAACCAAAATTATTTCCACTTGTTGTGCTGTACTTTTCCAAAGAAGATGAGGAGATGAATGGCCTTTTGGACTTCTGTGAAGACCCTGATGAACCTGCCTAGGCCATATCACAAAAGATTTCTACCATTATGGAAAAGCACTCCTTCCCCTGGAGCAGAATTTCAGCATATAAGGCTGACAATGTCAAATTCGACTATGGAAAGAAATCTGGGATGTATACCCAATTTAAAAGAAAAGTACCAATCACTTCAGAAAGCTAACTGTGATACCCTCATAATTTACGTCACTAAAGAAGCTACAGCACAACTACCCTTTGCCATAGAAGCCTTTATTATGAGCCTTTTTGGTTATTTCTCAAGCTCTGCCACAAGGACTAGAGACTTGAAAGACAGAGTTCTGTAACATGGAATTTGAGGACCTCCGAAGTTACCTGCCAACAAGGTGGCTGTCACTCATGCCAGCCATTCACATAGCAGTAAAATAATTTGTCAGTGTTCCCATTGAAGTTTTTCTCCCAGGAAGAAGAGGAGACCACCACCTGGTAGATATGGCAGCACATTTCAGATAAGCATGGCAAGAATACATTGCCTATACTACACCAGTACTATTTATACTTTCTCAGTGTCGTTCTTATTTATTTCAATGAGTACATAAGTATACTAGAAAAGGCAGCACTTACTGCCATGGAGACATTTTCAATGATGGTCCCTCTCAAGAATTAAATGCAGCCAAGAGCAAAATATGCTTTCTTTGATGGAACACTTAAGACACTTCTGAACTCATTAGACAGCACTTCATTCAACTAACTGAAGACAGACTTCATCTTGTTCTTGGAGACAGCTGTCAAGTACTTAAAAGAGTGGCTTGATTTTAGTGAAGACATCTACTTGTTTACAGCGTCAACGTTATCTTTAACTGAGCCCTTTGCAAACAGTAACTTACTCAATGTGACCACTGCCTTCAGTCTGCAGGACACTGACTAAGACAGTCTCTTCCAAGACTATTTAACAATCAAGTCCTTCTCCAAGAACTGTCTATCACAGGCTTTTCATCAGCAAAAAAGTGGCTGAAGCTTTTTAGAGAAGAGCTGACTGCACTACATCCAGCAATTGCTAGGGTATTATCAATACCAACATCCAATGCATTTACACATACAGTTTTTTCTTTGGCTAAAATAAATATACAGATGTGAGACATCTTTGCAGCATGGACGTGACAAAAAGCTATGCTGATAACTATAAATTACTCAATGAAATTCAGTGACTTTTATTCAAACATTACATCAAATAGGGCATCACTCCATGCAATCAAATCAAATGGAAAGTGCACATTTAAAAAGAAATGTGAGTTATTTTGCATGTTTGTAGTGTGTAGATTTGTTTTTGTTTCCTTAGAATAGTTATGATTAGTATGCAATATGTAGAATGTTTTTTTTTCCTTTCTTAACTTTATAGCAAACATACTCCATTTAATTATATAGAATAAGTGATCATTTCCCCAGTAAAGTGTAGTTTTTACTATTACATTACTCATGGTATATGGCTGTAAGTGTTTTTTTTCAGTAAAGCTTAATTTTTCTGTTATAGCTGCACAATTTAAATGATTGAGAGAGATTTCAGTATGCTGTAATAACTTCACACTGCCAAACCCATAACAACTCTATCACCACTCCTGTGGTGATGTAATGAGTAGTAGGTGCAGCTGTCATATTTGGCCATACCCCAGGGTCCCATTTTGGCTAGCTGAAAAGGTGGCAACCCTACAGTAAACAGAATATAGTAATGGCATGGAAAGTCTCTTTACTGAGTTGCCCATTATATCAGAAATAAAAATCCTAAACATTCACCGGAAAAAATATATATTTCATTTGGAACATACAGTAGCTAAAATGGTGTAGAGCACTGAGATACACAGAAATCACTACGAACAGAACAGCAGTCATAGATATATGTTCCTATCTCAAAGTTTTGTAGTGAAGTCACAAAGGAATTGAGATTTGGCTTTCCATACTTGGGTACCAGGTGCAATGTTTCACAGGGCCTCATTGTCACAGTCTGGCATTCTATATATTATTTTTTTCCACTGGGGTACTGTATATGACTTCTGTTCACTACTCAGAATACAGAATTATCTAAAATATATCTTTACTAAGTTGCAATTACATCATAAGTCAAAACTCCTAGTTCAGGAAATTGTAAGACACTAGAAATATGAAGCTCTCACCCCCTGAATTTAAACTCGTATGCGGTAAAGTACACTACATGAAGACAAAGCTGTACATGAAACCTTATACCTGTAACCATGAGCTAAGTGCATTCCACAGCTAAAAATCAACATATATTATTCTGAAAAATCTGCTACATTTCAAATGGCTTCAGAAAAAAAGTTCATATACTTCTAGATATCAACAATAGTCACATATGGCCATTTGGATGTTCTGTGTTTTGTCATTCTGCTTCCAACAAACATGCTACATTTCACATGTTACTAGACTGTGAAACTCAGTAAACAAATGAAGCAAATCAACAAGGTTGATGCTATGAAATGTGAATAAATAATCTTTTCCAGAAAAGGTAATATTTTCTGTCATCTTCTGTGTTACAACAAAATACTGATACTTCAACCTGGACTGACAAACATGCACATATTTTGAGATTCTGTTGTCAGCTTTCCATAACTGATATTAAATTATGCAATAAAATAAAGGTCTGGCCATCCAGGGGGGGTCAGTTTTGAGATATGATAGGAATATCTTGAGGCAGTAAAGGGATATTATCATTTTAAGTTAGGATAAAATTCAGTCAGTATGGACTTTTGTAATTTACTAGGTCTACATTAGATCAGCGAAACGGCATTACAGCGAATGCCGTTTTACAGACACATATAGATTGAAATCTCTAAACAGCGAAGGCTCAGGTCAGCCATGACATTGCCCTTTACCCCACTGTATTTGCAATCTCGGAGTTGGTATATTTAGTTGGGGGGGGGTTGGGGCAAAGCCCCCCACTTTATATTTGAAGTGGTGTGTTTGTGTTTAGAGGGCAAGCGATTTATTTCCCAGGGAAAGAAATAAGACGTTATGTACCTACCATAACGTTCCATGTTAGTTGTCTTCTCTCGCCGTCTTTCTTGCTGGATGGGTTCGGAGCCGATCCTCGGCTCCGACTCAGCACTTGCTAAGCTCGAGAGCTAATTTTACCAGCTCGAGGCAACCCTATATCCCATGATGCAAGGTGTGACTACCCCAGATCTCGTTTGGTAGCTATAGAAAAAACCCTGCCAGTAACCTTCTTCCCAGAAAGGAAGAAGAGGAACTAAATGTGGAAAGAACCAAGAAAGGTAACCACTACATACTAGTGACACTTCCTACTGGGGCCCATAGAAGGAATGGATCGTACCCAGAGAAGAGTATAACTTCAAGGTCTGTCCAGGCTAGAGGGAAGGAGGGAGGGACGCAAGAAAGAAGGCGAGAGAAGACAACTAACATGGAACGTTATGGTAGGTACATAACTTCTTAATGTTAAGTTGTCAAACTCGCCTTCATTCTTGCTGGATGGGACCACGTCCCTAGCACCTCTATCCTGGGTGGCTCAATGGAACAGACTCTTGAGAACTGTGGAACCAAACCTAGCCCTGTCTCTGGAGGCCAAGTCCAATTTGTAATGAGAGACAAAGGTGTGAGGAGTGGCCCAAGTGGCTGCCGCACAAATGGTGTCAATAGGTAGCCTATCCTGAAAAGCTGTAGAAGTGGATAGGCATCTTGTAGAATGTGCGTTTGGTTTCGAGGGCAGTTGCTTGCCCCTAAGGAGATAAACATGATAAATGGTAGAAGACAGCCATCTGGATAAGGTCACCTTGGAGACCGGCAGACCTTTCCTGTTTTCTGCATAAGAAAGAAACAGTTGATCAGATTTTCTGAATTGTTTAGTTCTGTCCAAGTAATATCTGAGTTGGCGATGGACATCCAAACAGTGAAGTTTCTGTTCCGCTTTGTCAGAATAATTAGGGAAAAAACTGGCAAATCAATAGATTGGTTAATATTGGTCTGGGAAGCAACCTTGGGCAAAAAAGATGGATTAGTTCTTAAAGATACTCTATCTTTGTGGAAAACCAAGTATGGGGGATGGACACAGAGCATGAAGTTCAGACACCCTCCTGGCTGAAGTAACAGCCACCAGAAAAATTGTCTTCCAGGAAAGAAATTTTAATGAGCATGTAGCAGCCGGTTCAAAGGGGGGTAGAATCAAGGATGCCAGCATTAAATTCAGGTCCCATTGCAGAGGGGGATCTTTGATTGGAGGTTTCAGAAGAAAGATCCCTCTAAGAAAGGCTTTGCAAAGCTTGTGAGACATTATGTTTTGGTCCGCTAAGCCAACATGAAAATTTGAGATTGCTGCCAGCTGGACCTTAACTGTAGAGGAAATAGAACCCGACTGAAAAATCTCAGCTAGGAAGTCCAAGACTGACTGTACTGGAGCAGTAAAGGGATCTATGTCCCTAGACTTTGCCCAGAAGGAAAAACGCTGCCATTTGCTAGCATAAATCCTTCTGGTAGAGGACTTTAGAGAAGCTACTATGATATCTCGCACAGGATTAGAAATCATAGGGAGCCTGGCTAAGGAAGGAAGTGGAGCAACCAAGCAGTGAGGTTGAGAGAATGAATGGCCTGGTGCAGATGACCCGAATGGTGGGTCAGAAGATCTGGAACTGGATCCAGATGCCAAGGCTGAACCAAGAGATGACTATGTAGGGACAGAAACCAAATTTGTCGAGGCCAGTAAGGGGCAATGATAATCAACTTGGCTCTCAAGACGGTAGCTTTCTGAATCACTTGAGGTATCAGCGGGAATGGAGGAAAGGCATAAAGAAGTTCCCGGGGCCAATCCTGGGTTAGAGCGTCTCTGGGGGGATGGCCTGGTAGTGGAAAGAGGGAGAAGTCTGGGCATTTGCTGTTTTGGGGTGTAGCAAAAAGGTCGCAGGAAGGGACGCCCCACTTCTGAAAAATCTCGTCCACTACTAATTGTTTGAGAGACCACTCGTGTGGCATGAGAATAGCTCTGCTCAGTCTGTCCGCTAAGAGGTTGGATTTCCCGGGGATATGCGTTGCTATCAGAAACCGATGAGAGGAGATTGCCCATTGCCAGAGTCTGAGAGCTTCTCGACACAGTGGATAGGACCTGGTCCCGCCCTGTTTGTTGATATACCAGACTACGGACATGTTGTCCGTCTGAACAGCAATAGACCCTAAAGGAAGAAAGTCGTTGAGGGCTTGCAACGTTAAAAGCACTGCTCTCATCTCTAGGACATTTATGTGCAGATGGTATTCTATGGGTTGCCAAGTCCCATGGACCATCCTGCCCTGATAATGCCCCCCCACCCTATCAGAGAGGCATCCGAAGTGACTGTGGCAACCGGGACTGGGGGAACAAATAGTCGGCCCTGATGGAGTTGCGGAGAAGATATCCACCAGGTTAGGTGACTCTTGCGATTGTCATGAAGATCTCGTGGCGCATGGGGAGCTGCTGGAAGGACCACTGGGTGAACAACATCCACTGCAGAAGACGCATGTGGAAGCGAGCTAAAGGAAGCAGTACGATGGCCGCAGCCATAAGACCTAGCACCTTCAGGACAAATCTGGCCCTGATCTTTTTGCTGAGTAGTATGATCCGAACATACTTTTGGATGTCCAGAATTCTTTGGTTTGTGAGTTTTGCTGACATCCCGACAGTGTCTAATGCTGCGCCTATAAAGGTAATAGATTGGCAAGGCGACAGTGAAGATTTTTCGAAGTTTATAGAAATCCCCAATTGGTTGCAGGTGTGAAGAGTGTAGTCTCTGGCCTTGAGAAGTTGATGCCTGGTGGTGGCAGAGAGGAGCCAGTCGTCTATATACGGAAACACCTGGAATCCTTGACGTCTCAGGTGAGCCGTGACCACTGCTATACATTTGGTAAACACTCTGGGGGCTGTAGTGAGACCAAAGGGCAGGGCTCTGAATTGAAAATGACTGGTCCCCAGCCGAAAGCGGAGAAACCTTCTGGAGCGCCTGTGAATTTTTATGTGATAGTACGCATCCTGAAGGTCTATTGAGCACATCCAGTTGTCCTTGCCCAAAAAGGGTAGAACCGACTGAAGCGTGACCATCCGGAACCTTGCCTTCTTGACAAACTTGTTTAGTTTGCTGAGGTCTAAAATTTGTCTCCAATCTCCCGTCTTTTTGGGAACCAAAAAGAATCTTGAGTAGATTCCGGATCCTACTTGGTCTGCTGGCACTAGTTGGATGGCTCTTTACCTCCAGTTTTGCCAACTCCCTTAGACTGGGTGAAATGTCCAGGAGGGATTGATGAGGAACAGGATATCTCATGAAAGGGATATTGTAACCCTCGGATATGATCGACTGTACCCATTTGTCTTGAGAAAGGGAATGCCAGGCTGCTGGGTACAGCGACAATCTTCCCCCGACTGCCTCCAAGGGTGGACAGTCGGGCAACACCTCAGGGGTGCTGGAAGGGTTTATCAGAGAGAGGCTCTCTGTTACCCTGGTTCTGCGGACCCCCTCTGCCCCTGGGGCGGCGTCTATTGTTATTACCCCCTCTGCCTCTGGGGGTAAACTGACCACGTGCGTCCGGCATGACTCCCTGAGATTTACGGAACCACATTTTCCCTCCCTTCTGACCTTTGGGATAGAGTCTTGAAGGGGTGGAGAAATGAACTCCTACTGCTCACACCTGGTCAATGTGTCCTTCACCTGAGGTCCGAACAAAGCCGAACCATCGAAGGGAGTATTAGTGAAGGACGCCTTAAAGGGGTCTGCGAAATTACAAAGCCGCATCCAGGATTGACGCCCAAGTGCCACTCCTGTGAATGCGGCTCTACTCGTCCCATCTGCTGCATAAGAAATGAGCCGCATGGAGGAGTTAGTTATAGAATTTAGGATTCCGAGCTGTGAGGCAATCTTTTTCTTGAGCCCCAGCAGCTGACGGATCCTGAACTACTTCACCTAGTTCCTTGAGAATATCTCTCTGAAGCCAGGTAAAGTGACAGATAGTTCAGCGAGCGCATAGCGAAGGTCGCTGAAGAAAAAATCCGCTTACCGTACCTATCCATGGTCCTAGAGTCCTTGTTAGGAGGATGGACAGGTACAGAAGGATCGGCAAGTTCCTTCTTGGTGGCAGCTGCCACCACCATGGCATCAACAGGGACACCCTTGGTGAGAAACTGTTTGTCTGAGGGGGCCGTGATGAATTTAGAAGGCCTCCTGGGTACTAGTTCCACAGAATCCGGGGCCTCCCACGCCTTTCGAGCCACCACTTCTATGAGCGGGTCGAAAGGCGGAGACACCCAGGATGTGGAGGGTCGAGATCCAAAAGCCTCCAGGTATACCGACTCATCCTCGGAGGGGTTAATGGAAGGCCAGTTCCCCCTCTGCTTAAGGAGTTCCAGGATGTCTGAAAATGAGACATCCTCAGAGGGGGACCGTGGGGAACCCTCCGACTCATCTAAGTCGGTATCTGATGTCGTAGACTAGGGGGAGTCAGTGTGCTTCCTCTTGTATGTCCTCTTACGTGGGGGTTCTCCCGAAGGATCAGGAAAAACCTCGGAAGAGGAAGTTCTTCCCAAAGGGGAAACCTGGGGCGATGGATCTCTAGGTCCGGGAGCAAGAGAATGGGAAGAGACATCGACAGGCACCAAAGAGGGAGGAGCTAATGGAATTGACCGTTGACTCAGCTCCGGGGCTAGAATACTCCTCATCACCTCAAAGGCTCCCCTTCCAGGGAGGCCAGAAGACTCCCGCTCCGAAGAGACAGGAATCCCCGGTCCCGCCGAAAGAGAAGGCTCCGAGGCCGATGTCGGTGCTGAGCTCACCAATGCCGAAGCTCCAAGAGGGAGAGCAGGGTCGGACAAGGGTCCAATGCCACTCTACCCTCGGAGCCGAGAAGGGAGACCAGATGACCGGATCCCTCCAAGGAAGGTCTCATGGAGGAGATCGGAGTCGAAGACGACGGAGCCGACAGGGGAGGTATCGGCTCCGGCGCACCAATGGTCAACGTTCCGAGAAGCTCCGGCTCCGATCTCTGAAGGAGAGTTGGAGGAGGAATTTCAGAGGGATGGGGGATAGCGGTCGTCTGCTGAGACGGGCTATGGAGCATCTGGGCCAGTGCCTGTGATTTCAGCAGTCTACTTACCACCCTCTCCAAGTCATGGTCTGACAGCCTGGAAGACCTTGAAGATCGGCTCCGATGGCTCCGCTCCGAAAGCAGAGGAGATCCCGGAGCCGAGTGAATCGACTCCAGGGAAGGGGACCGAGATCTCTTCTTGGAAGGAGCCATCGGAGCCGAAGACCCTTCGGTTGCAGTTGGAGCCGACAGCTTATCGGCACCAGTCCTGGTCAAAGATATGTCGGCTCCGGCCGGAGCCGACATTGGTGCAAGTGTATGGGAGCCAGCCGTCACTGATAGCACCACCTCAGAGATAGAAAGATCGGCTCCAGCCTGAGCCGATCTCAACTCCGAAGGAGTCGGAGCCACAGCCGAAGGCTTTGGAACCACAGCCTGGGCTTTAGGTGGCTTAGAGGGCTTTCCCGACCCGGTCTTGGTCGGGGAGCCCTCTGGCTTCAACAAGCCACGTAGGATTAATTTGTTCCTACGTTCCTACAGGACTCTCTGGCTGAAGGAGTGACAAATAGCACAGGAGTCCTGCAGGTGTAGAGGCCCAAGGCAGTACACACAAGAAGTGTGACCGTCTGTCAGAGACATTTTCTGACAGCACGAGTCACACTTCTTGAAGCCTGAGACCTTTACTTCTTTGGACATGGTATGCCCACCCAAAAAACACACACACACACACCAGTCACACAGTTAGTTAATAAAAGGGTAAAAATTTAATAACACACCCACACTTCCTGACAGAGAAATAATGGAAGGGAGGCTTAAGGCCTGAGGGTGGAAAAAAACTATCCCTATACAAGGAGAAAGGAAATATAGGGTAAGATAGGTAGGTATTAGTTAACTTTAACTATTAAGGGAAAGAAATAGGAAAAAAGAAAATTTTTCTGACTGACTTTAGTATAAAACTACTAAGACTTTACCTGAGCTGGTAAAAGGAGACCTCTTCGCGAAGCGGCAAACGAGATCTGGGGTAGTCACGCCTTGCATCATGGGATATAGGGTTGCCTCGAGCTAGTAAAATTAGCTCTTGAGCTTAGCAAGTGCCGAGTCGGAGCCGTTCCAGCAAGAATGAAGGTGAGTTTGACAACTTAACATTCACTGTTTTGAATGTTCGTGGTTTAGTGAAGTCGATGATTACGTGGCAATGAAGAGGTGTTCGATGGAACACCTCTTCGAACATTTAATACAGACCCTAATTTACCAAATGTAGCATCTGTTGTCAGTTGAAAACAAAAGTGCAGCTTTCCAATTATCTTCAGAGTAAATATAAATAACTACATCAAAATATCACACCAAAGTACATGCTGCATTGTGACAATGCTTAAAAGACGATGTACTTTTTATAAAAGTTTTTTTTCTTCTTGATGTATAAAACAACATCAAAATGTATTTTTTACTAAAATTCAAGATCCAGCTGCTCTTTTGCCTCTGACGGCAAGACCAAAGTCTAAAGTTGTTTTATAGATAAAGTACAGTTGTGCACCTACCATAAATGTAGATGTTCGAGTGTATTCACTGTTGCAGTCATTACCCTTGGGGTTATCCTGCAGGCAGGCTACCCACGGTCGGCCAGAATTCCAAAGTCTAGGTCTGGCGTCAGCTGCTGTCGCCTCTTCCCTGACGTCAGTGCTCCAGGGGTATAAAAGATGCAGCCAATGCCATTTTCTTCAGTTTTTCTTGCCCCAGATGTCAGGTGCCCCCAAAATAGGCTAAAAATATTATGCCAATAATTATGCATGCGGTAAAATAAACATTTCATTCATCTACAAGCAAATACACCACATAGGTTGTATATATATAGGTAATTCCCAGCAAAGAAAAGGGGGATGGAGGGTGGGTAACCTGGACTGCAACAGTGAATATACTAACATCTACATTTATGGTAGGTACACAACTGTACTATGTTCATCATGTTTCACTGTTGCAGTCATTACTCTTGGGTTGAATCCCAAAGCTAAGGCTGGGTGGCTGGACCCAAGTAGGATTAGGAGAGGCTATAAGGCCTTGCAAAACTGCAGTGGCGAAGCCTGCTCTGGATTTAGAGTAGAGAGGTAAATGGTAGTGCTTTGTAAAAGTGTGCACTGAACTCCAAGTTGCAGCCTCTAAAATGTCTTTGGTTGGTACTCCTCTGAGAAAGGCTGATGAAGTGGCTGCTGCCCTGACAGAATGAGGCCTAATGCCCATGGGCACTGATTTGCCATGTTGCGAGTAGCAGAAACGAATGCAGTGGCCCATCCATTTTGAAATAGTCTGTTTTGAGATAGGCTTTCCTTGAGATCCTGCAGCATATGCCACTAAAAGTTGCTCAGTTTTCCTGAAAGTTTTAGTTCTGTCCAAGTAGAAGCAGAGTTGTCTGTGTATATCCAAGGAATGCAGAAGTCTCTCACCCTTATTCTGTGGGTTTGGATAAAAGGTAGGCAAATGAATGGTTTGGTTAAGGGCCACACTGGACACTACCTTAGGCATAAATGTTGGGTTCATTCTTAGAGAAACCCTGTCTGGGTGGAAAATGATGAAAGGTTCCACAGCCATGAGTGCCTGTAATTCTGAAACTAGTCCTGTAGAGGTTATTGCTAGGAGTAGAGCTGTTTTCTAAGATAAAAACTTTATATCATCTATATTGGCTGGCTCAAAAGGCGGCAGTGTGAGTTTTTCCAAGACATAATTGAGGTCCCATGCAGGTACTGGGGCTCTCCTTGGAGGTCTTATGTTTTTGGCCCCACTGAGGTACTGTCTTAGCAATGGATGGGAAAAAATAGGAGGTTCCGTATTGTAATGAGCTGAAATGGCTGAGGCATGAATTTTAATTGATGAAAAGGATAGGCCTTTGTCCAGTATCTCTGTTAGGTATTGTAAAATCTGAGGAATATTTGGTACAGATGTGTCAATTCCTTGTGCCTGGTTCCAAGCACAGAATCTTTTCCATTTGCCTGCATAAGATTTTCTGGTACTGGGCCTCCTGGCCTCCAAAATAACATCCCTCACTGCTTTAGAGAGAGGTGTGCTTTGAATGGTTACATTATCTGCCATGCTGCCAGATTTAGGGTCCTGAGTTGGCTGTTCCGAATCTGATTGTTTCAATGGGTCAGTAAGTGAGGAATTAGAGGCAATGTCCAGGCTGGGCCTTGAGACAAGTTTTTAGGATTGGGTACCAGTGCTGGCGTGGCCAGTGTGGGGCAATCGAATCATTCTTGGCTTCTCTTGTCTGACCTTTAGGAGTACCTTGGGGAGGAGAGGCAGAGGAGGAAAGGCATATACTGTTAGATTTTTCCAGCTGAATGACAGAGCATCCATTTTCCATGCTTGCTTGTGAAAAGTCCTTGTGCAGAATTTCTGTAGTTGGCAGTTGTGAGGGGAAGCAAATAGATCTATGTCTGGGCATCCCCATTCCTTTGTCATCATGCTGAAGACTTGTGGATCCAGTTTCCACTCGTGGGGATCCATAAGGTTTCTGCTTAGTTTGTCTGCCAGAGTATTGTCCTTTCCTGGCAGGAATTGTGCTTGCAGGTGTACTTGATAAGTCAATGCTGTGTTCCACAAAGTCATGGCTTGTCTGCAGAGGAGGTAGGAATGTGTGCCTCCCTGCTTGTTTATGTAACCACATGACTGTAGCATTGTCCATCCTTATCAGTAGTTGTCCTGTATGGAGTAGATCCTTGGAAACTGTCAGGGCATTCTGAATAGCTAGCATCTCTTTTTGCTTGATATGTAGATGCATTTGGCTTGTGGGCCATGTGCCTTGAATACATTTCCCTGCCAAGTGTGCTCCCCAGGCATAATCTGATGCATCTGTTGTTATTGACTGCCTGGCTGTGGGTAGAATGAATGGCTGTCCCTTGTTGAGGTGACAGGCCTGAACCCACCATCGAAACTCCTGTTGCAGGCAAGGAATGAGGGTAATTAATGCTTCCAGGCTTTGACAATGTTGAGTCCAGACACTTTTTAGGTACCACTGAAGTTTCCTCATATGTGCATTCTGGCATATGGAATTAGCAGAATGCAGGATGCCATGAAGCCCAAAGCCTGCAGAATTTGTCTTGCAGATAACTGGGTCTTTGTTGCCAACATTTTGAAGTAAGAAGTTAGTTGCCTTTGTCTGGTGTGAGATAAGCAATCAGGGCAGTTGTATTTAAGCTTGCACCCAGGAATATTATCTCTTGAGAGGGTATTAGTTTTGATTTCTTTTCGTTTACTGTGTACTCTTGGCAAATTAATAATCTTTTTACGAATGCCAGATGCTTTAGTAGAGTGTCCTTGTTCTCTGCTTGTATAAGGCAGTCGTCCAAGTAAGGGATAAATTTGAATTCCTCTGTCTGCAAAATGCAATTACTGGTACCAGGCATTTTGTGAAGACCCTGGGCGCAGTAGATAAGCCAAAGGGCAGTGCAGAGAATTGGTAGTGCATTGAGCCAGCTATGCATCTGAGGTATCTTCTGCAAGATTTTCTGATTGGTATATGCAGGTATGCCTCTTAAGTCCAAAGTTACAAGCCGTTTTGCCCAGCATGGGCAGAAGCTGCTGCAGAGTTAACATTTTGAATTTTGGAACGTCCAGGAATGTGCTTAGAATAGACAGGTCTCCAGTATTGGTCTCCAGGATTTGCCCTTTCTGGGAACCAAGAAAAGTCTTGAGTAAAATCCTTGTCCCTGCTCTTGCTGTGGTCCTTGTTGAATGGCCCTCATTTGCATAAGGGACGAAACTTGTTTTTGTGCCTCTGCCCATTGACTGTGTGACAGGTTTGGCATACCTTTTGCCTTTGGCAGGGTGTGAAAGTGGAACCTGTAGCCCTGGGACACTATATTCAATACCCATGTGTCCTGGATGATCATGCGCCAATTTTGAGAGAAAAGTGCTAGTTTCCCCCCTAAGGGGGCTGCAAGAAGATAAGTGCTTGGTGCTGGCAGAAGCAAGTCATTGTGACTGTTTCCTGTATGGCTGTGCTTTGTCTTCTCCACTTTTGGAGGTAGAAGCGCCCCACAGTTTAGGCCTGTATGAGCCCTGGGGCTGGGATCTGCTTCTGGGATGTCTGTGTCTGTATCTGTCTCTTTGTGGCCTGTCCGACACTGGAAAGGACCAATTCTTTGTAGGTCAGTTCCTGCCAAATTTTGGTGGCTGCACCTGTAGGAAATCTTTTACTGTTTGCATAGATTTCGTTTTGTCCTCCATTTTCTTCAAAACCTCCTCTGCTTTAACACCAAATAAAGTATCATGCTGTAATGGAGCATCTAATAATTTTGCTTTAACATGATCAGGCAGATTTTGTTCCTTTAACCAAGCATGCCTTCTAATGACATAACCCGTAACTGAGCCCTGCAGGAGGCCTCCAGAGAGTCAAAACCACACTGCAATGTATGCTTTCCCACTTGTTCAGTTGCACGCAATAAATCCTGTATTTCCTTATTTTCTGTACAGAGTTAGTCAACATTTTCTGTTTTAACAGTGACATTAAGTATTGCGGATATTTAATCATATGAAATTGACAATTTAAAACCCTCACAGCCAAAGTAGCAGAAGTGTAAACCTTTTTTCCCCCATCTGTCTAGTGCCCTTGAATCCCTGTCAGAAGGGACAGGGTTTTTTTGCAGTAGCGGCCTTAACCCCCTTGGGACCCTGAGAAATAGTTTCTGGGTCAGCAGCAGGGTTTTTATAAAGAAATTTATGAGAATCAGGAGCCCTGTAATATCTGTCTGGTTTAACAGGAGCTGGAGGTAAGGAGTCTGGAGAAAGGCCGGACTCTGAAAATACATCTACAATGTCTAGCACAGGGGGAATAGCAAGAAGCCTGTGCTGAGGAAGTAAAAGAATCTCTGAGCCTTTTTTTTGATTCTGAATAATCTTGGCTCTCCCAGTGGAAGTGCTCCTTCATGGTATGCAGGGTTTCCCCAAAAGAAAAATCCTCAGGAGGAGAGGCTGAAGGAATGGATTCTTCAGCATCAGAATCCTCATAGGGAGGAAGAGAGTATTCCTGTACAGAAGAGGAGTCAGACTAAATGGAAACCTGATCTGAAGAGTCATAGTCTGTCTCTTGCCTAGGCCTTTTGCCAGGAGGGGGATGGGAACCCCTGATCAAGGTAATAAGGTCTTCGGCCATTTTGAGCATCTGTTTTTTAGGCATGGAAGCCTGTCCTGGAGAATGCTGTACTTGTTTCTTTGTCTTTAAAGCTGCTGTTGTCTTTGCTTTTGAAGCTGAAGTAGACTTTACATATAACTGTGTACGTCTGAAAACACCCTCAGAAGCCGATGCCTGCTCAGTGGCTCCGGACCCATCTGACGGAATGATTTCCAAGTGTCCAATACCTTGAGTATCCAGAGGCCTAGCTGGCTCCACGTGGGAATCATCAGCGGCCTGTGGCTCTGAGGTAGCGGGTGTCAGGGGCTGCGAAAGCGCCTCACTGAGAACCGGCGAACTGGTGACTGGCTTAGCGGAAGCCTCATCGTCAGTTTTGGATCTCAGATGCCTGTCCTTCTCTTTTTCCTTGTGTTTTTTAGAAACTCCGGTCGTCGGCTGTTCCGACGGCATTACTTAATTGAATTTTCGGCCAAGGTAATAATAAGCAAAATCAAACCGATGCTTAATAGTGCGTTTGTTGAATCTAGCATAAAACCGACAGCTAGCAACGTTATAATCTGGGCCTAGGCAAGGAATACAGTAAGAATGATAATCTTTATGAGGTATTTGCTTCCCACAAGAAATACAATTGTTAACTTTTTCTGACATCGGTCTGGAGCAAGGAAAAAAGTTTCCACAACGGGGTACTTAGATTTAATGAAGACTTCGGATCTGAAATTCGTCTGTGAAAATCTCAGGAGTAGGCCGACCGGCACTTGCGAACTGCTTTTGCTTCGGGCACCGCGTGGCAAGAAAGACTGAAGAAAATGGTGTCGGCTGCATCTTTTATACCCCTGGCGCACTGACGTCAGGGAAGAGGCGACAGCAACAGACGCCGGACCTAGACTGGAATTCCAGCCGACCGCGGGTAGCCTGCCAGCAGGATAACTCCAAGAGTAATGACTGCAACAGTGAAACACGATGAACATTTATGGCAGTAACACTCTCTAAACATTTCATGAGACAATGTTAGATGGTATTAGAAAAACAGGCATTTACATATAAACTGGAAAAAACTAAAAACAACCATTTGCAGACAATTCACTGGGAAATGACAAGTGGCAAAGGGGTTTTGAAAAGTAACAGCTGAACATGCAATCTATTACAACCACATTCCTGAAGCTGCTGCCCTGGCCACAGATAAGACTACAGCAGGCTATATGGAAGCTTACTAAGACAGCCACCATGTAGGTCTTTACAAGACATGTAGACCCTAAAGTCAGGGAATTCTGAAAGACTCTCTGCAGCCTGATAACTGGAACTGGTGCAGGCAGGACAGGCAATTAGACTTAAGTCCTAAAGTGGCAAAGAAAGTGCCTACCCTACCCAAAGCTTTGGACTACTTAGCCAGCCACAAAGCTGAAGAAGTGCTGTTGTCTCTGTGACCTATATTGATGCTGAACTGAAATAATCTCTCAGGAATACGACTCTGGATGCATCAAAAGAATGTTGTTATACTCTGCTGGAGAAGTGTGTAAAGTATCAATCTTTCTTGGACTAGAGAAGGTAGCATCTAGATGCTTATATGTGGCATAAATAGCAACTTCCAGGACAGGAATCCATGACGAGGAATAACGAATGGCTCATCCTTGTTCTACGAGTACTGGTTTAGTTGTTTCTGTGAATACAGAGGAACAAAATGCCTGGCCACAGACAACTTCACAAACCTAAACATCAACCCAAAAGGGGTCATCAGACAGGAAGTTAAAGTGTGAGGAGCTCTCATAATCTTAGACTAAATCAGAAATGAGGACTTCACGATCTTCAGAATTGCCTTCAACAAGGAGAACAATCCTCTACCCCCTAGCCAAATCAAGGGGCATAGCTGGAGTTCAAATCATTTGCACACAGAAGTCGGTGGTAAATGTCAGTTGACAGGTCCCCTAAAGCTCACTGTTGTACATGTTGTACTTAGCACCTGGTTGTAAGATGCTTACACAGAACCTCTTAAGGGCATCAAGCCAAACTCCCTAAACATGCACTCTCACACCACTGAAAACAGACCCTACAAAGTTAAATGGATCATGTACATCCAAATACGTGGGCCATCCTCTTGCTCCACCTAGAACATGATAATCAATGAAATGCCCTCTACTTTAGCTAACGAGCCTTCTTTGACATCAGAAAGGGTACAGTCCTCAAGTCAGAGCTTAACTACCAAGGACTCACCTCAGCTCCTCTAGATACACCACTGCCACTGGGTAACATTAATATGGGAAATCAGAGCTGACAACACTGATACAGTGTCCCAAAGATGAATGTCAAGAACGTGCCTCTCGTGGTCTTTTTGTCAGTCAGTAGACATGACATTAATCTCTCACTAGTTGAGAGACAGTCGGTGGCATGTGAGAAGCTGATAGCTGCCTCAGGGGCAAACTCGTATGACAGGACATGATCCAGTGTCAGACTTCCTGATTCTTTACCTTTTCCCATATGTCTGCCCCAGACCTGGGCCTGGAGAGTTCAAAGGACAAAGCAGCTGGTCACTTCTCAAAGCTGCCATTTTCCCTCACAGTAATGCAGGTGTCTCAGATGAAAGGTTTGCACGTATGACAATTCTTCATTTGAAGCATCTAAGGCAGAAAAGCAGGATCAGTACAGGTTTTTGCTGGTGGGTTAATCACCCAAAGATCAATTAGACATTTGATGGCATTTGCTCATAGGTACAGAACACAGGAGTTACCAAAACGCATGCTAGGATCAATACTTCTAAGTGTGCAAACAACATAAAAATACTTTGAAGTTCAACAACAAAGCATAGCCCTCCTAGCCTTAGTGTGATGTTACAACACATGTTCTAGCATGCAGAGACATTTCAGATTTGTACCAAAGCTGGAAATACCAGAATAGGTTGCACCAGCCATTGCTCACTGAAGAGGACATTCAAAGTCAAACTTAGAAATTCTTCAGAAAAATCTCTAATTATCAACTGTTAAAATCCACCATTCTCAGCAAAGTGGTGTACAAATATATAATTACTCACTTTGCGAATTTGACAGTTGTAGCATTTCGCGGTACAAATCCTGTATGGAACTGAATTTGGAACATCTTCATTGATGCCATCTGGTGGAGCAAAAAAATGTAAATAAAATGCTTACAAGCAAATCATACTTTTCAGAAACACCAGCAGACTGCAGAGATAAAATTAAGACATGTTAACACTTAAAACTGCTTAAAATCAATTCTAACTTTCATAAATACAAAACCATCTGCATATTTATTGATCAAACTAAAAACTCCAGTACATTAAAAATACAGTAATAATGAAAGCTGTTTATATCCAATAATCATTTTGCATACAAGTCAAAAATGCCTCTTTACTGCACTGTTACTTGCTTTGTACACAATTCTCTGTGACAAAAACAAATTCATGGCACAGACAAAAATGTTCCTATACCTTTGCTTGCAGTCTTCCTCCTAAAGTGGCTCTTGCATGGTAGATTACAAGTAAGACGTCACCTTGAACTGTTATTCCCAAAGGAATCACTGCTTTTCCATCTTCAATTTTGAAATCCCTGTGCAGAGTAGTTTTATATTAATCCTATGATCCATGAATTCTAAGGACTTCACAATTAATCAGTGACAAAAAAAGCAATAAAACTAGCACGTTACTTGAACACTTCAATGGATACAGATGCCTTCCATTCTGGAATAAAAATCTGCATTTAACAGCACATTGTTTACTACTGCAGTTCCTAAAATCTTATTACCTTACATACCATTGAAAATGTTTGACCAGTTCACTAAATTAAACACAAAATTTAGCATTTTTCTCATCTCACACTGCTACATAACATGGCTTGCAAGCAAGACAATCTTAAAACAGCTTATTTGGAATTTCTGTAAAAAACATAAAAGGGAAAATCTGCAATAGCAAGTGTAATGCTACTTTCAAAGAATGTCTAGAGGCAGCATCACAAAAATTACTAAAACTTACATTTATAATAAAGGCATATGCCTCTATAGCACATACAATTATTAATGTAAAGGTTACAGAAAGAATAGTGGTGTAAAGAACAGTGGTGTAAAATCTTACCATAACCATAGATGTCCTTCTCTTTCATGTTGCAGTATTCTTAGTGTGGGATTATCTGCCTCAGGTGACACAAACGTCAGCTCCTATACAAAAGCTTAAGCCTGGATGCTGTAGGTGCGTGGGACGTCACACGTAGGGCCGTAAACCAGGACCTTAAATGTGATGTCTGCACGCACAGACCTCAGAACTTAATTGCCCAGTCAGACAGTCAAGTAGAGAGAGCCAAGTGATGTCACAAGAAGTGTGAAGTGCCATTTGCTGGCTAGACTGACTGCAGTCTAGGAGGTACCCCAGGGTGCCCTTTAGACAGATCAATAGGAATGAAAGGTGAAGGAATACTGCAACATGGAAGAGAAGGGCATCTATGGTTATGGTGAGATTTTACACAACTACTGCCACAACTTAGGAAGGGTGGAGGTAGAGGTAGCTGATTCCAGAAAGCCCTGCAGTATTGCTCTAGCAAACCCTGCCCTGGCTCTGGAGACATGGTCCAATTTGTAGTGTCTTGTAAAGGTATGTATGGTGGACCAGGTGGCTGCCTCCAGAATGGAGGCTGTATCCAGGCCTTTGATGAAGGCTTTGGAGGATGCCACGGCCATGGTAGAGTGAGCTCTTACCCCCTGAAATAGGTCCTTGTCATGGTGGGAGTAGCAGAAGCAGATAGTTTTTCTGATCCAGCATCAAATGGTTTTGTTTGGAAACTGCCTTGCCCAGGGCCCTGGGGTGGAAGGATTCAAAGAGATGGTTGGATTTTCTAATGGACTTAGTTTTGTCTGTGCATGTCCAGATGGAATGTAGTATCCTCTCATTGTCATTAGTGAAACAGGGGAAGAAGGTTGGTAGGTGAATGGGTTGTTTTAAGGACAGTTCATTGACCACCTTTGGCATGAAAGAAGGGTTGGTGCTCAGGGTCACCTTGCCCTTGTGGAAGATAGTGTAGGGTGAGCAGGCCATGAGAGCTTTAACTCGGACACCCTTCTAGCAGACCTAAGACCCATCAGCAGTACCGTCTTCCATGTGCACATATGGAGCATTGCAATGCTGGCTCGATTGGAGGCAGAGTGAGTTTTTCCAGAATTACGTTTAGGTCCCAAGGAGGTAGGATGGGCTTTCTTGGTGGTCTGATGTGTAAGACCCCTTTCAGGAATAATTTAACATCTAACCTGGCTATTAGAGGGAGCTCTAGGGTTAAGCAGGCAGAGATTGCAGATAGGTGGACTTTCACTGAGGAGTATGAAAGGCCAGCCTTGATAAGTTCACACACATACGTAAGGACTAGAGGGCTATCCGCTTGAAAGTGATTCCTGTGCCTATAGAAACACCACTTGGGAGAATCATTCCCATTTTGACATGTAGGATCTCCTTGTAATAGGTTTCCTGGCCTGCCTCAGGACAGAAAGCATGTCCTC
Source organism: Protopterus annectens (assembly GCF_019279795.1). Lineage (NCBI taxonomy): Eukaryota > Metazoa > Chordata > Ceratodontiformes > Protopteridae > Protopterus > Protopterus annectens. The sequence goes on along the minus strand of NC_056728.1, from coordinate 566,399,332 downwards.
AGAGTAGTGGTGTCTGAAGGGAATTAAAAGTTAATCACCCAGAGTGTTAGACCCAACATCTCTAGGTGAGGGTGAATGAGTGATCCCTACTGTTGTGCGAGTAGGTCCATCTTGTGGGGTAACTTGTGGTGATTGCCCTTGGCAAGTGAAAGTAGTAGGGGGAACCAGTGCTGCCTTGGCCAATAGGGAGTCACCAGCAAGATTTCTGGTTTGTCCTTCCTGATCTTCAGGAGGATCTTTTGAATGAGAGGAAAGGGTGGAAATGCATATAGAAACTGTCCCTTCAAACAAATCTACCTGAAGTGTGCAACACCGGTGGACAATGTCTAGAAGAATTACCCTGTTCAGCATCCACTTGTGTTGTAGAGAGGATGATTTGCTGAGAACATCCGCTTGTTGGTTATTCTGGGAAGGGATGCATGTTGCCTGCAGGGATAAGCTGTTTCCTGGAATCAAGGTCACAAATTTGGATTGTTATCCAGCAAAGGAGGTTGGACTTGTTCCCTCCTTGTTTGTTGAGGTACCACGACTGTGGTATTGTCTGTGAAGATTTGAAGGGGATATGGTTGCAGGATTGTGAGAAAAGCTTTCAGGGCCAAAAGGACCACTGTTATTTCCCTCACATTGCTATGTTTCTTTTGGAGGGTAGTTTGCCAGGTCTTCTGTACCACGAATCCCTTCATGGTAGCCCCCCATCCTAGGCCTGATGCATCTGTATGCATGTACTGAGTTCGAGTGGGGGGGGGTTGAAGTGGAAAGCCTAGGTTCATTTGAATTTGTTGTATCCACCACATTAGTTCTGCTCTGAGGTAGGGCAACAGTGGAATCTGAAACTCTAGATGGTGCTTGAATTGGGACCACACATTCTTCAAGTACCATTGCAGTTTTCATATATGCATTCTGGCCAAAGGCAGCATAGGGATGGTGGCTGCCATAATCCCCAGGACCCATAAGAATTGTCTTGCAGATATCTGCTGAACCTGCATTAAGTCTTGGAAGTGGGAAGAGAACTTTGTCTTGAGGGAAGAATGCCAGCATTAGGTCTGTTCTGATCCTGCAGCCCACAAAGATTTTGTCCTGCTGAGGGGTTAGGGATGATTTTAGGATGTTGAGGGTGAACCTCGGGCCTTGCAGCAGAGAAATTGTGAACTGCCAAAGGTTTTGTAGGGTGTCTTCTCTTTCTGCCAAAATGAGGATGCTGTCTAGGTAGGGGTAAATTTGAAAATCTTTCATTCTGCAAAAGGCTACTGCTGGGGCCAAGCATTTTGTGAATACCCTGGGTGCAGTAGAAAACCAAAGGGCAAGGCTGTAAAGTGAAAGTGAAAGCGAGAACAGGGCCCAGTGAAACTCAAGTATTTTCTGTGGGAGGGTTTTATGGGGATATGGAGGGAGGCCTCCTTCAGACAGAGTGTGACCATAAAGGCCTGGACTGAAAATAGTGGATGAAGGGTTCTTTAAGGATAACATTCTGAATGATGGAACCTTTAGGAAGAGATGTAGAATGGACAGATCCAGAATTGGCCTCCAAGGGCCATCTTTTTTGGGGGCACAAGAAATAATCTTGAGTAAAAACCTTTTCCTTCCTGTAGGCTCTACAGTTCCATGGTTCTGAAGATCATGTAGGACCCAAGGAATAAGATGTAGTTTATTTATTTATTTTTTTTTTTGAGGGGGGGGGGGTGGAATGTCTCTTGTAAAGAGCTTTTCTTTCCAAGAAAGGAAATATCTTTATTTGTACTACTGCCAGCACCCAGGGTATTGATAAATGGCTAAAATTGTTATCACTTGCCCATATATGTATCCTTTGATACAAGCATTTCTGCCTTTGTGATTTTCCAGTTTGTCCATCATCGGGAAAGGAAATTGCTTCTTTCTTCATTAAAATGACTGTCCTCCATCACCTGGCACCATTAAACACAGAATATGTAAGCTGTGCAACCCTCTCCTCCCCATCTTTAAAAGTTCTTCATGTACTGAATGTGCTTCAGTTAGCACTGCAAAATCTGCCCCCCACTCACCTCAATACCATCATAATCCTTTCCCTCTAAAAAGGATTAATTAGTTCTGTTTAGCTGAAATGTTAACAGTCTATTACATTTCAACACCTTTTGTGTGTTTTCATCAGACAGCTTTAAATCCTTTTTATTCTTACCTCTGACTGGTGCCATCCAACCCCTTTCTCCTTTACTTGTCTCCTTATTGTCTGTTCGCTGCAATGCAGCCCTCATGACTTCTCATATTGTATTTTGTGTTCATCCCTTCACTCTTTTATAATTCTTATTTTTTTTTCCTCTATGTAAACAGCTAGTAGGTCAATATATATTAAATGAGTTAACAGTGGTTAACATCGGATTCTAACATGCACAAAAAAGCAGAAATATATATACAACCAACTGAATTGTTCTCTAAGGCGTGAGAATTTAAAGATGAACATAGTCCTCTTCTCAGTCTTTTGATCCACAGGCAAGCTCCTCCACTTAACTCATAATCGCTTCCAAACCCAAATACTATCTCAGCTTGAGTTTGCACCCTTAGTCTTTAGAAGTAAGAGGTAAATAACAAAGGTATATAGGCCCAGCAAATCACTATTAAAGCTCTACAGACAGGAGTGAAGGGTATCTGGAGCTTAATCAGGGAATAAAAAAAGAAGTTATGTACTTACTATAACATTCCATGTTTGTAACCCATCTCGCTTACATTCTTGCTAGATGGGTTTGGAGCCGATATTTGGCTCCAACTCAGCTGATATTAAAGCTCGAGAACTTTTACTGGCTCGAGGCTAACCCCTATCCCATGGTGCCTTACAGCAATTCCCCAGATCTTGTTTGGAAGAAAGTAATAGGTACCTAACAGTTCGCAAACTATCAATAACTGTGTACATAAAGACAGAACACTGTGTAATACTATCCATGCCAGGTGGACAGACAACTACAACCAGGTCAGACAGCATAAGTATAGTCCGCCAGTTCTTCCAGGAAACAGGAAGGGGGCAGGAGGGTGGGACACAAGAATGTAGGCGAGATGGACTACAAACCTAGAACATTATAGTAAGTACATAACTTCTTTATGTTATGTAGTCCTATCTCACCGTAATTCTTGCTGGATGGGACAGCGTCCCTAGCACCTTTATCCCCAGTGGCTCAAGCGAAGAGACTCTTCAGCACAGTGGACCCAAAGGATGACCTGTCCCAGGAGGCCAAATCCAATTTGCAATGAGTGACAAAGGTATGAGGTCTTGCCCAAGTAGCTGCTGCACAAATGGTATCAGTTGGGAGCCTAGATCTAAAAGGCACATGAAGTTGATACTGCTCGTCGAATGGAATGGCCTTTTACTTTGTTAGGTAACTGTTTGCCAAGCAGTCTTATAAGCAAAGGAAAGGCAATCTGAAAGCCATTCTGACAGGGTAACCTTAGAAACAGGCAGGCCTTTATTTTTGTCTGAAAAGGAAACAAATAATTGGTCTGATTTTCTAAATTTAGTCCTGTGTAGGTAAAACCTGAGAATTCTGTGGACATCCAATTGGTGTAGTCCGTATTGATTTATTAGTATGATTTGGAAAGAACGCTGGTAGTTCAACAGTGGTGTAGAGATTATGCTCTGAACATACCTTGGGGAGAAAGAAAGGATTAGTTCTAAGTGAGACTCTATCCTTGTGGAAAACAATGCAAGGAGGTCTAATGGTGAGATCTTGCAATTCTGAGACTCTCCTTGCAGAAGTTACAACTACTAAAAACAGTTTTTTCCAAGATAATTTCAGATCTGATGAAGAAGAGGGTTCAAAGGGGGAAGAAATTAAAGATGTAAGAACTAGGTTTAGGTCCCAGGGTTCTGGTGGCTGTCTGATTGGAGGTCTGAGTAGGACTCCTCCTTTCAAAAAAATTTTGCACAAAGAGTGGGGCATGACTGGATTTCCCATGTAGCTGAAATGGTGATTTGAGATGGCAGTCAACTGAACTTTTAAGCGTAGCAGCCGCAGCTCCTTCATGAAAAATGGATGCAAGAAAGGACAAAATAGAATCTATAGGAGCTGTATAGGGATCTAAGCTTTGTTTACTGCCCAGAGAACCTTTTCCATTTGCTGGAATATATTTTCCTAGTGGAAGGCTTGTGGGAAGAAATCAGAATGTATTTGACTGTAGGTGAAAGGGAAATGCACCTGGCTATTTGTGGAACTGGAGCAGCCATGCTGTCAATTTCAGGATGGTAGGATGGAACTGCCCCGATTGATGAATCAGGAGGTCTGGAGATGGTTCCAGAATCCATGGTTCCTCCAAGAGACAGGGCCACAGGAAGGGGAACCAGACTTAGCGAGGCCAGTAAGGAGCAATGAGGATCAGGGTACTCCAACTGTTTTGCTTTCTGAATCACTTTTGGAATGAGAGGAAAAGGTTGGAAAGCATAAAGGAGTCCCTGAGGCCAATCATGGACCAGAACATCCCTGGGTGACATCCCCGGATGGGGAATTAGGGCAAAGTAGCTGCTGCATTTGGTGATCATGTACGTGGTGAATAGGTCGCAGCAAGGCTGGCCCCATTTGTGAAAAATCTCTTTCACAACTTCTGAATTCAGGGACCACTCGGGAGGCATGAGAACTGCTCGACTGAGTTTGTATGCTATCACACTGGGGATGTGCGTTGCTACCAGAAATAGTTGAGCGTCCATCGCTCATTTCCATACTCTTAAGGCCTCTCGACAAAGTGGCTAAGATTTGGTTCCCCCTTGTTTGTTTATTTAGCACACTACAGATATGTTGTCTGATTGAATCGCAATTATCCCTGTGGGAAGAAAACTGTGAAGTGCTTGCAAAGCATAGAGCACCGCTCTCATCTCCAGAACATTTAAGTGCAAGTGGTTCTCGTGGTTCTGCCAAGTACCTTGGACCATCATTCCCAGATAATGCCTCCCCCTCCCCTATATGGGAGGTGTCTGTGGTCAAAACTACATTTTCTTGAGGGGGAACAAGTGGGCGACCTAAATGAAGTTGATCCGTATGTAATCACCATACCATCCTTCTTGCAGGCGTTTGCGATGAGAATTTGGTGAGACGGGGAGATCCTGCATTGACCACTGGCCAAATAGTAGCCACTGAAGTACTCATGTGCAGACGGGCTAGGGGAACTAAGAGAATGGAGGAAGCCATAGTCCCTAGGACCTGAAGTACTACCCTGGACTGTACTGTGCGTCTGTTCAGCAAAGATCTGACTTGGTCGCACAGTGATGCTTTTCTTTCTGGTGTCAGTTTTGCCGTCATGGTGGTTGAGTCTACTTCTGTGCCTAAGAATACAATGTGCTGTGATGGAGATGAGGCTGATTTTTTTAGGTTTATTGTAATGCCTAATTTGGCCACAAGGATAGAGTCTCATCCCTGGTTTTGATTAGTTGGTGCTTGGTGGTAGCAGTGAGGAGTCAGTTGTCTAGGTACGGAAACACCAGGAATCCTTGATGTCTCAGGTGAGCCGTTACCACTGCCATGCATTTGGTGAACACTCTGGAGGCTGTGGTGAGGCCAAAGGGCAGTGTTCGAAATTGGAAATGACTGGCTCCCAGCCGAAAGCATAAGTGTCTTCTAGAGCACCTGACCAATTTGATGTGGTAGTACCCGTCCTGAAGATCTACTGAGCACATCCTTTATCGGGAAAGCCAAACTGCAGAGTGATCATTCGGAACTTTGATTTCTTTACAAACTTGTTGAGTTTGCCGTGATCTAGAATTGATCTCCAGTCCCGTCTTTTTTTGAACTAAAGAATCGAGAGTAAGTTCCGGATCCTAATTTCTCTGAGGGGACTTCTTGGATGACTCTTTTTCGCAGCAACAAGATGACCTCTGATGCTGCACGTTCTAGTTGAATGGATGGCATGTCGAAATGTTTAGCCAGGTGCTTGGGTACAGTGAAAGACGATCCCCGACTGCCTACAGAGACGGACAGTCAGGCAACCGCTCAGGGGCTATGGAAGGGACGATCAGAGGAGGTTCCCCTTTCTCGCTGATGTTGCAGACCTCCTCTGCCGCGAGGACGGTGTCTTCTGTTGTATCCTCCCCCCTCTGCACTTAGAGGAGGGCTGACCTTGTGCCTGAGGGGAAACCTTTTTGGGATTTACGGAACCACATCTTCCCTCCTGTGTGATCCTTGGGATAGGGTCTAGAAGGAAGGGAGAAACGGACTCAGACAGCAGATAAGGTTTTCCCTTCCTGCTCGCACCTGGTCAAGGTCTCTTTCATCTGAGGTCCAAAAAGAGTTGAACCATCAAAGGGGACGGTGGTGAAGGAAGACTTAAAGGATTCCGTGAAGTTACACAGATGCATCCAGGAATGCCTCCAAAGAGAAATTCCTGGTGCGGCTGCCCTGCTCGATGCATCCGCTGCACAGGAAATCAGCCTCATGGAGAAGTTAGTTATCGATGTAAGGGTGGAGGGCTGCACAGAAACATTATCCGTGGATCCCGAAGCTACTGAACCCTGAAGGGTATATCCCAACTCCTTCAGGAGATCCCTTTGAAGTTGAGTAAAATGGGACAGGTAATTCAGCGAACTTAAGGTAAATGCCGCTGAAGAGAAGGTATGCTTTCCATACCTATCCATCGTCCTGGACTCCTTATTAGGAGGATGGATATTAGAAGATGTCTCAGACAACTCCTTCTTTGTGGCTGCCGCTACCACCATAGCATCAACGGGAACTCCCTTGGAAAGAAAGGACTTATCTTCGGGTGCAATCATAAATTTGTTTGGCCTCCTCGGGACAGGCTCCACTGTGTCCAAGGAGGTCCAGGATTTCCAGGATATGAACCCCAAGAGCTGGTCATAAGGCAGTGTCACCCAGGAGGTGGAAGGTTGAGAACCATAGGCCTCAAGATACACTGATTCTTCCTCAGTAGGGTCAGAGGATATCAAGGATGTCAGAAAAGGAGACATCCTCAGAGGGGGATTTAGGAGACCCTTCTGACTCATCCAAATCAGAGTCAACATGCTTCCTCTTACAAAGTCTCTTCCGAGGAAGCTCTCCAGTGGGATAATCTGTGGAGGTCTCGGAAGATACTTACCTAAGCTGATGAATGGTGACTAAAAATAGTCTTCCAATACAAGAATTTCAAATCCTCTTTAGCTATGGATTCAAAGGGGAATGGAGTCAAGGCCTGAAGAAGCATCAAATCCCAATGAGGAGTAGGGTTCTTGCTATATGGTCTGAGTAGAAAAGTGCTTTTAAGAAAGGTTTTGAGAGACCAAAAAAACAGAATGGTTCTTGTAGTGTAACTTGCCCTGCAATGGAAAACAGAAGTGAAAAAACATAGGACAGCTGGAATGGGTGCTGAGAAAGAATCCAGATGTTTCTCAATGGCCCAATTGGAAAAGCTTTTCCATTTACTTTTATATATCTTCCTAGTAGAATCTCTCTGGGAAGATGCGAGGATGTGCAAAACTTAAGGCAGTCTGGACTGTCTTGCCATCACTGGACATGGAGAAACCATGTGGTTAGCTTGACAGCTTGTATGTCGGGATGATGTAGTCTGGACTGGTGAGACAGAAGAACTGAAAAAGAAGCCAGAATCCAAGGAAGGTGGAGATGATGAGGCCAAAAGAAATGAAACCACACTTGTTGAGGCCAGAATGGGAATGAGGATCACCTTGCTCGTCAGATGACATGCTTTCTGCAGGAACTTTGAGATGAGGGGAATAGGAGGATAAGCATAACTGAGACTGGGGGGGGGGGCATCTGTGAACCACAGCATCTCTTGATGACTCCCCCTCTGGGGTAATTAGGGTAAAATACCTGCTGCATATGAAGTTGTGGAAAGAAGTGAAGAGAATGCAGCATGGTTGACCCCAATGACGAAACACCTGATTCACCACTGAAGAACTGAGACCCCATATGTAAGGCAGTAGAATAGCTCTTGATCTGTCTGTCTGCTAGGAAAGCTGGACTTCCCCATAATGTGCATTGCTAATAGAAAGCTTCCTCCAGAAGAGATCGCTCACTGCCACAACCTCATTGCTTCTCGACACAAGGGATAAGAGCGGAACCCCCCCCACCTGTTGATGTACCACACCACTGACATTGCCTGTATGGCAATCATCCCTAGAGGCAGAGCATTCTGAAAGGCATGCAATACGAGGAGAACTGCTCTCATCTCTAGGACATTGATGTGAAGATCGGTCTCCAAGGTGGTCATGTACCTTGAACTTTCTGCTGCACACACTGCCCCCCCCCAACCCTAGCTAGAAAGTGTCCGTGGTCTCTGTGGCCTTTGGCAAAGGCCGGATAAAGGGACAGCCCTGAAACACATCGGGTACATGAATACACCAGGTTACATGCTCCTTGGAAAGTCTGGTGATTCAAAAGGGAAAATCTATGGGGTGTAGAATCATAGACCATTGGACTGCCACTGCAGTACCACCACATAAAACCTTGCCTGTGGTATAAGAGTTATGGAGGCAGCCATTGAACCAAGAAGCTGTACAACCAACTTGGCTGGTTATGAATGAAGAGACAATAGTTGCACTGCCTGTTTTTATGTGAATAGTTTGGACTGAGGTAGTCTTGCAATCTGGCAAACCATATATAGACAAGCACCTAGGAACTAGTGGGGGAGAGATGAGAATTGTTGCAGCTTACTCTGATACCCAGACTGAGACGGTGGTGGACCAGATAGTCCCTGGCATGAGTCACAAGATGCCTAGAGGGAGTAGTGAGGAGCCAGTCGTTGAGGTAAGGAAACACCCAGAATCCAGGAGATGAACTATCAACATAAGAAAGAGGTCACTTATTTGACTATAGCCTGAGCCACATCAATCACATCATCTGACTGAGTGGCAAAATGAGATCTTGAGTTATACGGGGGTTTGGAAGGGATTATGGATAAGGGGAGGTGCTTGAGTTACAGATCTAAAGTTTGAGAAGTGGCTGAAGTCTGGTTTGAGATCGAATCTGAAACCCAACGGTGGTGGAATGGGCAAAAATACATCAGATATTAGATTTATATTTGTCCTGCCGTTAAAAAAAAAAAACGAACAGCCAAACAGCTGTTTTTTATTGTAATCTTCTGAAGTCTACTGCCTCAGGTTACTGCATTGCCTTCTAATGAATCAGGCAGTGTAAAAAGTATTTAGATACAAAGAAAATATGCAATAGAGTTCCCTGTGGTGGGGGGGGGGAACTAAAATAGAAAACTCTTACTTCTATTACATAGGAGGCAGGCAAGAGTATGCTAATCAGAAAAAGCCTAAGATCTAGGAAGTTAACTGTGACATCAGATTTAGATGACATTCTGTGAGGGATGAGTCAGTGAGAACTATATAAAAGAGGGGGAGGGTATATGTTGGCCAGAGAGAGAGAGAGATGTCTTTGGGATAAGTAGTTAAAGACCTTTAGAATGTCAGTGATATAATAGGGGAGAATTCTGGTGATGGTTAGTTTAGAAGTAAGTCTGCACAACAAATATGCTGCAGTTGGTGGCAGCAGTATGCTACTGTATGGGAGAGGTAGGAGGAGGAGCTAGTGAGGTGTTTCAGAGCAGTGACATTGCAATGTGTGAAGAAAATTATTTTTGTGTCTTGTTTAAAGGATTTTAGTGAATTTAATTGGAAGAAAGAGGTTGGGGGATTCTACTGCCTTGCACTGTGGCAAGTATACAATGCACCCCCTTAAAAGTTTGTGTGAGAGAGAAAGTCACTTTTGCCACATATTTTTCAGATTAATGGAGAGTACACGACTGTAAGTTAACTTGCATTCCCCATTGAAATAATCAAAATAAGAAGAAAACTATAAACTGGGTCAGAAGTGAGGATAAAAAAGCAAGAGGGATTTTCTCAGACAGGCTGCATTTATCTACATGAATTAGGCAGGCATGTTCTCTTCCCGGGTGTTTGCCAAATGTGTACACACACGCACAGCCAGTGTCAATGAAAATAAAAGGTGCACACATCAAAGGGTATAAACAGAATAGGAGACATGAAAGAATAGCACTGTTTGTAGATATATAACAGAACTTCACAATTCCAGGGCAGGATTGCCCCTGGGCTGTGGAAGACAGCTCAAAATATTTCCGGGCTATAAAATACATTTGGAAAAAACAAAATCAATATCTATCAACTGTACGCCTAAACCTTTTCAGGCATGAGAAAATCACCAGTAGTGGTGAAAAATGTGGGAGGAAACTAATAAAAAGACAATTCAAAAGGTAAGGAAGTGGAAGTATTTGAGTATGATCTTGCATTTCAAAATACAAGCAGAGAAATGTTTTGGTTCCATGATTTTATATGCTGCCCAGGCACATTTCTAACAAGCAGATGGTACGTTATGGCAAGCGTTAATAAAGACCAGACTTTTTGTGAAAGAGACCTAGGATGATGTTGGATATGATATTCTTAGTGACGGAGCATGGGGGGTTGCCCAATTAAAGGGATACTTTACTGCCGTAAAGTTAATGTTACTACAGAACATATAAGCAGAGGGGTACAAACCAAAATGCACAGGCATTAAGATGTTGGTAGAAGAAATTATGAGAGACAGAGACGCATTGTTTTCCTGGATACAGGTGACAGGCAAGATAGAGCAGCATTGTTTTCCTGGATACAGGTGTTAGGCAAGATTAAAAACAAGTAGGTACAACACTACGTGCAAGAAGTGGTGGAAAATATACTGATTAGTAAGTTAATGCAGAGAGGAAATGAGATTTTGGCAACAAGGAAGTGACTGTCATAAGCAAGAAGGAGTGGGAAGTAATTTGAGGCATTAGGAATAAATTACCCAGGGGGATAAAGTACAGTAGTGTACACTTACCACAAATGTAAATGTTAGAGTGCGATCACTACTACAGTCCTGACTTGTGGGATTTTCTGCTGTGAAAGCCCTTGGCTGGCTCAACTACCACAGAAAAATTCCTCTCTTCCTTAGGCTGGGGGACATCCTAAAGTACAGTTTTGTACCTACCATAAATGTAGATGTTCGAGTGTATACACTGCTGCAGTCATTACACTTGGGTTATCCTGCCGTCAGGCGGTTCCCCAGTCGGCCTGAGTTCCAAAGTCTTGGTCCGGCATCGGTTAGTCGCCTCCTCCCTGACGTCAGTGCGACAGGGGTATATAAGATGCAGCCGACTCCATTTTCTTCAGTTTTTCTTGCCCCAGATGTCAGGTGTCCCCAAAATGGTAGGCAATTCAAATTGCTAATAAAGCATACATAAGAAAAGCAATCAACAACTTTCAGTTACCAGCAAATACTCCCTATAGGTAGTAAAGGGTAGAAGACATAGGTACGTACCAGCCAGTAAGAAGGGAAGGAAGGCGGGTAACCTGGACTGCAGCAGGGTATACACTCCAACATCTACATTTATGGTAAGTACAAAACTGTACTATGTTCATCATGTTACACTGCTGCAGTCATTACACTTGGGTAGAATCCCAAAGCTGAGGTAGGGTGGCTGGTTCTATAAGGCATTAGGGGTGGCTATAAGGCCCTGCAGCACTACAGTGGCAAAGCCAGCTCTGGATTTAGAGTATAGAGGCAGATGGTAATGCTTAGTGAAGGTATGTACAGAACTCCAAGTTGCTGCTTCCAAAATGTCCTTGGTAGGTGGTACTCTGAGGTAGGCAGTTGAAGTGGCTGTTGCACTGGTGGAATGAGACCTAATGCTGTTAGGTATAGGTTTCCCATGTTGTATATAGCAGAACCGTATACAGCGTCCTACCCATTTTGAAATAGTCTGTTTTGAAATGGCTTTTCCCTGTGCTCCTGCATCATATGCTACCAATAATTGCTCATTTTTTCTGAAAGCTTTGGATTTGTCCAGGTAGAAGCATAACTGCCTGTGTATGTCCAAAGAATGCAAAAGACTCTCCCCTTTATTCTGTGGATTTGCATAAAAAGTTGGCAAGTGAATAGTCTGGTTCAGAGCCACACTTGTTACCACCTTTGGCATAAAAGTAGGGTTTGTTCTTAAAGACACCCCGTCTTGGTGGAAAATGATGAAAGGTTCCACTGCCATTAGTGCCTGTAATTCTGAAACTCTTCTTGCTAATTTTATTGCCATGAGCAGAGCAGTTTTCCAAGAGACATATTTTAAATCTCCTGTGTTAGCTGGCTCAAAGGGAGGTAAAGTTAATTTTTCCAACATGAAGTTGAGGTCCCAAGTTGGAGTAGGTGCTCTATGGGGCGGTCTTATGTTTTTAGCCTCTCTGAGGTACTGTTTTAGCAAAGGATTAGAGAAAATTGGTGGATCCGTGTTGTAATGAGCAGAGATGGCAGAGGCGTGGATCTTGATGGATGAAAAGTAGAGGCCTTTGTCCAGCATCTCAGTTAAATATTGTAGTATCTGAGGAATATTTGGGACAAGAGGGGTCAAGGCTGTGAGCCTGGTTCCGGGCACAGAATCTCTTCCATTTATCCGAATAGGCTTTCCTGGTGCTAGGCCTTCTGGCCTCCAGAATGACATCCATAACAGCTTTGGAGAGAGGCATTGCTTGCTTGACTAAGGAATTTTCCATGCAGCCAGGTTTAAAGTTTTTAGCTGGCTGTGAAGTATCTGATTGTTGTGCTGTGTCAGAAGATGTGGTATTTGAGGCAAAATCCAGGGTGGTCCTTGTGCTAAGTTCTTTAAGATTGGGTACCAGTGTTGGCGTGGCCAGTCTGGGACAATCAGGATCATCTTTGGCTCTTCTTGCCTGGCTTTTACGAGTACCTTTGGAAGGAGAGGTAGTGGTAGGAAAGCTTATACTTGTAGGTTTTTCCAGCTGAATGAGAGGGCATCCACTTTCCATGCTTGTGGATGGTAAGTCCTTGTGCAGAACTTCCGTAGCTGGCAGTTCATTGGGGATGCAAACAGATCTATGTCTGGGCTCCACCATTTTTGTGTTATCATTCTGAATATTTGTGGATTCAATTCCCATTCGTGGGGATCCATGATGTTTCTGCTTAAGTCATCTGCCAGTGTTTTTCTCTCCTGGCAGGAATTGTGCTTGCAGATGAACTTGATAGGTTAGAGCTGATTTCCACAAGGTCATGGCTTGTCTGCAGAGAGGATAAGAGTGAGTGCCCCCTTGCTTGTTTATGTATCACATAACTGTGGTGTTGTCTGTATTTAGTAGTAGTTGTCCTGGATTCAGAAGGTCCTTGAAAGCTATAAGGGCATTTTGTACAGCTAGCATCGCTTTTTGATTGATGTGAAGATGCCTTTGTTCTGCGGGCCACTTGCCCTGGATAAATTTTCCTGCCATGTGTGTTCCCCAGGCGTAATCCGATGCATCTGTTGTCAGTGTTTGCCTGGCTGTGGGTTGAGTGAAAGGCTGTCCCTTGTTGAGGTGACAAGCTTGAGCCCACCATCGAAACTCCTGTTGAAGGCAAGGAATTAGTGGTATTACTGTTTCCAAACTGACAGTGTTGAGACCAGACACTCTTTAGGTACCACTGTAGTTTCCTCATATGCAGTCTGGCATATGGAATTAGTAGTATGCAAAATGCCATGTAACCCAAGGCTTGCAGAATTTTTCTTGCAGTGAGTTGGGTCCTTGTTGCCATCAACTGAAAATATTGAGTCAGATGTCCTTGCTTGTCTGGCGTGAGATAAGCCATCTGGGCTGTTGCATTCAAGCTGGCACCCAGGAATAGTATCTCTTGTGAGGGCACTAGTTTTGATTTCTTTTCATTTACTGTGTACCCTAGGCAACTTAATAACTTTTTTACAAACGCCAGATGCTTTAGAAGAACATCCTTGCTCTCTGCTTGAATCAGGCAGTCGTCCAGGTACGGATAAATCTGAATTCCTTTCTGTCTGCAAAATGCAATTACTGGTGCCAGGCACTTTGTGAAGACCCTGGGCACAGTAGATAAGCCAAATGGCAGTGCAGAGAATTGGTAGTGAATTGAACCAGCTATGAATCTGAGGTATCTTCTGGAGTTTTGTCTGATAGGGACATGCAGGTATGCCTCCTTGAGGTTCAAAGTTACGAGCCAGGCTTTCTTGCCCAGCATGGGAAGAAGCTGCTGTAGTGTCAACATTTTGAATTTTGGAATATCCAAGTAAGTGTTTAGAGAAGAAAGATCCAGAATGGGCGTCCAGGCTTTGTCCTTTCTGGGAACCAGAAAGAGTCTTGAGTAAAATCCTTCTCCTTGCTCTTGTGGTGGTACCTTTTGAATAGCTCTCATGTCCACGAGTGCTGTAATTTGTTTTTGAGCCACTGCCCATTGATTTGGTGGCAGATTTGGCATTCCTTTTAGCCTTGGCAGAGTGTGAAAGTGGAACCTGTAACCTTGAGATACAATATTGAGAACCCATTTGTCTTTGGTGATCATATGCCAACTGTGATAGAAAAGTGCCAGTTTTCCTCGCAAGGGGGCTGCCAAGAGAGAACTGCTTGGCAGCTGTAGTGGGAAGCCATTGGGGCTGTTTTTTATATGGTTGGGGCCTGTCTTCCCCTTCTTTCTGGGTTGATGCACCCCACTGTCGAGGCCTGTAAGGACCTTGTGGTTGACCTCTACCTCTTGGACATCTGTATCTGCCCCTTTGAGGTCTGTCTTTAATTGGAAAGGACCAATTCTTTGTTGGCCAATTTCTGCTAAATCGAGGAGGCTGAACCTGTAAGAAATCCTTCACTGTTTGCATAGATTTTGCCTTATCCTCCATTTTCTTTAATACCTCTTCTGCCTTAACTCCAAATAACACATCATGCTGCAAAGGTGCATTCAATAGCTTTGCTTTAACATGATCTGGTAACGTATGTTTTTTTAACCAAGCATGTCTTCTAATGACAGAACCTGTAACTGCTGCTCTACAGGAGGCCTCTAAAGAGTCAAAACCACATGGCAAAGTATGTTTTCCCACTTGTTCATCTGCATGCAATAAATCCTGCATTTCCTTAAAATTAGGAGGATCTGAGTTAGGAAGCATTTTTTGTTTCAACTGAGACATCAAATATTGCTGATATTTTAGCATGTGAAACTGGCAATTTAAGGCCCTCATTGCTAAAGTTGCAGATGTATATACTTTCTTTCCCATCTGTCTAATGCTTTGGAATCCCTGTCAGAGGGGACTGGATTCTTTGCTGATGAGGCCTTAAACCCTTTGGGGCCCTGAGAAATAGTTTCAGGGTCAGCAACAGGGCTTTTATAAAGAAATGTGTGAGAGTCAGGGACTCTGTAGTATCTGTCAGGCTTAACTGGGGCTGGAGGTAAAGAATCAGGATTTAAGCTGGATTCAGTATACACATCATCCACAATATCTAACACTGGCGGAATAGCAAGGGGTCTGTGTTGAGGTAATAAAAGGAAGTCCCTGAGCCTTTTCTTGGATTCTGAGTAATCCTGGCCCTCCCAATGGAAATGCTCCCTCATGGTATGTAAGGTGTTCCCAAAGGAGTAGTCCTCAGGCGGAGAGGCTGATGGAACTGATTCCTCAGCATCAGAATCCTCATAAGGGAGTAAAGATTATCCTAGGTCTGAGGTAGAATCTGAAGAAATGGATACCTGGTCGGATGAGTCATAGTCTGCATCCTGTCTAGGCCTTTTATCAGGAGGGGGATGGGACCTCCTGATCAGAGTGATTAGGTCTTTGGCCATTTTGAGCATTTGTTTCTTAGGCATGGAGGCCTGTCCTAGTGAATGTTGAATTTGTTTCTTTGTTTTTAAAGGAGGTTTAGACTTAGCAGAAGATTTAATGGTTAACTGAGTAGGTCTGAAAACACCCTCTGAAGCTACGGGTTGTTCAGCTACTCCGGATCCCTCTAAAGGGTTAGTCTCGGTAGGCTGAAAATCTTGTACGTCCGAAGACCCAGCCATCTCCACGTGGGAGTCAGAGGTGGCCTGTGGTTCTAAAGGAGTGATCGTCAGGGACTGCAAAGGTGCCTCGCTGAAAACCGGCGACTGGCCTAGAAGAGGCTTAGTCAGTTTTGGGCCTCGGATGCCTGTCCTTGTCTTTGTGCTTTTTATGTATTCAGGTCGTCGGTAGTTCTGACGGCATGGTGTAATTGAATTTTCGGCCAAAATAATGTCGGGCAAAATCAAACCGACATTTAATAGTGAGCTTGTTAAACCTAGCACAAAACAGACAAAGTACAGTTGTGTACACCTACCATAAATGTAGATGTTCGAGTGTCTTCACTGTTGCAGTCATAACTGTAGGGTGCTCCTGCCGGCAGGCAGCCCGAGGTCGGCCAGAATCCCAAAGTCTGGGTCCGGCGTCGGCTGTATAAGCTAGTATCCTGACGTCAGTACGCCTTGGTACATAGCCCTCAGCCGACGCCATCTTCTCCAGCCTTTCTTGCCCCAGATGTCAGAAGTCCCCAACAAATCAAAAACGAATCCAACAAGGAAACACAAATACACCACAAATAAGAGAAAAAGAGGGGATAGGAGGGAGGGAGGGAAACCCCGACTGCAACAGTGAAGACACTCGAACATCTACATTTATGGTAGGTGTACACAACTGTACTATGTTCTTCGTGCTTCACTGTTGCAGTCATAACTGTAGGGTGGAATCCCAAAGCAGTGTAGAGGGGGAGGAGGCTTTAGATAGAAGAAGGGGAGGCAAGAATACCCTGCAAGACAGCAGAGGCAAAGCCTGCCCTAGACTTAGAAAACAAGGGGAGATTGTAGTGCTTGGAAAAAGTATGCACAGAACTCCAAGTGGCAGCTTCCAAGATATCCTTGGTAGGGACTCCTCTGAGGAAAGCCGTAGAAGTAGCAGCTGCTCTAGTAGAATGACTTCTAATGGTCCCTGGAAACTGTTTCCCATGATGAGTGTAACAAAATCTGATTCCATAAGCAATCCATTTGGAAATAGTTTGTTTAGAAATAGGTTTTCCAAGAGAACTGGAGGCAAAGGAAACAAACAATTGGTTAGACTTTCTGAAATCTTTAGTCTTGTCCAAGTAAAATCGTAACTGTCTGTGCACATCCAATGAATGCAAAATCCTTTCCCGTTTATTTTGAGGATTTGGAAAGAAAGTAGGAAGGTGAATTGTCTGATTTAAAGCCACTTTCGAAATCACCTTAGGCATGAAAGTAGGATTGGTCCTCAAAGATACTCTGTCCTGATGGAAAATAAGGTATGGTTCCACAGCCATGAGAGCTTGCAACTCTGAGACCCTTCTGGCAGAGGTCAATGCTAGCAAAAGAACAGTCTTCCAGGATAGAAACTTAATATCTGAAGATGCAGCAGGCTCAAAATGAGGCAAAGTAAGTTTTTCTAAAACATAATTAAGATCCCAGGCAGGGACAGGAGGAGTCCTAGGAGGCCGCAAATTTTTAGCCCCTCTCAAGAACTGCTTCACCAAAGGATGTGAAAAAACAGGAGGATCAGAACTGTAATGCGCAGAGATAGCCGAAGCATGTATCTTAATGGAAGAAAAGGAAAGTCCTTTAGATAAAAGTTCCGAAAGGTAAAGCAAAATAGAGGAGAGATCAGGAACCTGAGGATCAGAGCCTCGGTCCTGCATCCAAATAGAAAACCTCTTCCATTTAGAGGCATAGGATTTCCTAGTGCTAGGCCGTCTAGCTTCCAAAAGAACATCCAAAACTTGTTTGGGAAGACTAGAGGAGATCAAATTCCTTTGAAGAGCCAAGCTGCCAGGCAAAGGGTCTTGAGATTGGAATGTAGTAACTGACCCTGATGCTGGGACAGAAGTGAAGGGTTCAGTGGGAGAATCCAAGGAGGCCCGAGAACAGGAGCTTTAAGGTTGGATACCAAAACTGTCGAGGCCAATGTGGAGCAATCAAGATGAGGAACTTTGGCTTGTCCTGTTTTATCTTCAGTAGTACCCGAGGCAGTAGAGGAAGAGGAGGGAAGGCATATGCTGAAAGGCTTCTCCAGCTGAAGGACAGGGCATCCACTCTCCATGCTGTTTTGTGGAAGGACCTGGTGCAAAAGCGAGGCAGCTGATGATTGAGATGGGATGCAAACAGATCTATCTGGGGACATCCCCAAACTGCAGTAATCCTTTTGAACAAGTTGGTGTCTAGCATCCATTCGTGAGGATCTGAAATGTTTCTGCTCAGGCTGTCTGCTAAGAGATTCTGTTTCCCTGGAATGAATTGAGCCTGGAGATGCAGATTCAAATTGAGAGCTGTGTCCAATAAACCCATAGCTAGTCTGCAAAGGGGGTATGAATGAGAACCCCCCTGTTTGTTGATGTACCACATGACTGTGGTGTTGTCTGTGCGAATTAGCAGAGGCCCTGGTTGTAAAAGGTTTTTGAAGGCTAAAAGGGCATTTTGTACTGCCAACATTTCCTTCAGATTGATGTGCCAGTGAAGATGGTCCTTTGTCCAGGATCCCTGCTGGTAATTGTCTAGAAAGTGTGCTCCCCAAGCATAATCCGAGGCGTCCGTGGTTAGGATTTGAGTAGGTTGGGGGAGACGAAAAGGTTTTCCTTCGTCTAAAGTGCAAGCCCTGGACCACCAGAGGAACTCCTTCTGGAGGCAGGGGATCAGAGGAATCAGAATATCCAGATCGTGGTAATGCTGTGACCATACACTTTTCAGATACCATTGAAGCTTTCTCATGTGAAGCCTTGCTTTGGAATCAACAGAATGCAGGAAGCCATGTAGCCCAGAGCCTGCAGGAATTTCCTTGCAGTGAGCTGAGATAGAGTTGCCAAGGTGTTGAAAGTAGAAGCCAGCTGAGTTTGTTTTTCTTGAGTGAGGTAGGCCCTTTGTAAGGTTGTATTTAAGAGGGCTCCCAAGAATACCATTTGTTGAGAAGGGATCAAATGTGACTTTTTTATGTTCACTGAGAATCCCAGTAGTAGGAGAAGACGTTGAACAAAGTCCAGATGTTGAAGCAGAAGATCTTTGCTGTCTGCCTGAATAAGGCAGTCGTCTAAATAGGGGTAAATCTGGATCCCCTGAAGTCTGCAGTAAGCCACTACTGGTGCCAGGCACTTGGTGAAAACTCTGGGCGCAGTAGATAAACCAAAGGGCAGAACAGAGAATTGAAAGTGCCTCGAACCTGCCTTGAACCTGAGGAATTTCCTGCGTTCTTGTCTGATAGGGATATGCAAATAGGCTTCCTTTAAGTCCAATGTCACCATCCAGGCGTCCTGAGAGAGCATTGGAATTAGCTGTTGTAGAGTAAGCATCTTGAACTTTGGAATTTCCAAAAAGGTGTTTAACACAGAAAGGTCCAGAATAGGTCTCCATGAGTTTTGTTTTCTGGGAACCAGAAACAGCCTTGAATAAAACCCTTTTCCCATTTCCGAGTGGAACAGGCTCTATGGCTCTCATGGCCAGAAGAGCATCCACTTGAGTTAAGGCCTCTGACCATTGAAGTTTTGGCAGATCTGGCCAACCGTGAGTCCTTGGCAAAGTGTGAAAGTGGAACTTGTAACCTTTAAAATCACGTCCAATACCCATCTGTCCTGGGTAATATGAGTCCAATTTCTGTAAAAAGAGACAGTTTTCCTCCGAGAGGCGCCCAGGTGAAGGGGTCCTGAAGCCCAACCGAGAGTCATTGAGTTTGCTTTCTTTGAGATTGGGATCTGTCTTCTCCTTCTAGGTGAAGAAGCAGTCCATTGTCTAGATCTGTAAGAGGTCTGGCCTTGACCACGACCTCTGGAGCGTCTATATCTTCCCCTTTGAGGCCTGTCAGACGTGGGAAAGGACCAATTTTTAGAGGGCCAATTCCTGGAAAATCTAGGAGGCTGAACTTGCAAGAAATCTTTTACAGTCTGCAAGGATTTTGCCTTTTCTTCCATCTTTTTAATAACTTCCTCAGCCTTAGAACCAAAAAGAACATCTTGTTGAACAGGGGTATCTAATAACTTAGCCTTAACCTGTTCAGGTAAACTTTGTTCACGAAGCCAGGCATGTCTCCTGATCACAGTACCAGAGGCAGCAGCCCTGCAAGAAGCATCCAAAGCATCAAAACCACAATGTAAGCTATGCTTGTTAACCTGTTCAGTAGCATGCAAAACATCCTGAAGTTCCTTATCCTCTGCACAAGAAGGATGGGAAGCAAGCTTTGCTTTAAAACAGACAAAAGAAATTGCTGATATTTAAACATATGAAACTGGCAATTTAAAGCCCTTACAGACAGGGTAGCAGAAGTATATACCTTTTTACCCCATCTGTCTAAAGCACGAGAATCCTTCTCAGAGGGAATAGGATTTTTAGAAGTAGCAACCTTAGCAGCCTTAGAGCCCTGAGAAATAGTTTCAGGATCTGCAGAAGGGTTTTTAAATAAAAATAAATGAGAGTCAGGAACCCTATAAAATCTATCAGGCTTAGAAGGAGCAGGAGGCATGGAATCAGGATTCAAATTAGCCTCAGAGAAAGCATCATCTACAATGTCCAAGACAGGAGGGATAGCTAAAGGCCTATGCTGAGGAAGAAGAAGAAATTCTCTAAGCCTCTTTTTGGAAGCAGAATATTCCTGTCCTTCCCAATGAAAATGTTCCCTCATCTCATGCAAGGTTTCCCCAAAAGAAAAATCCTCAGGTGGAGAGGCCGAGGGCAAAGAATCCTCAGCATCCGAATCCTCATAAGGGGGAAAGGAATAGTCCTGATCAGAGGAAGAAACAGAAGATACAGAAGCCTGGTCAGAGGAATCCAGAGTAACATCCTGTCGAGGCCTTTTCTCAGGAGGGGGGTGAGAACCCCTAATCATTGTAAGCAAATCTTCAGCCATCCTCAATAATTGTTTTTGTGTCTTGGGAGTGGATTCAGAAGCAGCTTGAGCTGAAACTTTAGACTTAGTAGGAGTCTTTGTCTTTGCCTTTGCCTTTGAAATAGTAATATGAGTAGGCCTGAAAACCCCCTCAGAAGCCGGTACCTGCACAGCGGTTCCGGACCCATCTGAAGGAGCAACGTCCGAAGGTCCTGCAGCAGTTAAAATATTGGGCCTTGATGGCTCCCCATGGGAGTCCGTATCGGCCATCGGTTCAGAAGTGGCGGACGACAGGGGCTGCAAAAGCGCCTCACTGACGACAGCCGAACCGGACGCTGGCTCCAGCTGCAACGAGTCCTGTTTGGAGCTCGGAGGCCTGTCTTTGTCTTTGCTTCTTTTGAACTCCGGTAGTGTCCGACGACATTCTGTAATTGAAGCGTCTGCCAAAATAATTTAAAGCCCAATCGTACCTGCGCTTGATAGTACGAGAGTTGAACCTGGCACAGAACCGACAACAAGAAACGTCGTGGTCAGGGCCTAAGCAAGGTAGACACAGTAAGAGTGGAAATCTTTATGAGGTATTTGTTTCCCACACGCTATACAATTATTAACTTTTTCTGACATCGGAGGAACAAGAAAAAGATTCCCCAACGGGGTACTTAGCTTTGAGAAGAGAAGTAAGAACTTCGGACCGAGAACAACCAAATACGCTGTTCGAAAATCGCCAACCAACGTTTTGCGAGCTGCTTTCCACCGCACGGCAAGAAAGACTGGGGAAGATGGCGTCGGCTGAGGGCTATGTACCAAGGCGTACTGACGTCAGGATACTAGCTTATACAGCCGACGCCGGACCCAGACTTTGGGATTCTGGCCGACCTCGGGCTGCCTGCTGGCAGGAGCACCCTACAGTTATGACTGCAACAGTGAAACACGAAGAACATCCAGTGACGTCGTGGTCTAGGCCTAGGCATGGGATACAATAAGAATGGAAATCCTTATGAGGTACTTGCTTCCCACAAGAAATACAGTTATTAACTTTTACTGACATCGGTCTGAGACAAGAAAAAGTTTCCCCAACGGGGTACTTAGCTTTGTAGAAGACTTAGGTTCTGGATTCGGAATGAAAATCTCAGGAGTCGGCCGACCGGCACTTGCGAACTGCTTTTGCTTAGGGCACCACACGGCAAGAAAGACTGAAGAAAATGGCGTCGACTGCATTTTATATACCCCTGTCGCACTGACGTCAGGGAGGAGGCGACAGCAACCGACACCGGACCAAGACTTTGGAACTCAGGCCGACTGGGGAACCGCCTGATGGCAGGATATCCCAAGTGTAATGACTGCAGCAGTGTAACACGATGAACATCCGATGTTAGTGCGCTTGGGCATAGAGAGAGCCAGTCGATGTAATGATCAGTTCGTTAGTAACACTTGGTGAAGGTATGCCCAGATGACCAGGTGGCAGCTTCCAGAATGCCCTTGGTAGGGACTCCTTTCAGGAAGGCAGTAGAGGTTGTAGTATCCCTAATGGAGTGTGACCTGACAAGCTTCAGGTGACTTTTTGCCATGATGGCTGTAACAAAATGTGGGAGATCCATTTCGAGATGACCAGTTTAGAAGCTGGTTTTCCTCACAGCCAGGGGCAAACATCACAAAGAGTTGGTCAGATTTTCTTAAGGCTTTAGTTCTGTCGCGATAGTAATGGAGCTGCTTGTGCACATCCAAAGGATTAAGTATTCTTCCCCTTGGTTCTGGAGGCTTGGGAATGAATGTGGGCAGCTGAATGGTCTGATTAACAGAAGTGTCAGTGACCACCTTGAGCATGAAGGAAGGGTTAAGTTTTGAGGGAAATCCTGCCTATGTGGAATATGAGGAATGGCTCCACCGCCATGAGAGCATGCAATTCAGACACTCTCCTAGCTGAGGTGATAGCTAGCAGAAGGGCAGTTTTCCAAGCTAGAAAACTTAGATGGGCAGAGGTTGCAGGTTCGAAAGGAGGCAGAGTCAGTTTTTCTACAACAAAATTAAGGCCTCATGGAGGGGTAGGTTGTCTCCTGAGAGGTCTGATATGGATGACTCCCCTACGAAATTGCCTTAACAGGGGATGGGAAGAGACAGGAGGAAGAGCAGGTATATGGGCCGAAATAGCACAGGCATGAATTCTAATGGAGGAGTAGGAACAGCCTTTATCAACCAGACTAGCCAGATAACCTACAGTGACAGAAATTTGGACTGAATCAGGATTGTGGTGCTGCTGTTGGCAGCAGATGGAAAATCCTTTCCACTTAGCAGAGTATGATTTCCTAAGTAAAAGGCCTTCTACCCTCCATAAGAATGTCCTAAACCTGTTTGCTTAGAGTAGGCTTAGTCCTGCATACTGTGGAATTATCCAAGCTGAAAGGCTGAGCATCTGCAGGCTGGGGTGCACAATCCTTCCCTTGGCTTGAGTTAGAAGGTTGAGACTCAAGCAACAGCCATGGATTCTTGTTGGTTAGTTCAAGAAGCAGAGGATACCAGTGCAGTGCTGCCTGTGCCAGTCTGGGGCCATCATGTATTGCCCTTGGGACCTCTTCTCTTATCTTTAGAAGCACCCAAAGAAGGAGGTTCAGGGTAAACCTCAGATCCTTGAGAAGTTTTGATAGACTTGTGGCCTGTAGTAGGCAATCATCCAGGTAGGGGTAGATTTGGACCCCTCTGGTCCTGCAAAAGGCAATTACGGGGCTAAGCACTTGGTGAAAACCATAGGAGCAGTAGAAAAGCCAAAGGACAGTGCTGAAAATTGAAAGTGACTGGCACGATTCCTGTATGGGAATGTGCAGATAGGCATCTTTTATATCCAGTGAGACCATAAAGGCCTGGGGGTCAATCATGGGAAAGAGTTTTTGAAGAGTCAACATTTTGAGTTTTGGGACCAGAAGCAACTGATTGAGGGTGGACAGGTCTAAGATAGGACGCCAACAGCCTTCTTTTCTGGGAACCACAAAAAGCCTGGAGTAGAACCCTTTTCCCTTCTGATGTTCTGGAACTGGTTCCACTGGTCTCAGAGCACAAAATATGGATTTGAGAGAGGGCCTCTGCTTTTCAATTTAGAGGAACGTCTAGGTAGCCTGAACAGTTTAAAGGCTCTTTGGAAGTAAGTTTGTAACCATTTGAAATAATGCTTAGAACCCACTTGCCTGAAGTGCTGAGGGACCAGTTTTGCTTGAACAGGGGATGACCTTCCTCATCCTAGTCTTGTGGGTGGGCAAGGAGAGAGGGGTGGGTGAGTCATTGTTGCTCTCTGGCAGATGTCTGTGGCCAATAACTCCCTTGCCTGAAAGTTTCTGAGGTCCACTGCCTAGGTCTCTGCAGTTGCTGTCATTGTCTGTATCCTTTTCTGCTGGAGTTTCCTCTGCCTGTTTCTACACTGGGAGGGAAAATACCTACTAAACCTTGGTGGCTGAAGCTGAAGTAAGTTTTTCACAGTCTGTACAGATTTAGCTTCCTTTTCCATCTTTTTAAAAAGCCTCAGCTTTAGGACCAAAGAAAAAGTCCTTGTCTGGGGGGGCGCGACATCAAGAAGGTAAAATTTAACATGGTCAGTAAGAGATTATTCCTTAAACCATGTATGCCTTCCAGTAACAGAGCCATTGGCTGCCCCCTGGCTAGAGGCCTGCATAGTCTCATACCCAGAGTGTAAGCACTGCCTAGCTACCTGTGAGCTGGAGTAGCAAAGATCCAAATGTTCCTTAGAAAAGTTTTTATCCTCAAGGGAAAAAAACCTTTTGTTTCAGCTGATCCAGCAGGGTTTGCTGACATTTAATCATGTGAAATTGACAGGTGGGAGTCCTCATGGTAAGGGTAGCTGGGGTTGTGACAAAAGGAGATACTGCCAGGACAACTACCTGGAATTTTGTAAATAATTATATGTCATTTGTGACTATCAACACGATTTATACAATTTGCTTGTGTTACAACTGTATTAGAACTATGTCATGTGTATATCAAACTAAATTTGTACAGATGTGTGTCGAAAATATATTTTATAAAGTGCTTGTGCTTAAAATGTAGCCACAGCGTGCCCTACTGGAATAGAACAGAAATATATATGCACTATTGTAACTGTTTAAATGTAAATTTTAGCAGTGGAAACTGGAATATAGGAGGTTACCTTCAGAAAAATAATAGAAATTAAATTACTTTACGACTAGGCTGTATAAAGAGGGTATCTCTCAGTTTCAGTGCAGAGGGAGACAATGTCTGTACTAGGAGGCTTTCTGCATTGTCTTTATGGTGGAATAATTACTAGTCTTTAAACGTGGAGGAATGCAATTGTTTTAGGACTTCCAGCATCTGCCAAAGATCTGATGTCTATGTATTTTCACAGAGCTTTTGGAGGATTTGGCAACTACCAACCATTCTTGTCATAAATGAAAGCAATACAGTTAGTAATCCACTTTACAACTATCACTTTGGAAATAGCTGGACCCCTACGATTGGGGGAAAATTAAACAAATAACTAGTCCAACTTCCTGATGTGCTAAGTCCTAGGGAGGAAGGACCGAAGCTGCCTATGAACATCTAGAAAATGCATAAGGCATTCGCCTTTGTTAAAGTAATTAGGAAAGAACACTGGAAATTGAATACATTGGTTGATATTGGAAGATGTGGCCACCTTTGGCATGAAGGAAGGAGACACTTTATCCTTGTGGAAAATGATGTAAGGATGCTTGGAAGAAAGGGCTTGCAACTCAGAAATCCTTTTTGCTGATGTAATGGCAACAAGAAAGGCAGATTTCCACAATAAAAACTTAAAGTCACAATCCTTAGCTGGCTCAAAGGGACTCTGGGTTAAGGCTTGCAAAACCAGAGTGAGGCATAAGATCTTTAGTAGGAGGCCTTAAGAGAAAAATATTCTTAATGACGGCTTTACACAACCTAGCAGAAGCAATATATCCAGAAGGCAATCCTGAATGATAGTTGGCGATAGCTAAAGTACAGTTGTGTACCTACCATAAATGTAGATGTTCGAGTGTATTCACTGTTGCAGTCATTACTCTTGGGTTATCCTGCTGGCAGGCGACCCACGGTCGGCCAGAATTCCAAAGTCTAGGTCCAGCATCGGTTGCTGTCACCTCTTCCCTGACGTCAGTGCGCCAGGGGTATAAAAGATGCAGCCGACACCATTTTCTTCAGTTTTTCTTGCCCCAGATGTCAGGTGCCCCCAAAATAGGCTAAAAATATTATGCCAATAATTATGCATGCAGTAAAATAAACATTTCCTTCATCTACAAGCAAATACACCACATAGGTTGTATAATATAGAGAAGTATAGGCAAGTCCCAGCAAGGAAAAGGGGGATGGAGGGTGGGTAACCTGGACTGCAACAGTGAATACACTCGAACATCTACATTTATGGTAGGTACGGTGGTGGTGCTGCGGTAGCATTGTCCCCTCACAGTAAGACGCTGTCCCGTTTGATTCTCAGCTAAAGCGTCTTCTGCGTGGAGACATGCGTGAATGGGCATTCCTTCGCTGAAGGTTGTGCGTCAGGGCTGGTAAATCGGTACGTAAAAATCAACTACCAGTCATTAGCGGACTGGAGTTCCGCTGTGGCGACCCCTAACCGGGAAAAGCCGACACAACAACAACACAACTGTACTATGTTCACTGTGTTTCACTGTTGCAGTCATTACTCTTGGGTTGAATCCCAAAGCTAAGGCTGGGTGGCTGGGCCTAAAGAGGATTAGGAGAGGCTATAAGGCCTTGCAAAACTGCAGTGGCGAAGCCTGCTCTGGATTTAGAGTAGAGAGGTAAATGGTAGTGCTTTGTAAAAGTGTGCACTGAACTCAAAGTTGCAGCCTCTAAAATGTCTTTGGTTGGTACTCCTCTGAGAAAGGCTGCTGAAGTGCCTGCTGGCCTGGTAGAATGAGGTCTAATGGCCTTGGGCACTGATTTGCCATGTGAGTAGCAGAAACGAATGCAGTGGACTATCCATTTTGAAATAGTCTGTTTTGAGAAAGGCTTTCCTTGAGATCCTGCAGCATATGCCACTAAAAGTTGCTAAGTTTTTCTGAGAGCTTTAATTCTGTCCAAGTAGAAGCGTAGTTGTCTGTGTATGTCCAAGGAATGCAGAAGTCTTTCACCCTTATTCTGTGGGTTTGGATAAAAGGTAGGCAGATGAAATAGTTTTGGTTCAGGGCCACAATGGACACCACCTTAGGCATAAATGTAGGGTTTGTTCTTAGAGAAACCCTGTCTGGGTGGAAAATGATGAAAGGTTCCACAGCCATGAGTGTCTGTAACTCTGAAACTCGTCATGCAGAGGTTATTGCTAGGAGCACAGCTGTCTTCCAAGATAAAAACTTTATATCAGCTGTACTGTCTGGCTCAAAAGGCGGCAGTGTGAGTTTTTCCCATAACATAATTGAGGTCCCATGCAGGTACTGGGGCTCTCTCCTTGGAGGTCTTATGTTTTTGGCCCCTCTGAGGTACTGTCTTATCAATGGATGGGGAAAAATAGGAGGTTCCGTATTGTAATGAGCTGAAATGGCTGAGGCATGAATTTTAATTGATGAAAAGGATAGGCCTTTGTCCAGCATCTCTGTTAGGTATTGTAAAATCTGAGGAATATTTGGTACAGATGTGTCAAGTCCTTGTGCCTGGTTCCAAGCACAGAATCTTTTCCATTTGTCTGCATAAAATTTTCTGGTACTGGGCCTCCTGGCCTCCAAAATAACATCCATCACCGCTTTAGAGAGAGGTGTGTTTTGAATGGTTACATTATCCACTATGCTGCCAGATTTAGGGTTCTAAGTTGGCTGTGCAGAATCTGATTGTTTCGCTGGGTCAGTAAGTGAGGAATAAGAGGCAGTGTCCAGGCTGGGCCTTGAGACAAGTGTTTTAGGACTGGATACCAGTGCTGGCGTGGATAGTCTGGGGCAATCAGGATCATTTTTGGCTTCTCGTCTGACCTTTAGGAGTACCTTGGGGAGGAGAGGCAGAGGAGGAAAGGCATATACTGTTAGACTTTTCCAGCTGAATGACAGAGCAACCACTTTCCATGCTTACTTGTGATAAGTCCTTGTGCAGAATTTTTGTAGTTGGTAGTTGTGAGGGGAGGCAAATAGATCTATGTCTGGGCATCCCCATTCCTTTGTTATCATGTTGAAGATGAGTGGCTTCAGTTTCCATTCGTGGGGATCCATAAGGTTTCTGCTTAGTTCGTCTGCCAGAGTATTGTTCTTTCCTGGCAAGAGTTGTGCTTGCAGGTGTACTTGATAAGTCAATGCTGTGTTCCATAAAGTCATGGCTTGTCTGCAGAGGGGGTAGGAATATGTGCCTCCCAGCTTGTTTATGTACCACATGACTGTAGTATTGTCCGTCCTTATCAGTAGTTGTCCTGGATGGAGTAAATCCTTGAAAGCTGTCAGGGCATTCAGAACAGCTAGCATCTCTTTTTGATTGATATGTAGATGCCTTTGGTTTGTGGGCCATGTGCCCTGAACACATTTCCCTGCCATGTGTGTCCCCAGGCATAGTCTGATGCATCTGTTGTTATTGACTGCCTGGCTGTGGGTAGAGTGAAAGGCTGTCCCTTGTTGAGGTGACAGGCATGAGCCCACCATCGAAACTCCTGTTGGAGGCAAGGAATGAGGGTAATTAATGCTTCCAGGCTTTGACAATGTTGAGTCCAGACACTTTTTAAGTACCATTGAAGTTTTCTCATATGCAGTCAGGCATATGGCATTAGCAGTATGCAGGATGCCATGAAGCCCAAAGCCTGCAGAATATTTCTTGCAGATAACTGGGTCTTTGTTGCCAACATTTTGAAGTAAGAAGTTAGTTGTCTTTGTCTGGCGTGAGATAAGCCATCTAGGCAGTTGTATTTAAGCTTGCACCCAGGAATATTATCTCTTGAGAGGGTATTAGTTTTGATTTATTTTCATTTACTGTGTACCCTACGCAAATTAATAATCTTTTTACGAACGCCAGATGCTTTAGTAGAGAGTGTCCTTGTTCTCTGCTTGTATAAGGTAGTCGTCCAAGTAGGGATAAATTTGAATTCCTCTTTGTCTGCAAAATGCAATTACTGGTGCCCGGCATTTTGTGAAGACCCTGGCTGTAGTAGATAAGCCAAAGGGCAGCGCAGAGAATTGGTAGTGCATTGAGCCAGCTATGAATCTGAGGTATCTTCTGCAAGATTGTCTGATTGGTATAATCAGGTACGCCTCTTTTAAGTCCAAAGTTACAAGCCAAGTATTTAGAACAGACAGGTCCAGTATTGGTCTCCAGGTTTTGTCCTTTCTGGGGACTAAGAAAAGTCTTGAGTAAAATCCTTGTCCCTACTCTTGCTGTGGTACTTGCTGAATGGCCTTTATTTGCATAAGGCTCGAAACTTGTTTTTGTGCCTCTGCCCATTGACTGTGTGTCAGGTTTGGCATATCTTTTGCCTTTGGCAGGGTGTGAAAGTGGAACATGTAGCCCTGGGACACTATAGTCAATACCCATTTGTCCGGGGTGATCATGTGCTAGTTTTCCCCCTAAGGGGGCTGCAAGAAGATAAGTGCTTGGTGCTGGCAGAGGCAAGTCATTGGGACTGTTTCCTGTATGGCTGTGCTTTGTCTTCTCCAGTTTTGGAGGTAGAAGCACCCCACTGTTTAGGCCTGTATGAGCCCTGGGGCTGGGATCTGCCTCTGGGACATCTGTATCTGCCTCTTTGTGGCCTGTCCGACACTGGAAAGGACCAATTCTTTGTAGGCCAGTTCCTGCTAAATTTTGGTGGCTGTACCTGTAAGAAATCCTTTACTGTTTGCATAGATTTCGCTTTGTCCTCCACTTTCTTCAAAACCTCCTCTGCTTTAACACCAAATAAAGTATCATGCTGTAATGGAGCATCTAATAATTTTGCTTTAACATGATCAGGCAGATTTTGTTCCTTTAACCAAGCGTGCCTCCTAATGACAGAACCCGTAACTGCGGCCCTGCAGGAGACCTCCAGAGAATCAAAACCACATTGCAATGTATGCTTTCCTACTTGTTCAGTTGCATGCAATAAATCCTGTATTTCCTTATTTTCTGTATAATCAGAATTAGTCAACATTTTCTGTTTTAACAGTGACGTTAAATATTGCTGATATTTAATCATATGAAACTGACAATTTAAAACTCTCACAGCCAAAGTAGCAGAAGTGTAAACCTTTTTTCCCCATCTGTCTAGTGCCCTTGCGTCCCTGTCAGAAGGGACAGGGTTTTTAGCAGTAGTGGCTTTAACCCGCTTGGGACCCTGAGAAATAGTTTCTGGGTCAACAGCAGGGTTTTTATAAAGAAATTTATGAGAATCAGGAACCCTGCAATATCTGTCTGGCTTAACAGGAGCTGGAGGTAAGGAATCTGGAGAAAGGCCGGACTCCGAAAATACATCATCTACAATATCTAGCACAGGGGGAATAGCAAGAGGCCTGTGCTGAGGAAGTAAAAGAAAATCTCTGAGCCTTTTTTTGATTCTGAGTAATCTAGGCTCTCCCAGTGGAAGTGTTCCCTTATGGTATGCAGGGTTTCTCCAAAAGAAAAATCCTCAGGAGAGGCTGAAGGAATGGATTCTTCAGCATCAGAATCCTCATAGGGAGGAAGAGAGTATTCCTGTACAGAAGAGGAGTTTGAGGAAATGGAAACCTGATCTGAAGAGTCGTAGTCTGTCTCTTGCCTAGGCCTTTTTCAGGAGAAGGATGGGAACCCCTGATCAAGGTAATAAGGTCTTCGGCCATTTTGAGCATCTGTTTTTTAGGCATGGAAGTCTGTTCTGAAGAATGCTGTACTTGTTTCTTTGTCTTTAAAGCTGCTGTAGTCTTTGCTTTTGAAGCTGGAGTAGGCTTTACATATAAATGTGTAGGTCTGAAAGCACCCTCAGAAGCCGATGCCTGCTCAGCGGCTCTGGACCCATCTGAAGGAAAGATTTCCAAGTGTCTAATACCTTGAGTATCCAGAGGCCTAGCTGGCTCCACGTGGGAGTCGTCAGCGGCCTGTGGCTCTGAGGTAGCGGGTGTCAGGGGCTGCGAAAGTGCCTCACTGAGAACCGGTGACTGACTTAGCAGAAGCCTCGTCGGTTTTGCATCTCGGATGCCTGTCCTCCTCTTTTTTCTTGCCTTTTTTAGAAACTCCGGTAGTCGGTTGTTCCGACGGCATTATGTAATTGAATTTTCGGCCAAAGTAATGATAAGCAAAATCAAATTGACGCTTAATAGTGCGTTTGATGAATCTAACACAAAACCGACAGCTAGCAACGTTATGATCAGGGCCTAGGCAAGGAATACAGTAAGAGTGATAATCCTTATGAGGTATTTGCTTCCCACAAGAAATACAATTGTTTACTTTTTCTGACATCGGTCTGGAGCAAGAAAAAAGTTTCCCCAACGGGGTACTTAGCTTTAATGAAGACTTCGGATCTGAAATTTGTCTGTGAAAATCTGAGGAGTCAGCCGATTGGCACTTGCAAACTGCTTTTGCTTCAGGCACCACGCAGCAAGAAAGACTGAAGAAAATGGCATCGGCTGCATCTTTTATAACCCTGGCGCACTGACGTCAGGGAAGAGGCGACAGCAACCGACGCCGGACCTAGACTTTGGAATTCTGGCCGACTGCGGGTCGCCTGCCAGCAGGATAACCCAAGAGTAATGACTGCAACAGTGAAACACGATGAACATCTACAGTTTAATGATAGCAAAACTAGAGCCTTGCTTTAATAAGGATTCCAAGAATGACAGAATAGAGGGAATCGGAGATGAAAAGGGATCAGTGTTATTATTGAATGCCCAAACTGAAAATCTCTTCCGCTTACTCTTGTAAATCTTCTTAGTAGATAGTTTCCAAGAGGCCAAAAGGATAGCTTTGACCAGAGAGGAAAACCTGAGCCTTCTAGCAAACATAGGAAGTGGAGAAATCATGTGGTTTACTTGTGTGTGTGGCGATAGGGGTGGCGCCCTAATATCAGATGAGAAAGAAGGAATGGGTTCTAGCATCAAAGCAGGATGTTTCAGGGAAGACCAGAGGAACGGGAACTACACCAGATGTGGCCAGAAGGGGGCAATGGGGATCACTGAGCTCTTCAACCATTTGGCTTTCTGAAGAAACTTGGGATCAAAGGGAGAGGAGGGTAAGCATACAGGAGTCCTGGCGGCCAACTGTGGACCAGAGTATCCCTCGATGAGCCCCG
Source organism: Protopterus annectens (assembly GCF_019279795.1). Taxonomy (NCBI): domain Eukaryota; kingdom Metazoa; phylum Chordata; order Ceratodontiformes; family Protopteridae; genus Protopterus; species Protopterus annectens. The sequence continues at coordinate 566,367,552 of NC_056728.1, read as the reverse complement.
GATGGGGGAATCAAAGCAAAATAACCTCTGCATTTGGTGCTATAAGGGGATGCAGAGAGGTCGCAGCAGGTGACTGATGGAGGGACCACTCATGAGGCATCAGAATAGACATGCTGAGCCTGTCCGCCAACACACTGGATTTCCTGGGTATGTTTGCTGCATGAAGAAAGCAGTTAGAAGAGATTGCCCATTCCCAGACCCTCATGGACTCCCTGTAGAGGGTATGAATGGGTTCCTCCTTGCTTGTTGATATACCATACAACTGACATGTTGTCGGTGTGAACAGCAATCATTTCTGAAAGGAGGGCATCCCGAAAGGCTTTCAACAGAATGACTGCCCTCATCTCCATGACACTGATATGTAGACTGGTCTCTAGCTGAGTCCACATGCCTTGGACCATCTTCCCCTGGAAATGTCCCCCCTCCCACCAGATGGGAAGGATTTGTGGTCACAGTGTCTGAAGATGAGGGAAGAATGAACGGTCTGCCTAAAGTCAAATCTGTTTGAATCCACCACCTTAGATGGGATCTGCAAATGTTTGTCAACCTGATGGGAGCAAATAGGGGGACCACTGAACAGATAGTGTCCACTGGAGAACGTGCATGTACAGCAGAACCTTGCTTGTGAAACCAAAAGAATGTCACCAGCCATACTCCCCAGAGTTCTTAGAATCAGTCTGGCAGTAGGCAATGCAGAACACAGAATAGCTTGAACTTGGGACTTCCAAGTGTCACTGCAATGTTGGAGTAAGGCAGCTGAGTAGAAGTGTTCAAATGTACCCTGATTAATTCTAGGTTCTGAATTGGCATAGGATGCGACTTGTCCATGTTTATGGTAACACCTGGACAATGAGACAACTGGTAAAGGTAATCAATGCCTGAGAAAGTTGATGCTGAGAGGGAGCAGTCAGGAGCCAATCGTCCAGATACAGGAATACCTGAAACCTTGCAGTCAGAGATGAGCCGCAACTTCTCCCACGCACTTGGGTAAACACCCAGGGGGCTGTGATGAGACCAAAGGGCAGAGCTCGAAACTGGAAATGATTGACTCCTAGATTAAAGCACAGATGACTTCAGGAGCACCTATTTTTATGTGACAGTAAGCTTTCTTGAAGTCTACCGAGCACATCCAATCGTCCGTCCTCAGTAATGGGAGTATGGACGGTACCATTACCATTTGGAACATGGTCTTCTTCACAAACAAAATGAGATTGCTTAGGTCCAGAAGAGATCGCAGGTCCCCATTTTCTTTGGCACCAAAAAGAAACATGAGCAAGTTTCGGACCCTTTGTAATTAGACAGGACCTCTTGGAGGACTCTCTTCCGCAGCAAAGTGGCAATTTTGGCCACTGCCAACTTCCTCTGACTGGGTGAAATGTCAGGGAATGATTTCAGTGCATTTGGAAGAGGAAGGGAAAAGGGAATGAAGTAACCTCTGGATATAATTTTTAGCACCCAATTGTTTGACATGATTTGGGCCCAGGCACTTCAGTGCAGAGAAAAATGAACCCCGACTGCCTCCACAGTAGGCCAGTTGGGCAGCGCTGAAGGGGCTTGTTTGGAAGAGATTCCCTACAGTCCTGGTTCTACGGGACCCCTCTGCCTCTAGGCCAATGTCTCCCATTATAGGCTCCTCCTCTGCCTCTGAAGAAATCTTCGCTTTGATCAGGCAGGAAACCTTGGGACTGACAAAACCAAGTTTTCTTAGCTCCCAGTTGATTCCTAGAATAGGTTCATTAGGAGATAGAAAACTCATGGCAGACAAGGTCTTGCCTTCTTGCTCAGAGCGGGTCAGGGTGTCCTTAACAGATGGTCTGAACAGAGATGAAGCATCAAAGGGGCACTGACAAATGACACCTTAAAGGGCTCTGCAAAATCACGCAGTCACATCCAGGCATGACGGTGCATAGCAATGCCGGTGCCAGCTGCTCTGGAAGAATCCTCTGCTAAGTGCAAAAAAAGAAGTTATGTTCTTACCATAACGTTCCATGTGGAGTGTTCATCTCGTCTTTGTTCTTACACACGGGTTCGGAGCCGATCCTCGGCTCCGAGTTGGCCGCATAGAAAAGCTCTGCATCTTAGAGAAGCTCGAGACCAGGCTATATCCCACAATCCTCCCTGCCATTACTCAGATCTAGTTTGCAAGCAAACCAGACCAACCATAAACCTCAGGTGCTAAGGCTACACACAGCCACAAAAATCAGAGACACTATCTCACTGACAAATTAACTAAAGGGTAGCGAAATATACCCCCATGAGGTAAGAAACAATACACCCGGAAGGGGTTAAGGCATGAAGACCAGACTCTAGTCCTACTCGTTCTTCCAAACACGTGAGGGAGGGGAGGGAGGGAATGTAACAACAAAGGCGAGATGAACACTCCACAGGGAACGTTATGGTAAGAACATAACTTCTTTATGTGAGAGTGTTCAATCTCGCCGTTTGTTCTTACACACGGGTAGCGTCCCTAGCTCCATCACCCCGAGTGACTCATGAAGAACGTTCCTAAGCACAGTGGAACCAAAAGATGTCCCGTCTTTGGAGGCTTTGTCAACCCTATAATGAGCGATTAAAAGTATGTGGTTTAGACCACGTGGCTGCTGCACAAATAGTGTCCAAAGGCAGATGAGATGCATGAGCCAAGGAAGTGGAAACGGATCTGGTAGAATGGCCCTTAGGTTTGGTGGGCAAGGCCCGATTCGACTTAGAATATACAAAGGCTATACAATCAGTAAGCCATTTAGAAAGTGTATGTTTTGTAACTGCCATGCCCTTTTTATTGTCTGCAAACGCGACAAAAAGCTGATCTGTTTTCCTGTAATCTTTAGTCCTGTCCAAATAAAATCTTAGTTGTCTGTGGACATCTAACTTGTGCAGCATATATTCCAACTTGCTGGTATGGTTTTTGAAAAAGATAGGGAGTTCTATGGACTGATTAATATTCGTGACAGAACATACCTTAGGAAGGAAAGACGGATTTGTTCGTAAGGAGACTCTATCTGGGTGGAAAATTAAGTAAAGTGGTTTGACTGATAGTGCTTGCAGCTCTGAAACTCTTCGAGCTGAAGTAACAGCTACAAGAAAAAGTGTCTTCCACGACAAAAACGTCAGGAGGCAAGAAGAGGCTGGTTCAAAGGGTGGCAACATTAGTTGCGACAATAACAAATTTAAATCCCATGGGAATAAAGGGTCTCTGACAGGCGGTCGAAGATGAAAGGATCCTTTCATAAAAGCCTTACAAAGCCTGTGGGACATAGAAGAACCGTCCTCACCAACATGGTAGTTGGATATGGCCGCCAACTGTACTCTTAGTGTGGAAGTAGAGGCTCCTTCGTGAAAAAGGATGGATAGAAATTCTAGAACTTTATGTAAAGGAGCTACCAGGGGGTCCAAGTGTTGGCTAGATGCCCAGTATACAAAGCGTTTCCATTTACTCCTGTAGAGTTTTGTAGTGGAAGCCTTATGAGAGGCAACCAGAATGCGTTGAACTGCCGGAGAAAGTAGATCAGACCTGGCTAGGCAGGGAAGTGGAGCAGCCAAGCTGCTAGTTTGAGGGATAGAAGAGACGGGTGAGGAACTCCCGACGAATGGGTCAGTATATCTGGTACTGGGTCCAGGATCCATGGTTCCTCTGTATGATGGGCTCGAAGAAAGGGGAACCATATCTGTCAAGGCCAGAATGGGGCTATGAGTATAATTGTCCTTTCCGGGTTCCTGGCTTTCTGAAGAAATTTGGGAATCAAGGGGGTAGGTGGAAATGCATATAGGAGACCCGGGGGCCGATCCTGTATCAGTGCGTCCCTGGGGGCATCCCCCAGAGGGGGCAGAAGGGCAAAATAGCGTCTGCATTTGGTATTCATCGGGGAGGCAAAAAGATCGCAGCAAGGCTGGCCCCATCTGCGGAAAATTCTTTCTGCCACCTGTAGCTTGAGGGACCACTCGTGAGGTAACAGGATGGCTCTGCTCAACCTGTCCGCAATGACGTTGGATGACCCCGGGATGTGCGTTGCTATCAGAAAGCGACCCGTGGACTCTGCCCATTGCCAAATTCTCATGGCCTCTCTGCATAATGGGTAAGATCTGGTTCCCCCCTGTTTATGTGCCAGACTACAGACATGCTGTCTGTCTGAACTGTTACTGTTCCTAGAGGTAGGAGGGTTTGAAAGTGTTGCAACGCCAGGAACACCGCCCTCATTTCCAGAACATTTATGTGCAGGTTGTACTCCATGTTGGACCATTCCCCTTGGACTGTTCTTCCCTGAAATAGTCCCCCAAACCCTATCAGAGAATTGTCTGTGGTTATCGTGGCCGTCGGATTGGGTAGAAAGTACAGTTTTGTACCTACCATAAATGTAGATGTCCGAACAGGAATGCATCTGCAGCCCTTACAAATGGGTTGTCCTGTCGTCAGGCAGCCCTTCGGTTGGCCGGATTCCAAAGTTTGGGTCTGGCCTCGGCTGGTGTCGCACTTCACCCGACGTCATAGCTGCAGTTCTTCGGGTATAAAGGCATCAGCCGACGCCATTTTCCTCAGTGTTTCTTGCCCCAGATGCCAGTTGCCCTCTTGGATAGCTAAATTTTGGATAAATGCCAATGTTTCCAAATAGTAGAAGGCAAACACAAAAAATAAGCATGTATGTACATATATACAAACAAATACACCATAAGAGATCCCCCCCAGCTAGCTATTAGATGGGCAAATACCCTAGGAATACCACAGAGGGGAAGGAGGGTGGGTAATCCTGACTGCAGATGCATTCCTGTTCGGACATCTACATTTATGGTAGGTATAAAACTGTACTATGTCCTTCAATGATGCATCTGCAGTCCTTACAAATGGGTAGAATACCATAGCCAAACTAGGGGAGGAGGAAGAAGAAATTATGGTGTAGTTAGGATCCCTTGCAAAACAGCAGTGGCAAACCCTGCTCGGGATCTAGAGTATAAAGGCAAGTTATAATGCTTGGCAAATGTATGCACGGAGGTGCAAGTAGCAGCCTCTATAATGTCCTTGGTAGCCACCCCTCGTAAGAAGCATGTGGTAGTGGCTGTAGCCCTTGTAGAATGAGGCCTTATGTTCTGTGGAGTTTGCTTTCCATGGTAGGAGTAACAGAATCTGATGCAATTTCCTATCCACTTGGAGATTGTCTGTTTTGAAATTGCTTTTCCTTCCCTTCCTGTTGCATATGCTACCAGAAGCTGGTCAGTTTTTCTATTGCCCTTGGTTCTGTCCAGGTAGTAGTGCAACTGTCTATGTACATCCAAAGTATGCAGCAGTCTTTCCCCCCTGTTCTGTGGATTGGGGAAGAAGGTAGGTAGGTGGATAGCCTGGTTTAAAGACACTCTGGATACCACCTTAGGCATAAATGCAGGATTTGTTCTCATGGACACTCTATCTTGATGGAAGATTAGGAAGGGTTGTACTGCCATTAAAGCCTGTAGCTCAGAAACCCTTCTTGCTGAGGTAATTGCAAGCAGAAAAGCAGTTTTCCAGGATAGGTGTTGAAGATCTGCTGTTGCTGCTGGTTCAAAGGGGAGTGTCAATTTTTCTAGCACAAAGTTCAAGTCCCATGCTGGTAATGGTGGTTTCCTAGGAGGTTTTACATTTTAATTCCTCTCAGAAACTGCCTGAGTAGAGGATGAGAAGACAGGGGATCAAGCTGTATTCTGCAGAAATAGCTGATGCATGTATCTTGATGGAGGAATAGGACAGGCCTGTATGGAAAAGCTCTGCCAAATACTCCAGGATGTTGGCAATGTCTACCTTTGACACATCTTTTCCCCTTTCAGTACTCCAAATGAGAAACCTTTTCCATTTTCCTGCATAGTTCCTTCTTGTTGATGGTCTGCGGGCCTCAAGGATAATGTCTTTAACCCTTTGGGATAAATCTGGGTTAGTTGCTCTTATGTAATGTTCCAGGCAGTCAGCTGCAGAGTTTTCAGGTTTGGATGCAGGGTGTTGTAGCCGCTCTGAGTTAACAGCAAAGGAATCAGGGGTAGTGTCCACATTTCCCCCCCAGACATGCTCCTCAGTAATGGGTACCAATGTTGTCTTGGCCAGTCTGGAGCTATCAGAATGATCCTTGGACGTTCCTCTTTGATTTTCAATAGCACCTTGTGCATCAAAGGAAGAGGTGGGAATGCATATGCTGTCAGGCCTTTCCAAATGAAGGATAGAGAGTCCACCTTCCAAGCAAGTGGGTGGTACGTCCTTGTGCAGAATTTCTTGAGCTGGTGATTGAGTGGGGATGCGAATAGGTCTATTTGTGGCAGTCCCCATTTCCTTGTGATGACCTTGAAGATGTCCGGGTGTAGCATCCATTCGTGAGCATCCGAGGTAGTTCTGCTTAATATGTCTGCTAGGATGTTTTCTTTTCCGGTACAAAATTGCTTGTAACTGAATGTTGTAGCTCAGAGCCATATTCCATAGGTCCAGTGCCATCCGGCATAGAGGGTATGAATGAGTGCCTCCCTGTTTGTTGATGTACCACATGACTGTGGTGTTGTCTGTCCTTATCATCAACTGCCCTTCTTGGAGGAATGGTCTGAAATTCTGGATTGCTAGTTTTACTGCCAGCATTTCCTTTTGATTTATGTGCAGGTGCAGCTGATCTGGAGTCCATAAGCCTTGTATGCACTTGTCCAGCATGTGGGCCCCCAACCGAGGTCTGAGGCGTCCGTTGTGATGGTTTGGCTTGGTTGAATGCTGTGGAAGGGCAAACCTGGGTTTGACTGGCATGCCTGAGCCCACCATAGGAACTCTTGTTTCAGGCATGGATTAGTGGTATTTCGGTTTCTAGGCTGTGCCTGTGTTGAGACCATAAATTCTTCAGGTACCACTGTAGCTTTCTCATATGCAGTCTGGCATGAGGGACCAGGATTATGCAGGATGCCATGAAGCCCAAGGCCTGCAGTACTTTCCTTGCTGTTAGTTTGTTCTGCTTTGTTAATGCCAAGAAGTAGAGAGGAAGTTGTTCTTGTTTTTCTGCAGTTAGGAATGCCATCTGTTTTACTGTGTCCAATTCTGCACCTAAGAAGGTTATTCTTAGGGATGGTATCAGTCTTGATTTTTTTATATTGACTGTATATCCCAGGGCTTGCAGTAAGCAAATGACTCTTTGTAAGTCTTCTGTTAGCTTGTTTTTGTTGTCCGCTTGTATCAGGCAGTCGTCCAGGTATGGATATATTTGGATTTCCTGAAGCCTGCAGTGAGCGATTACTGATGCCAGGCATTTCGTGAACACTCTGGGCGCAGTAGATAAGCCAAAGGGCAATGCTGAGAATTGATAATGCTCTGATCTTGCAAGAAATCTGAGGTATCTTCTGCAATTTGGTCGTATGGGGATGTGCAGGTATGCCTCCTTGAGATCTAGAGTCACCAGCCAATACTCCTTGCCCAGCATGGGAAGAAGTTGCTGTAGGGTCAGCATTTTGAATTTTGGAACAATGATGAATGTGTTTAAAGTGGACAGGTCGAGAATAGGCCTTCAATGTTTCTCTTTTCTTGGTACCAGGAATAGTCTGGAGTAAAATCCCTTTCCTTGTTCCATAGATGGTACCCTTTCCACAGCTCTCATCTTTGCTAATTGAGCTATTTGTTTTAGAGCTTCTGTCTTTTGATTTGGTGGTAGGTTTGGCATTCCTCTTTCTCCTGGTAAAGTATGGAAATGAAACCTGTAGCCTTGGTCTATAGTTTGCAAAATCCACTTGTCTCTTGTGATGTAGCGCCAGTTTTTTGAAAATAAGGCTAACTTTCCGCCTAAGGGTGCTGCTATTTGTTCCCTGGTAGGCGGTGCCACAGCCAAGTCACTGTGATTGTCCTGTTGCAGTGGTAGTAGTTGTGTCTGTGCCTCGCTGGTTGTTACCTTGCCACTGGCGTCCCCTGTAGGCACCTCCTCTGGATTGATTTCTGCCTCTTGAACGCCTATTCCTGCCTCTCTGTGTTTTAGAGGAGTCTGGAAAGGACCAATTTTTGGAAGGCCAGTTCCTGCTAAACCTTGGAGGCTGAACCTGTAAGAAATCTTTCACTGTTTGTACAGATTTTGCCTTCTCTTCCATTTTCTTCAGTACCTGCTGAGCAGGAGAACCAAATAAACTGACCTTATCCATAGGAGCATCTAATAGTTTTGCTTTAACATGATCCGCAAGACCTGTTCTTTCAACCATGCATGCCTTCTTATAACTGTGCCAGTCATGGCTGATCTAAAGGAAGCCTCCAGTGCATCATAGCCACATTTTAAAGAATGGTTACTAACCTGCTGAATGTTATGCACCATTTCTAGAACATATTTCTTATCTAAAGAATCATCAGAGGACAGTTTCTTAGTTAACTGATCAAGCATAAACTCCTGGTATTGGATCATATGAAACTGACAGTTCAATGCCCTAGCTGAGAGAGTAGCAGAGGTGTATACTTTTTACCCCATCTCTCTAAGGACCTGGATTCCCTTTCAGAGGGGAGAGGGTTTTTAACTGAGGTCGAAGCTACTGCCTTAGGCCCCTGGGAGATAGTCTCGGATCTGGAAAGGAGCCTTGTATAAATGGTGATGTGTGTCCGGGACCCTGTAGAACCTATCGGGCTTAGCAGGGGCTGGAGGCAAAGTATCAGGAGCAGTGCAAGCATCATTAAATGCATCATCTACAACAGGAAGAACTGGAGGTATAGCTAAAGGCCTATGTTGTGATCAATGCAAAAAAGTCCTAAGCCTTTTCCTTGAATCTGAGAAATCTTGCCCCTGCCATTGGAATTGCTCTCTCATGGCATGTAAGGTTTCCCCAAAGGAAAATTCCTCTGGTGGAGAGGCAGAAGGAATCGATTCCTCAGCATCGGAGTCTTCATAAGGAGAAAAAGGAGCCTCTGGATGGTCTGTATTGTCTGAATCATCAGAAGAATCATCTGAGGACACTGGCTCAGGGGGCTCTGCTCTAGGTCTCTTTTCTGGAGGAGGTTGAGAGGCCCTGTCTGGATGAGGTTGGGATCCCCTTATTAAAGAGATGAGATCCTCTGCCAGAGTAAGCATTTGGGAACTGGAACTGGGCCTGTGAGAGGGGGGCTTAACAGGCACAGACTTAGAAGTTTTGGCTGCTTTAGCCCTGGCAAAGGCCTTTATGGACATGGCTGCAGGCCTAGCAGCACCACGTGCAGGGGTTGAAACATCCAAAGGGATGGTGTCCGATAATTCTTGTGAAACCACAGTAGCAGGTTGAATTTCAGAGGCCGATTCAACCAGGTTAGAAGGGCCTCGGTAGTAGTCATGGATTCGCTGAAGTTAGAACCGTTTGCTCGGTTTCGCCGAAACCGAGACACTCATGGTTTGCTTAACCGCGAAACCGGACCGAGTGTCGGTCCTTTTCTTTGCGTTTCTTAACTTGTGAAGTCTGAGGATCCGACGGCATTATGTACGCAAAATCTGAGCCGAAAAACTGTTCAGCAAACTCCGACCGACGTCTAAGCGTCCGTCGGTTGAAAGAAGCACAGGCTAAACAAGCTGCTACGTCGTGGTCTGGGCCTAAACAAGGTAAGCAGTAAGAGTGGAAATCTTTATGAGGTATTTGTTTCCCACAAGTTAAACAGTTATTCACTTTTTCTGACATCGGCTGAGGCAAGAAAGAGTCCCCAATGGGGTACTTAGCTTTTTAGAAGTCTTCGAAGTAGTATTCGGTAGTAGTAATCTCTGGATCTGACCGACCGGCACTTGCGAACAGCTTCTGCTTCGGGCGCCACGCAGCAAGAAAGACTGAGGAAAATGGCGTCGGCTGATGCCTTTATACCCAAAGAACTGCAGCTATGACGTCGGGTGAAGTGCGACACCAGCCGAGGCCAGACCCAGACTTTGGAATCCGGCCGACCGAAGGGCTGCCTGACGACAGGACAACCCATTTGTAAGGACTGCAGATGCGTCCTTGAAAGACATCAAATGGACGACCCATAGTGAGATCTTGACTGCACACCCACCATGAGAGGTCTCGTTTGCAAGAATCTGTTATCAGAATCTTGTGCGCTAGGGGGTAACTGCTGGAATGACCACTGCGTGAACAGCAGCCATTGGAGGAGCCTCATGTGCAATCTCCCCATAGGGACTGCAATCAGGGACGCTGCCATGAGTCCCAAAACCTTCAAGACTAGTTTGGCCAGGGCTTTCCTGCTTCGCAGTAGAAGAACCTGTTCCTTGAGGGATGAAACCCTTATTGGAGGGAGCTTTACCAGTGTTAAACGTGTATCTAGGTCTGCTCCGATGAACGAAATATGCTGTGAGGGCAGTAAGGCAGATTTTTCGAAGTTTATGGAAATCTCTAGGTGGGAACAAAGGTTGACTGTGTAGTCTCTGGCATGTATGAGGCGACGCTCGGTGGTGGCGGTGAGGAGCCAGTCGTCCAGATAGGGAAACACCCGGAATCCTAGACATCTTGAGTGAGACGCTACCACTGCCATGCATTTGGTGAATACCCTGGGGGCTGAGGTGAGCCCAAAGGGCAGGGCTCGAAATTGAAAGTGACTGGCTCCCAGCCGGAAGCGCAGGTGATCTCTGGACGGTCTGGCCATCTTGATGTGGTAGTACGCGTCCTTGAGATCTATCGAGCACATCCAATCGTCCTTCTGTAAAAATGGAAGGACCGATTGAAGCGTGACCATCTGGAACTTTTCCTTCTTCACGAAGGTATTGAGATTGCTGAGATCCAAAATCGGTCTCCAGTCCCCTGTCTTTTTTGGAACTAAAAAGAACCTTGAGTAAGTTCCGGATCCTTTTTGGTCCACCGGGACTGGCTGAATGACTCTTTTCGAGCAGCTTTGAAATTTCTATTGCTGCTGGGCCTCGCAGATGGGGTGGCACATCTGGAAACCTTCTTTGTTGGGGTGGAGTTGACATGAAGGGGATTTTGTATCCTCTGGTTACAATATTTTTTACCCAAGAGTCCGAGGTGAGAGTTAGCCAGGCCTGTGGGTATAAAGCCAAGTGACCCCCGACTGCCTCCAGAGCAGGACAGTCGGGCCCCCATTCAGGAGTGCTGGAAAGCTTACCAGGGAAAGGATCCCTGTCGCCTTGGTTCTGCGGACCCCCTCTGCCGCCGGGACGACGTCTTCCATTTCTACCCCCCCCTGCGTCTGGGGGTCACTCTGTGTGGCCTGGAAAGATCCCTGAGTTTTACGGAACCACATTTTTCCGCCTCGTTGCCCTTTGGGGTATGGTCTAGTTGGAGTGGAAAAACGGACTCCGACAGCAGACAGAGTCTTTCCTTCTTGCTCACACCGAATTAGTGTCTCATTCACTTTGGGCCAAAAAAGAGTGGCACCATCAAAGGGGGCGTTGGCGAAGGAAGACTTGAAGGCTTCCGCAAATGAGCACAGCTGCATCCAGGATCGTCTTCGTAGAGCAATCGCTGAAGCTGCAGCTCTACTCGATCCTTCAGCCGCATACGAAATGAGCCTCATGGATGAGTTCACTATGGAGGTAAGGGTGTTAAGCTGTGCTGTTACCTTATCTGAAACAGCAGCATCTGCGTTACCCTGGAGGGTATCTCCCAGCTCCTTGATGAGATCCCTCTGCAGACATGCAAAATGTGTCAAATAGTTTAGCGAACGCATGGAAAAAGTCGCTGAACTAAAAACGCGCTTCCCATATCTGTCCATAGTCCTAGAATCCTTATTAGGAGGATGAACAGAAGAGGAAGACTCAGACATCTCCTTTTTAGTGGCTGCAGCCACCACCATAGCGTCGACCGGGACTCCCTTGGTGAGATAAGCCTTGTCCTGGGGAGCGGTGATAAACTTGCTTGGTTTTCAAGGGACCGGTTCCACTGTGTCCGGTGTCTCCCACGCCCTTCAAGCAATTAAATCCATTAATTCATCGAAGGGCGGAGTAACCCAGGAGGTAGAAGGTTGAGCACCAAAAGCCTTCAGCAACACCAACTCGTCCTCAGTGGGGGCTAGGGACTGCCAATCACCCCTCTGTTTTAAGATCTCCAAGATGTCCGCAAATGAGACATCCTCAGAGGGGGATTTTGGGGACCCCTCTGCCTCATCCAAGTCAGTGTCATATGTTAGAGATTCCTGCGGGGAATCCAAGTGCCTCCTCTTGCACAGTCTTTTCCTCGGAACCTCATCGGAGGGGGCTTCCGGTGAGGCCCCCGAGGAACAGGGGGCACCCTCTGGGGGTGGCTGAGGCAATGGTGCTCTACGCTTTGGATGTGTCGTGGGGGCAGAAACAGAGAGCGGCCCCTTAGGGGAGGGAGAAGACGCCTCCGATGATGTAGTTGTCTGTGTAGACAAAACCGTCGTCATAAGGTCAAAAACCCCTGAACCCCGGGCCGAGGACTCCTCCGGTTCTGAAGAACATGGAAGGATCCCAGACACGTGGCCCGTGGGCCTCGACCCCGAGGACGGAGCTGAGCCAATCTGCGCCGAGGCCCCGAGAGGGAGAGTCGGCACCGAAAGGTCGGTACGACTCTCGGTCCCGGAACCGAGGAGAGATCGTCGACTCCGCGACTCACCTACAGGTTCCGAATGAGTCGAAGTCAATGGTGTCGATCGTGCAATGGACGTTTTTTGCACCGAGGGCTCCACTATCATCGGCTCATCCTCTCCCGGCTCCGAAGACTGGATGGGTCTCGAAGGAGGACCTGTTGGAGATAAAGGGAGGCCTTCTAGTTTCGACACCAATTGGGAGGAAACTGCAATCAACTTGGAAAGGGCCGTGTTCTCCATAAGTTTCTGCATGACACGATCCACATCTGTATCGGCTAACGGTCTGGAAGATCGGGTCGAAGGGGCCGAAGATGGCACCAACCGAAGAATGGAAGGTGGCGGTAGCTCCGACACCGGTTCCAAGACCTGGGGCTCAGTGAAAGATAAACGTTCGGCCGGCCCGAAGTCTGTGGAACCGGCGAATGAACTTTCGAAGATGAACTCGGAGCCGATGACATGGGCTCCGACATCTTCGACCCCTTCGAGGACTTAGGAGCCTGGTCCGACTTGTCCAAAGCCTCCTGGAAGGCAGGCTTAAGTAGTCCCCTATCTATAAGTTTCCTGCGTCTATCTGTCATGACCCTTCCACTGAAGGAATGGCATATAGAGCAATCCTCTTGCAGGTGGAGAGGGCCAAGACAGTAGACGCAGGAAGTGTGGTGGTCAGTGATGGACATTTTCTGCCCACACTGACATCTTTTAAAACCGGATTTGGCTTTTTCTGACATAACTGGCAGAAAGACACTTACTATGAAAAGTTTTAAAACACTAGCTATAACAAGTAATAAGTATAAGAAAATATTTATATTGCTATAAGTGATAAAAAGAGGTAGGCCACAAAGGGGAACCTATGAAAAAATGACAGGACTAATTACAATCACACACACACACACACACACACACACACACACACACACACACACACACACACACACTAGCACTACTCAAAAACTAACTTCTCAATAACTATAAGAACTTTTTAAAGTAGAAAGATAACAATCTTATCTGAATATAACAAAATTTTCTCTGGTCCGAGCTCTCGACGATGTGATCCGTTGCAGCAGCAAACTAGATCTGAGTAATGGCAGGGAGGATTGTGGGATATAGCCTGGTCTCGAGCTTCTCTAAGATGCAGAGCTTTGCTATGCGGCCGACTCGGAGCCGAGGATCGGCTCTGAACCCGTGTGTAAGAACAAACGGCGAGATTGAACACACTCACATTAAGCCTCATGGCAGAGTTAGCTATAGAACTGAGTGTAACTAGCTTAGGGGAAATCCTATTGAACTCACCTTTAGACACAGACTCCGTCACAGACTAAAAGCTCCTTGATCAAGTCCCTCTGTAGGTGCTTGAAGTGTGCCAAGTAGTTGACTGCTCTCGGTGAAAAAGTCGCAGAGGCAAAAGTGCACTTCCCGAACCTGTCTACTGCTCTGGACTCCCTTTTCAGTGGATGGACTGTGGAGCTCTGCTGGGTGAGCATGTTCTTGGAATCGGCTGCCACCACTATAGAATCAAAGGGAATACCTTTACTCCAGAAGGTGAAGCCCTCTGGGATGAGAGTATTTTATCTGGGCATTTTGAAATTGGTTCTATCGTGCCTGGCTCCTTCCAGGCCCAACTGGTGACCAGGTCAATGAGAACATCCGCTACGGAGACCACCCAAGATGTAGACAGCCACATCCTGAAGGCCTCCAGAATACAGATTCCTCCAAAGAGGGGGTTTTGTAAGTCCAGCCACCTTTTATCTTCAAAATCTCTAATATGTATGCAAAGGAAACATAGTCTGGTGGTAATTTTGGGGGACCCCTCTCCCTCATCTTAGTCTGTATCCTTGGTGAGAGACTCCATACGGGAGTCCCAAGTGCCTCATTCTGTATGTCCTCTTCCGTGGCATCTACTCACTGGGATACTCAGAGGAGGAGTCGGAAGAGGAAGAGACCACCTCTGGTGGAGCAAACTGGAGGTCCTTCGAGACAGGCTGACTCTGGAAAGAATGGTTGATCCAAGACCTCAATCCAGAGGAGGAACATGAGGTGCAGCAGCCGAAGGGTCAGGTACTCTTCAAGAATAGAACGCCTTTTCCAAAGCCTGAAAGGCCGGTGGCCCGAGAGAGATACCTCCAAGCTCCCTTGGAGCTAAAGCTGCTGAGTACATCAGAAGCAGCCCACAAGAACCCCAGCTCTGACAGAACTGGACCAGCACGGTTGAGGATGAAGATCCAAGGTGGAGAGACTGATACAAGCGCACTGGAGCCGACCATCTCCCCTTGGATCCAACCACTACATCCCAGATCTGGTACACACTTTGATACTAGGACAGTGGAGCAGAGACAGTCAAAGCAACAGTCAGAGTAAAAGAAGCAAAGGCCCTCTGATCCGACCCTGAATCCCTCAGGAGGCTACTATCCTGGGGCTCTGAAACAGACAGCTGGATCAGGGCAAGCTGGGCAAGCTTGGATCCACAGGGAGATGGAGCAGGAAGAACTCCCATCTGAATCTTGGCCTTGATTTTGGGATCTAACCATCCTATCCACATCCAGGTAAAAGCTTTTTGAAGACCTAGAAAAAGCCACTGACAAAGCACGAGAATGTCTCAGCATTTGGAGTATCTTTTCTGGTAAAGTAGGAGACACCGACAGTACAGATCTCCCGGAAGACTGTGGATCCGGGGACTGACAGATTCAAGGAGGGCTACCTGGATCCAGAGGCTTAGGATCAGAGGGCACAGTGATAGTCTCAGTCAGAGCCGTTAGGTCTATCGGTTACGATGGAGCTGACAGAGGTGTCAGCGCCAGTGAGGTCGATCCGATAACCTTGGAGGCTTGGCTTCTTAAGGCACTTTTCTAAGTGTTGGAGCTGAGCAGAGGCGTGGAGGGGGGGGGGGGAGTTGAGCCCTTGGAGAAATAACAGAAGCAGGCAAGAGGCCTTTCAAAATAAGCTTGTTTCTCCTCTCCTGCAAGGCCCTAGGGTTAAAACTCTCATAGATCTTGCGGGGAGAGTCAAGATGACCTGTCCCTAGGCAGTAGATACAATGATCGCGTGCATCCAAATGCGGAATCTTCCTTTTGCATTGGGAGCCAGAAGGCTTCTCCATAACAGAAAGAACACTAAACAAACTGTCCAGGAAAAAATAGACTCTAAACTAAGAGCACATTATCAAAAAACAGACTTTTTTTTTTTAAACAAGAAAAGTTAGACAAAGAAGGGCCGAAGCCCAGAAGAAAAAGGGCAGGAGATAAAGAGAAAAAGACACCCAAGCACAACACGAACAACTACACAGGGGAGGAGGAAATGTACAGTTTTGTACACTTAACATAAATGTAGATGTTCGAGTGTATTCACTGTTGCAGTCATCACACTTGAGTTATCTGCCTGCAGGTAGCCCTCAGTCGGCCCGAATACCAGAGTCATAGTATTTCTGCATCGGATGCGGTCGCTTCTTCCATGATGTCAAGTCGTAAGGGGTATAAAACAGGCAGCTGATGCCATTACATCAGTTTTTCTTGCCCCAAATGTCAGGAGCCCACCAAATAGGGAGCTGGTATATGGAGGGGAACACCACCAGTAAAAACTAAATACCAATGCCATTAGGAATGGCCATAGAGAGGAGTGGTAGAAAGATAGAGAAAGCCAGGGGGCTGGAGGGAGGGAAACCAGGACTGCAACAGTGAATGCACTCTAACATCTACATTTATGGTAAGCGTACACAACTGTACTATGTTCTTTGTGTTTCACTGTTGCAGTCATCACACACGGGTTGATTCCCAAAGCTGAGGAAGGGTGGAGGCAGTCAAGAAGTGTTAGAGCTGGCTAGTAGGCCTTGCAAAACTGCTGTAGCAAATCCAGCCCTGGATTTAGAAAAGACAGGCAAGTGGTAATGCTTGGTGAAGGTGTGTACAGAACTCCAGGTTGCAGCTTCCAGAATGTCCCTGGTAGGGACTCCCCTGAGAAATGCTGTAGAGGTGGAAGTAGCCCTAGTGGAATGTGGTCTGATCCCCTGTAGGGTAGGTTTTCCATGGCGTTTGTAGCAGAAATGGATGCAGTGTGCTATCCATTTGGAAATGGTTTGTTTTGAAATGGCCTTACCCTCTGCCCCTGTAGCAAAGCTGACTAGCAGCTGGTCAGATATTCTGAAAGGCTTAGTCCTGTCAAGGTAGAACCTGAGCTGTCTGTGCACGTCCGAGCTGTCTGTGCACGTCCAAGGAGTGCAGGATCCTTTCCCCTTTACTCTGAGGATTAGGGAAGAAGGTTGGCAAATATATGGACTGGTTTGAGCCATACTGGACACCACCTTAGGCATAAAGGGCAGGTTAGTCCTGAGGGAAACCCTGTCAGCATGGAAAATAGTGAAGGGTTCCACAGCCATTAGTGCCTGTAACTTAGACACTCTTCTTGCTGACGTTATGGCTAAAAGCAAGACTGTTTTCTAAGAGAGGAATTTTAACTCTGCTGAGGCAGCAGGTTCAAAAGGGGGAAATGTGAGCTTTTCCAGTACAAAGTTAAGGTCCCAGGCAGGGGTGGGTGATCCCCTAGGCGGCCTTAAGTTGTTAGCCCCTCTCAGGAACTGTTTTATGAGAGGGTGAGAAAAAAAGAGGTGGCTCAGTGTTATAATGAGCTGAGATGGCAGAGGCATGAATCTTAATGGAGGAGAAGGATAGGCCTCTGTGGAGTAGCTCTGCTAGGTAATCCAGGATTAGAGGTAAGGAGGGCACTGCTGTGTCCTTCCCTTGAGACTGATTCCAACAACAATATCTTTTCCACGTTTCAGCATAGGACCTCCTAGTACTATGCCTTCTGGTTTCAAGAATGACATCCAGCACCTGCTTGCTGAGGGTTGCTGGTGGGGCATTCAAGGGATAAGCCAAGCTGCAAGGTTTAGGGTTTGCAATTGTGGATGCAAAATCTGTTCCCCCTGCTGAGACAGCAGGGTAGGAGTCTGGTGAAGGTGACAGGGTGGCACTGTTGTCAGGCTTTGTAAGAGTGGGTACCAGTGCTGGCGTGGCCAGTCTGGGGCAATAAGAATTGCCCTTGGCCTGTCCTGTTTTATCTTAAGTAGTACTCGAGAGAAGGGGCAGAGGGGGGAAGGCATAAATTGAGAAGTTTTCCCATTGAAAGGATACATCCACCTTCCAGGCCCTGCTGTGAGGGTTCCTGGTGCAGTATTTGCTCAACTGGTGGTTCTCTGGAGAGGCAAAGAGGTCCACCTCCGGTGTCTTCTGGATCAGAAGGTTGAAGGTGTTGGACTTCAATTTCCACTCATGTGGGTCTAGGAGATTTCTGCTCAAGTCTGCCAGTGAATTTTGTTTGCCTGGCAGGAACTGAGCTTGTAGATGCACTTAGTTGCTCAAGGCTGTGTTCCACAGGGCCATGGCTAACCTGCATAGTGGGTAAGAATGGATTCCCCGCTGCTTGTTTATGTATCACATAACTGTGGTGGTGTTTGTTTTTATAAGCAGCTGTCCTGGAAGGATTAGGTATTTGAAGGCTGTCAGACCATTCTGTACAGCTAGCATCTCTTTTTGATTGATGTGCAGGAGAATCTGGCCTGGGCTCCAGTGGCCCTGAATGCATTTGCCTGCCATGTGAGCCCCCCATGCAGAGTCTGATGCATCTGTTGTCAGGGTTTGGGCGGCAAGGGGGTTGAGTGAAAAGCAGTCCCTTGTTGTGGTTGCATGCTTCTGCCCACAAAAGGAACTCTGCCCTTAGACAGGGTAAGATGAGAAGGACTGTTTCCAGGTCCTGAGAATGTTGGCACCAAAGACTTTTTAAGTACCACTGAAGTTTCCTCATATGCAGTCTTGCATATGGAATAAGCAGAATACACGAGGCCATGATCCCTAGGGCTTGCAGTATTTTTATTGCAGATAGATGGGTTCTGGTGGCCATTTGTCTGAAGAAGTTGGTCAGATAGACCTGTTTTTCTGAAGTAAGAAATGCCATCTGGGAAGTTGTGCCCAAGCTTGCTCCCTGGAATACAATCTTTTGACTGGGTACCAGTTGTGATTTCTTTTCGTTGATGGTGTACTTCAATGAAGTGAGAAGGCTTTTTACAAATGCCAGGTGCTGAAGTAGCAGTTCCTAACTGTACATCTGAATCAGGCAGTCGTCCAAGTATGGGAATATTTAGATATTTCTCTGCCTGCGGTATGCAATGGCTGGAGCAAAGCACGTTGTGAATACTCTGGGTGCAGTATATAAGCCAAAGGAAGTGCAGAGAACTGATAGTGCATAGTGCCTGCCCTGAAACGTAGATATTTACTGCATGTCTCCCTTATGGGGATGTGCAGATATTTTAAGTCTAGAGTGACTAACCAGGCATCCTTGGCTAACATAGGGAGAAGCTGTTTGCAGGGTAAGCATCTTGAATTTTGGGATCACCAGAAAGGTGTTGAGAATTGAAAGTTCCAGGATTGGGCGCCAAGAACCCTCTTTTCTGGGCACCAGGAAAAGTCTTGAGTAGAAACCCTGACCCCTTTAAAGCTCTGATATCGAGAGCAGGGAAAGTACTTGCTTTTGAGCCTCTGCCCACTGGTTTGGAAGAAAGTCTGGAAACCCTCTTGGGGTTGGCAGTGAATGGAAGTAGAATTTGTACCCCTGAGATACAATGTTTAGGACCCATCGGTCCTGAGTAATGGACATCCAATTTTTTGCATGAAGGGCAAGTTTTCCTCCTAGGGGCACAAGTAATTGGGCAGGGCTGGAAAGGATAATTGTAAAGTCATTGTGAACTTTTTTCATAAGGGGACAGCTTACCACTCCTGTTTTTGGGGTGGGGGCACTCCATTGTTTAGTTCCCTGCATACCCTGGGACTGTAGTCTGGGTGGCCTGTTTCCCCTGGGTCTGGCCTGGGAAGGCCTGGAAGAGGCTGGAAAGGACCAGTTTTTAGAAGACCAATGCCTACTGAATCTAGGTGATTGTACTTGTAAGAATTATTTGACAGTTTGCATAGATTTAGCTTTTTCTTCCATTTTTTTTTAAGAACGTCTTCTGCTTTGGTGCCAAACAAACAGTCCTTATTTAAAGGAGCATCTAGTAATTTGGATTTGACATGATCTGGCAAAGTTTGTTCCTTCAGCCAAGCATGCCTTCTCAGTACAGACCCAGTGACTATAGCCCTGCAAGATGCTTCTAGGGCATCAAAGCCACACTGCAACGTATGCTTACTAACTTGATTTGCTGAATGCATTCGCTCTTGTAAGTCTATTTTCTGCACAATCTGGAAATACCATTTTTTGTTTAATTAGTTCCATAATATGTTGCTGGTACTTCAACATGTGAAACTGGCAATTCAATGCCCTTATTGCAAGAGTTGCAGAGGTATATACCTTCTTACCCCATCTGTCTAAAGCTCTGGAATCCCTGTCCGAAGGGGTAGGATTTTTGGCTGTAGTAGCCTTAATACATTTAGGTCCCTGGGAAATGGTCTCTGGATCCACAGTAGGATTCTTGAAGATAAATTTGTGGGAATCAGGTACTCTGTAGTACCTGTCAGGTTTCCTAGGGGCCGGGGGTAATGTATCTGGAGTAAGACTGGATTCCATAAAAACATCATCTACAACATCCAGGACAGGGGGGTATAGCTAGAGGCCTGTGCTGAGGCAACTCTATTCTCTGAGTCTCTTTTTGGACTGAGGGTTGTCTTGGCATTCCCAGTGGAAATGCTGTCAAAGTATGCAGGGTTTCACCAAAAGAAAAATCCTCTGGAGGGGAGGCAGAGGGTATGGATTCCTCTGCATCTGAATCCTCATAGGCTGATAAGGGCATGTCCTGATAATCCGAAGGGTCAGAGTCATTGGAATCCTGGTCTGCAGAATCAGAAGGAAACTCAGTTCTTTGTCTCTTAACAGGGGAAGGGCTGGCTTCCCCTAATTAGGGTAATAAGGTCTTCAGCCATTCTAAGCATTTATTTTTGTGGCATGGAAGCTTCAGCATGTGCTTTGGTTGTCGGTTTTCTAGGCATAGTGCTCACTCTGGGCCTAAGAAACACGGCCGTTTGGCTAAAAACAAAGTCGTCGGTTTGATTTGAACATCAGTAGGACAGAATACACCCTCAGAAGCCGGTGCCTGCACAGCGGCTCCGGACCCATCCAAGGGAGAGACATCTGCAGATTCCATAGTCGAAGCATCTCGCAGAATACCAGACTCCGAATGGGTCTCAGCAGAGGCCTGCGAATCCATAGAAGCGGGCATTGGGGGCTGCAAAGGCACCCCACTGAGTTCAGACGGACTGGCGACTAGCTTAATGTAAGCATCGCTGGCAGTTTTGGACCTATGTGGTCTGTCTCTGTCTTCATCTTTACGTTTTTTCAGCATATCGGTAGTCGGAGGACTTACCGAAGCCATTTAGGAATATGGAGAACGAGAGCAAAAGAATTTAGTGATAAAGATAGCTCGATGATTAATGGTTCGGGCATTAAACAAGGCACAAAACCGACAGCGAGGGACGTCGTGGTCTGGGCCTAAACAGGTGACGCAGTAAGAATGAAAATCTCTGTGAGGTATTTGCTTTCCACAGGCAAGATAATTGTTAACTTCTGACATCGGTTAGAGCAACAAAAAAGGATCCCCAACGGGGTACTTAGTTTTAGAAGACTTCAGGATTATAAACTTGAAAATGCTTTGGGTTCCTCCACGGCAAGAAAGACCAATGTAATGGCGTCGGCTGCCTGTTTTATATGCCTGACGACATGGAACCAGTGGCAGCATCCGACGCAGAGATACTAAGACTCTGGCATTCGGGCTGACTGAGGGCTACCTGCAGACAGACAACCCAAGTGTGATGACTGCAACAGTGAAACACAAAGAATATCTACTCTATATAAAAACAGAAGGAACACTAAAGAAGATGAGCATTTATATTACATATTTCTATTATCCGAGCCTGAAAAAAAATTGCATCTGAACACACAAGCAGCAAACCAGATCTGAGGAGGTTGGGCTGGATATAGAAGATAATGGGTAGAGGAGGAGTTTGAGCCTGGAAGTTCAAGTTTGTGCGATGTAGCCAAGCTGGATCCAAGGTTCGGATCCGAGACCCATATGTGAAGCAGAATGAGGACATCAGATTATGAGTGACACCTGAATCAGTTTTCCTCTCTTATTAAACTTTTTCAGAACCTCATTAACAGAGGACTCTAATAACACATCTTTGTTAAAGGGAATTCAAAATCTCAATTTTTCATACTTTCCAGCAGGTTTTAAGAATGCAACCAAGCAAATCATCACATGACTGAACAAGTAGTGGCAGCACTGGAGATAGCCTAGTACCAACCTATGAGCCTATGCTATTGGCTTTAGGGCCTACACAAGCCTAGCCATAACAATTACCTGGCTATTTCTTCCCACAATATTTACTTCCTTGCAGCAGAAGAATCATAAGCACACTTTTGAGTGTTTGGTTACCCAAGAAGCAGACACAAGGAATTTAAAAGTTATCTCAGAAGAATGAAAGTTAACAGTTAACTTCCTTGTGTTCTAAAAAGAAATCAGCAAAAACTTTAACATGTGAGCCTGGCAGTTCAAAATCCTGAAATTAAAGGTGGCAGAAGGATAGACTATTCCCACATCTGTTGAAAACTTTCCCATTCTTGTCAGAGGGAAAGAGATTAGCACTCAAAAAAGAAGTCATGTGTTACCATAATGTTCCATCTGAGTTGTTGATCATCTTTTCCAGTCATCACTGATGAGTTCGGCACCAAGTCGACCTAATACCAAGCTCACCAAAAACTCTCAAACTAAGCTGCTACCCACAATGCCCTTCTCTCAGTTACCTCAGATCGAGTTTGCATGCAACATATAGGAGAAAACAGAAAAACAGGAAGCAGAGACCACTTCTGCACAAAAACCCTGAAACACCACAAGGGCCCAGAAGATCCACCAGGAGCCTTTGGTGGGGGACACAGGGAGGGTGTGATGACTGGAAGATCAACAACTCAGATGGAACGTTATGGTAAGACATAACTTCTTTATCTGAAATTGTTAATCTTCTTCCTATTCATCACTGATTGTACAGAATACCAAGCTACTTGGAAAACCTGGGCTGCCCTTATGGAAGAACATTCCTGAGAACCATTGAGCTGAAGGTGCTCTTCCCCTGGAGACCAAATCCAATTTGTAATGTTTGATGAAAGTATGCGGTTTAGCCCAAATGGCTGCTGCGCAAATGTCATCCATGGAAGCCCTGGAGTGAAAGACAACTGAAGTTGTGATGGCTCTTGTTGAATGAGCTTTGATATGAACAGGTTTAAATTCATTCGCTAGGGAGTATGAAAAAGTAATACAATCTCTGAGCCATTTTGATAAAGTAACTTTTGATACAGCACATCCCATTCTTGGACCAGAAAAGGAAATGAAAAGCTGATCCGACTTCTGGAAAAAAACAGTCCTGTCCAGTTGTCAAGAATGTAGACAGTACTCCCCCTTGTTGGAATAATTTGGAAAAAAACACAGGGACTTCAATGGACTAGTTAATAGAGAAGTCAGATACCACTTTGGGGAGAAAGGATCGATTAGTACAGAGAGATACTCTGTCTTTACGGAAGACTAGATACGGGCTCTTGATGCATATGGCTTGCAACTTAGATATCCATATGGCTGTGACCACCACCAAAAACAGAAATTTTCATGATAGCAATTTAAGATCAAAGGTCGCAGCAGGCTCAAAAGGGGGTAGAGAGAGAGACTGTAGTACCAGAGAGAGATTCCATGTCTCTACAGGTTGCCTGATAGGGGGTCTGCTATGGAAAGTTCCCTTGAGAAAGGTCTTGCAAAGGCAGATGGAAATAAGAGGAACGCCATCTGAGCCGTTATGAAAACTGGAGATAGCTGCCAAATGGACTCTAATAGTAGAAGCTGATGCCCCATCGTCAAACAACTCAGAAAAGTACTGAAGTATAGCAGCTGTAGAAGTTGAAAAAGGGTCTAGCATCTGATTATTAGACCAGATAGTGAACCTTTTCCATTTGTCTCTGTACAGTTTTCTGGTTGATGGTTTATGGGAGGCCAGAATAATATCACGAACAGGTGAGGAGAGGGTTTCCTGCCTGGTGACTAACAGATGTGGAGAAACCAAGCTGTCAGCTTGAGAGTGGACAGATTTGAGGGAGTCAACCCTTGTGGGTGAGATATTAGGTCCGGACGAGTGTCTAGGACCCATGGAGGTTGTAATAGGCGAGGCCTGAGGAAGGGGAACCATACTTGCCGAGGCCAGAAAGGGGCAATGAGAATCCCTTTGCATCTCAACCGAATTGCTTTCTTTAGAAATAGGGGTATCAGCAGTATCGGAGGATAAAAAGAAGTTATGTACTCACCATAACATTCCATCTGTGTAGTTATACTTCATTTTCTGCAACCTGTGGGTATTCGGATCCATATCGGATCTGAGCCGGCAACTTTTTCCAAGCATCTGCTCCAAGCTCCTCCCCTTACCCACAATCCCTCACATCTCCTACCTTCCCTCAGATCGAGTTTGCCACTATCCAAACTATAAGCAACTCAATAACATCACTCTCCTAGAACAGGTTCGGGGGAAGGAGGGCGGGACGGTTGCAGAAAATGAAGTATAACTACTCAGATGGAATGTTATAGTGAGTACAAGATATTCCTGAGCACGGCAGAGCCAAAGGATGCTCTCCCTCTAGAGATCAAATCCAACTTATAATGAGAAATAAATGTATGTGACCTTGCCCAGGTCGCTGCTGCACAGATATCATCCAGTGAAACCCTAGACCAAAAAGCAGCTGAAGTTGCCATAGATCTGGTAGAATGAGCTTTAACAGGACCAGGTAGGGACAGACCTTTGTCCTTATAGACTTGCAGCATACATTGTGTAATCCATCTAGCTAAGGAGACCTTGGAAATGGCTTTGCCCAAAAAGGGTCTAAAAAGGACACGAATAACTGGTCAGACTTCCGAAAGGGTTTAGTTCTATGTAAATAGAAACAAAGCTGTCTCTGAACATCTAGCAAATGCAGTTTATATTCACCCTTGTTCTGAAAATTTGGAAAGAAAACAGGCAGGTTAATAGTCTGATTAATATTTGATTCAGAGGCAACTTTCAGTAAGAAGGAAGGGTTTGTGCAGAGTGAAACCCTGTCTTTATGAAAGATCAAGTAAGGGGGCATGGCAGACAAAGCTTGAATCTCAGAAACTCTCCTGGCCAAAGTAATGGCCACTAGGAAAACGGTCTTCCAGGATAAGAATTTCAAATCTACTGATGCTGCTGGTTCAAAGGGGGGAGCAACTAATGTCTGCAGAACCAGGGTAAGGTCCCAAGGAGGGACCGAGTCCTTAACTGGAGGGCGTAAAAGAAAGGTGCCTTTTAGAAAAGCTTTACACAGTCTCAAAGAAGCCAGAGCATTCATATGTTCACCGACATGAAAATTAGAGATGGTCGCCAGCTGCACTTTTATAGTGGAGGAACTAGCCCCTTGTGTGAAAATATTGGACAAAAACTCCAACACTGTAGGAACCAGGGCTGTAAAGGGATCTAGGCTCCTTTGACAAGCCCAAATAGAGAAGCGTTTCCATTTGCTGTGATAAACCTTCCTAGTGGAATCTTTGTGGGATGCCACCAGAATAGTCTTTACTGAAGATGACAGACTGGGAGTCCTAGCAATCAGGGGAACTGGAGCAACCAAGCAGTCAGCTTGAGGCTGTCCAGGTCAGGGAGACAGATGCCCGAGGGATGAGAGATGAGATCTGCACAAGGATCCAGAATCAGAGGAGGAGTTAGAACATGAGACCAGAGGAAGGGGAACCACACCTGATGAGGCCAGAACTGGGCAAGGAGGATCACTTTGGACCCGCAGTCAGCAAGCTTTCTGAAGAAACTTCGGAATGAGAGATAACAGGGGGGTAAGCATACAGTAACCCGGGAGGCCAAGCATGGACAAGAGCGTCTCTGGGGGAGTCCCCTGGTGAAGGGATTAGAGCGAACAACTCGCTGCACTTCACGTTGGAAGGAGATGTAAAGAGATCGCAGCAAGGCTGACCCCACGCAAGGAAGATCTCCCCTGCTATTGATTGTTTCAGAGACCACTCGTATGGCATTAGAATAGCCAGACTCAGTCTGTTCGTTAAAATGTTGGAGCGTCCCGGGATGTGTGTTGCAATCAGAAACAGACTGGTGGAGATGGCCCACTCCCACACTCTCATAGCCTCAAGACAGAGAGGGTAAGATCTCGTTCCCCCTTGTTTGTTGATGTACCAGACAACAGACACATTGCCTGACTGAACTGCAATCATCCCCTGGGGAAGAGCAGCGTGAAAGGCTTGCAACGCTAAAAGCACTGCCCTCATCTCCAGAACACTGATATGCAATCTGGTCTCTGTCTGGGACCACGTGCTTGGACTGTCCGTCCCCAAATATTGCCCCACCCCCCCGAGCTGGAAGGTGTCAGTACTGTGGCTTGGGCTGTGGGTGCTATGAAAGGTCGCCCTGCCAAGATTTTCGGCGACTGGAACCACCAGAAAAGAGACATCTTGCAGGCTCTGCTGATTCAAATTGGATAGTCCATGGGGAGGTCTAGCCAAGACCACTGTACTGCCAGGGTCCACTGAAGCACCCGTATGTGAAGGCACGCGCAGGGAAGGACTGAGACTGCTGCGGCCATGGAGCCTAGGGCTCGGAGAACATCGCTCGCCATTGGCAGCCTGGGGCCAAGGATCACTGAGACATGGACCCGTAGGCTCTGGGCCCTGTCTCGACATAGAAAGACTTTCAGTTGTAAAGTGTCCAGCCGTGCCCCTATAAATTCCAAGGTCTGTGTCGGGTTCAAGCGGGACTTTGAGATGTTGATGGCAATCCCTAGGTTGGCTGCAAGATGCAGGAAGGAGTCTCTGGCCATGCAAAGAAGATTATTGGTGGCAGCAGCGAAGAGCCAATTGTCTAGGTAAGGAAGCACCTGAATTCCCTAAAGCCTCAGGTGAGTCGCTACGACTGCCATAACCTTGGTGAACACCCTGGGGGCTGTGGTGAGACCAAAGGGTAGGGCTCTGAACTGGAAATTATTGGCTCTCAGCTGGAAGCGAAGGAATCTCCTGGAGCTTCTGTGAATTTTGATATGGTAGTAAGTGTCCTGGAGGTCTATCGAGCACATCCAGTCGCATTCTCAGAGGTAAAGTAGAATGGACTGCAAGGTGACCATCCGGAATTTCTGCTTGGCTACAGTCAGGTTCAAGGTTGACAGGTCCAATATGGGCCTGAGGTTCCCCGTCTTTTTTGGCACTAAAAGGAACCTGGACTAAATGCCTAATCCGGACTGATACAGGGGGGACCAGTTCGATGGCTCGATTGCGAAGCAGCTTTGAAATTTCTTGCACTGCCGCCTCCCTTTGAGCGGGTGGAACATATGGGAGGTGCTTTGGTTGGATGGGTGGGGCAGCGAATGGGATGGAGTAGCCTCTGGATATTATTTGGAGCACCCAACGGTCTGCCATAATGGACTCCCAAGCCGTTAGGTACAATGATAACCTTCTCCCAACTGTCTCCAGAGTAGGAGAGTTGGGCAACACCTCAGGGTTGCTGCGTGGGTCTGTCCGAGAAGGTCTCCCTAGACCCAAAGTTTCTCAGCCCCCCTCTGCCTCTGGGGCAGCGTCTGTCTTGTCCCCCTCGGCCTCTAGGGGAAAATTTGTCCTGAGAGTCCAGGGAAAATTGAGATTTTTAGAACCAGATCTTCTTTTGCCCTCTCGGATTCCTAGAAAAGGCTGGATCAAAGAACTTTCCTGTGCCAGTTCTCCCTTGGTGGCAGCTGCAACCACCATAGCATCCACTGGGGATCCCTTGTACCAGGCCTGTATGTCTGAGGGAGGAGAGAGGATCCTGTCTGGGCATTTAGGTATTGGCTCTATTGTGTCAGGCTCCTTCCATGCCCACGTGGTAATGAGATCCACTAAAGGATCTGGAGGAGGGGACACTCAGGATGTAGATGGGCCCGTGCCAAAAGCCTCCAGGAATACTGACTCATCCGTAGAGGGTTTTGGGGCTGACCAACCTTCCCTCTGGTGGAGGATTCGGGAGGTGACCTGGGGGAACCCTCACCTTCATCTAAGTCAGTATCTTCTGTGAGAGACTCGGGGGAGTCCATGTGCCTCCTTTTACATGAGTGCTTATGGGGACCCTCTTCAGTGGGACTCTCTGAGGAGGGCTCGTAAGTCACGGGGGGGGGTTCCACAATGGGATCCACCTGGGGGTCCTCTAGCACGAGCTGTCCCTCGGACAAGCTGATGGGAGTTCGTGACCAAATCCACAGGAGCCTGGGTGGAGTCCAAGGCAATAGGCTGAGGTCTCAATCCTTGGGAGAAAATCCTCTCCACCACATTGAATGCCAATGGAGTGCCCCTCCTTAGCAACCAACAAGAAGGAAGCGCTCCCCGACTCCGCCGTGAGGATCGGGGCTAAGGCCGAGGTAGCCGGGGTTCCGAAGGAACGGCTCTGATCCGACAATGTCAGAGCCGAAGACACCTCCGTTCCCTCGGATCAGACTCCCCATTCTCAGCCCCGAGAGTTGCTCGGATACTAACAGGTCTGATCCGAGAAACTCAAGGTAATCACCTGTGTCGAGGTTGGAGGAACCGTTGGTGCCGAACCCCCAGCTCCTCAGATCCATAAACCCCAAAACCACAGGTCAGATTGGGGAAGGAGAGATTGGATGGAAGGGCACGGAGGACCCCTCTGCGGCTGGGGAGGGGCCTGGCAAGACTCCCATTTAGATTTGGGTCCAAATGAACCTCCGCATCATCCTGCCCATATCTAGCTCCAACAGACTCAGAGTCAAATATGAAGTCCTCGGGTCCAAGGGCTCAGTCGGCTCCGGGGAAAACCTCAGGGAGTGGAGCCGAGGAGAGGTAGTTCTAATCACTTTGGTAGGTGGGCTAGGGAAGGGCTCCCGCTCTGGAGACAGCTTGTGGTGCCTATCCCCTCTCTTGTCCTTGTCTTTCTTTTCCTTTTCTTTGCCTTTAGTCCCCACTTCAGTAGGCTTAGTGGGAGGTTGAGTCCCAGCCTGGGGGGGGGGGGGTGTTGATCAGCTACTGGAGCAGAGGTCGAGGCTGCCGTGTCCAAGGCAGAAACTGGTAGAAGGCCCTTAGCTACCAGCTTTGCCTTCCTTTCCTTTAAGGCCCTAGGGTTGAGCCCTGCACACATTCTACAAGGTAAAGCAAGATGGGGAACACCTACACAAATAGCACACAGAGTGTGGCCATCAGCCGGTGAAAGGTTGTGGCCACACTGTGCATTTTTTAAAGGTCGGTTTTGGCTGCTCAACCATAACAAAAACCCACTCAGCCAAAACTTAACCCAAAACTATCACACACGCAGACTAAGGTCAGGTTAGGCATACTACACAACCTTACTAACTTTTTTTTTTAACAAAAAAATGACGAACAGTGAGGGAGAAAGCGGTTGGAAGCTATTGCCCAATGCCAAATTCTCATGGCCTCTCTACATAGGGGGTAGGATTTGGTCCCTCCCTGTTTATGTACCAGACTACACACATACTGTCCAACTGTATTGGAATTGTTCCAGACGGAAAGAGCAGATAAAGTGCCTGCAACGCTAACAGCACCGCTCTCAACTCCAGGATGTGGGTATGCAAGTTGGCCTCCATGCTGGACCACGTGCCTTGGACGGTCTTTCCCTGAAAATGGCCCCCCACCCTATCAGGGAAGCATCCGTGGTCACCGTGGCATTGGGTTGAGGAGGCTGGAAGGGACGGCTGTTCTCATCCACCAAAGAAGGTCTTGCTTGCAGGAATTGGTGAGGAGGATCTGTGAGTTTAAAGGATGAAGATTGGATACCCACTGGGACAAAAGGAGCCATTGTAAAGTCTCATACGCAATCTTGCCAGGAGACTAATCGGGATGGCTGCCGCCATAGACCCCAGAGCCTGTAGAACTTCCCTTGCTGACACCTTCCTTCGACAGAGTATCACTTGTACTTGTAATCTTAACCTCTGAAGTCTGTGAGGTGGGAGAGAGACCTGGCTTGAGTATTGAATTCTGCTCCTATAAACTCTAATTGTTGGGTAGCATGAAGATTGGATTTTTCCCAGTGTATCGTGATGCCTAGAAACTCCGCCAGTGCTAGAGTGTAGCGGAGGGCTATGACCAGTAGGCACTTGGTGGGGGCGGAGAGGGGCCAATCGTTTAGATATGGAAACACCTGGAATCCCTGAAGTCTCAGATGAGCTGTTACCACTGCTAGACATTTAATGAGCACACTGTGGGCCGTTGAGAGACCAAATGGCAGGGCTCTGAACTGGTAGTGATTGGCTCCCAGCTGGAAGCGAAGGAGATTCCTGGAGCGTTTGTCCATTTTGAATTGGTAATACACATCCCAGAGGTCTATCGATCACATCCACACACCCTTCCAATGAAATGAGAGAACGGATTGTATCATGACCATGCGGAATTTGGTTTGAATCACTGATCTGTTTAGTTGGCTGAGATCTAAAATGGGTCTCCAGTCCCCGGTCTTTTTTGGCACCAAAAAGAATCTGGAGTAAAAAACGGATCCGCACTGGTCTGGGGGGACTTGTTGGATGACTCGTTTTTGATGCAGCCTTCTTATTTCTGAAGCTGCCTCTTCCCTTTGACTGGGTGGAACATCGGGAGGCATTTTGGAGGTTTTGGGCAAGATATTAGAGGGATGTAATAACCTCTGGAAATTATTCTCTTCACCCACTGATCGTTTGTAATAGAGCGCCAGGCAGCCTGGTGCAGAGAAAACAGAACCCCGACTGCTTCCACAAGAAAGCAATTGGACAGCTCTTCAGGAGCGCTGATAAGGTCGTCCGGAGAAAGAACCCCTGGAGTCCTGGTTTCGGGGACCTCTGCCTCTAAAGGGGCTTCTTCCACTACTGGAACCCCCCCCCCCGCCTCTGGGGGAATCCTCACCATGTGCACTGTGGAAAGGGCCTTCAGATTTTTTGTGCCACATCTTTCCACTCCTCTGATTCCTGGAGAAAGAGTGCTGAGGTTTGGAAAAACGTAGGTCAATGGCAGACAAGGTTTTGCCATCCTGCTCGCACCTGACTAATATGTCCCTCACTTTGGAACCAAACAAAGCGGATGGTTCAATAGGGGAGTTCAAGAAGGAAGACATGGAGTCCGCGAGATCACAAATGCACATCTAGGCGTGGCGTCTCATAACTACACCTGCACCCGCAGCTCTAGCCACCCCTTCGGTTGTGTGGGACAGCAACCTCATGGACGAGTTGGAAATAGACTCTAGGGTAGCAAGCAGAGAAGCAACTTTATTGCATGCCCTGTCAGAAACCTGACCCACGAGGGTTCCAGAGAATTTGAAGATTAGATCCCTTTGGAGCCTTGTAAAATGTGCCAAATAATTCAGAGACCTGACTGCAAAGGTCGCTGAGGCAAAGACTCGCTTCCCTAATCTGTCCACCGCCCAGGACTCTCTGTTGGGTGGGTGGATAGTAGAACTTTCCTCTGCAAGGTCCTTTTTTGTGGCGACTGTCACCACCATAGCGTCTATTGGCAAGCCTCTAGACCAATGGGGCTGTTGTTCTGGTGGGGAAAGTATCTTGTCCGGTCTTCATGGAATGGCCTCAATGGTAACAGGGTTCTTCCACGCATGCTGCATGATGAGCTGGACTAACACATTGGCAGATAGGGTCACCCAAGAAGTGGAGGGTCGAGAGCAGAAGGCCTGCAGGAATATGGACTCCTCCGAGGTAGGACTGGAGGGCTTCCAGTCACCCCTCTTTTTCAATATTTCCAGGAGATCTCCAAAGGAGACATCAGGGGGTGACCATGGGGACCCTTCCCCATTATCGTAATCCGTATCCTCAGTGAGGGACTCCTCCAGGCAGTCTAGGTGTTTCCTCTTCCATGCCCTCTTCCAAGGGGGTTCTTTAGTGGGAGCGTCTGAGGAAGACTCGGAAGGAAGAGTACCCTGTATAGAAGTTTCCTGAGGCTTGCGCTCTCAGTGTCCTGGGGAGGTGGCCCGGGATAGCTGCAGCTCAGAGGGAAGGTCCGACGTAGGAGGAGCGCTTCCAGAAGCAAGTACCCTCTCCATCACCTGGAAAGCAAGTTTGCCCGAAGAGGAATGGGAGCCCAGAAGAGAGGAAGACAATCTCGGAACTGGGGTCACACCCAGCACCATGTGGTTTGCTCCCGTGGACAGAGCCTCAAGCAAAACCGGGGTGGGTGTTGTCCACGGATCCGAAGATGGAACCGATGAAATACCTGGAACCGTACTCATAACCAAGGGTTCCACCCCCCCCCCAGCCAAGCATGAGATTGAGGAAGGGATGGTTCCAAAGGAACCGAAACTCAAAGGGGCCTCGAAGCCTCAGAGAAAGCCACCGTCAATGCCGAGGAAAGGGTTCCCCCAATGACGTTGGAGCTATGGGCCTCAGAACCGAAGGATCCAAGGTAGGAGAATAAGTGGGTGTCATAGGGGCAAATAGACCCAAAACCCGGAGTGGGATGGGTTTTTGGAAAATTTGTAATCCCACTGGCTGTCAACAGCTGATCGAACAGATGCACCACATCCATTTCAGATAGACACCTGATGGACCTTACCGACACTCCTGAGGGGGTGTCAGGTCAGTCCAAGCTTCTCCTGAAATCAAGTCCAAAGATGGGCAGTACTGGGTTTGTGGTGTAGGAAAAGCTGGTACCGAAGGTTTCAGCTTTGAGACAGGCAAAAGGGGCACTATCGGTGCCGAGAAAGGGCTTGGAGCCGAGTGGATAGCTGGAGTGGAAGTCATTATCGGCTCCGAAGAGATAGTCAGGACCGACTTCAGAGCAGAGAGGGGTGAGGTCGGTGCAGAGGTTACAGAAGGCAATAAGGCTGGAGCCGATACTGCACTTGGAAGCGCAGAAGTCAGTGCAGAAGGCGGCGCCGACGTGGAAGTAATAGTAATGTCCACAGAGACCACTGGAGCTGAACTCAGAACTGAGCTAGTTAGAGCAGAGGGGCCGATCTTGTGCTCCGTAGAAGTCTTGTGGGCCTTATGCTTATGAGGCTTACCCTTATCACCAGCCGGTGAAGAGGGGTCAGAATGAGGATGTTTCTTGTCCTTCGATGGAGGGGTTGAGACATCTGACACAGAAAGGGCCTCTGAAAAACGTGAAGGAAGCAGGCCTTTCAAAATAAGTTTATTTTTCCTTTCATTCCACGTCCGCTGACTGAAACTGACACAAATCTGGCAAGGAGGTTTCACGGACAAGTGGGAAACCCCAAGACAATAGACACAATCATCATGCAAGTCGCTGTTGGGGAGTTTACCATTGCAGGAAGTGCAATGTTTGAACCCCGAACCCCCGTTACTTTCAGACATATCCAGTATACAATCCAACAATCCAAAATGTTATAGAAAGAGAAGAGGCAATACCAATAATGGTATTAAAAATACCACAAGGGTAGAGAAAGGAGTATACCAACAATGGTAAGGGATAGATACCTGTGGGTAGAGCTAGTTATAGATAAGGTAGAAAAGAGTTTTAGGAGAAAAAATTTACAAAATACAATAAATTTTTAGAAAATACAACACTTAGCTGGACAGCTCAGTGCAACGCTGCTATATGGATGCGTGGCAAATGAGATCTGAGGTAACAGAGAAGGGCACTGTGGGTAGCAGCTTCGCCCAAGAGTTTTTGGTGTACGCAAGCTTGGTATTACGCTGACTCGGTTCCGAGGGCTCAGAACCGAACCCATCAGTGATGAATAGAAAGATGATTAACAACTTCAGATACATGTTTATCAGAAAAAAACTTTAGATAAAGATATTACTGCAGGATCTTATCTGAGGTTAAAATAACAGGGATTTGTGTGTCTTGGTTACTTTACATAACCTGTATGAACGTTGGGTGGCATGGGGCAGACTATCAGGAATAATGCAAGCTGTTAACAAAACATCAAGTGCAGGCAATACAGGAAGCGCAAATGCAAGTAGAGGAAAACTGTCCTGTAAATAATCATAGCCATTTTGCTGGGAAATAGGGATTTCATTTCCAGTGAAATACATTTCTCATTTCTGCTTCCACTGAAATAAATCTTTCTGACATTGTTAATAAAATGTCTAAGTATTTCGGCTTTTCCCGGTTAGAGGGTCGCCACAGCGGAACTCCTGTCCGCTAATGATTGGCAGCGGATTTGTACGGTGCCAAGTTGCCAGCCCGGCGCCCAACCTTCAAAGGCGGCACACCCATTCACACATGCACCTACCTGCATGTATTTAGATGTCATTCGACCACGGGGAGGACATGTAGACTCCACACAGTAGGCGCTCCAGCTGAGAATCGAACAGAAGAACCTCTTGCTGTGAGGCGAATTGTTAATAAAATGAGAATGATAAATGTTTTGGAAGGGAATCTGAAGAAAAACTTTCTTTAGAATCTTTAGCTTGAGAAAAACCTGAAGAACATACATCCCAATCGTCCAGATTTTTGCCTCACATTTCTGGTCTGTTCCTTGTAATATTTGTGGTTTTCTGGAAAATCTTTGAGGATTGAAGTCACTAAATAATAACATACATTTGAGTTTCAGAATTCACATCCTTCAGAGAATGCATGTGAACACAAATCCTTTTATATTAGCAACTTTTCTAAGTTTATAAGAGCAGTAATTAAAATGTAATTTTTGGGCTTTTGTCCCCCATTATTTTTGGCTTTGTCCAGATTTCTTGCATTAAGACGTTGAGAAGTATGTTGAAGAATCACATTCCCCTCACTGCTCATCTGACTGGGATTCACTGTCAGACTGTAAGGGAACTCTTTCTATCAGAGTGATGTGAGGAATTGGATTTAACACATTAAAAGCAGAGAAGAATCCCATAACAAATCCCAACAAATATTCTGTGTCCATAATTAAAGAAATAGAATAGGAAATTTTTAAGTTTCTGTTTTTCCCTTGAAGGGAACTTCTTACAACAGAACAGACTCAAGACAAAACAACTAGACTGGGAATCAGGAATCTTACCCCAGCTGAGCAGTAAGCCTTCACCCACTCCTTCCAACAATAGTAACAAAAGAGTTTTTCCCTTACCCAGAGAGGGCAACTCTGCAGCTACAGGGGATGTGCTTTTGTCATGGTCCTTAACGGCTTGAAGGAATACAACAGGGGGACAAGGACCTAGACTTGGATGATCTGAGGAACCAACAGCAGAGCCCCCCCCCATGCAGAAAAGGCAGTGATAGAACCCACTGGGCACTCAGACTCCACAACAATTTTCTTATTGCAGATCGGGGGGGGGGGGCAAAAGAACTTCAGAGACACACAGTTGTTCTACAATTCAAGCTGGTTAGGAAGCCTTGCAAGATAAACTGAATGTTGAGCGAGTCAGTGAACCTTTTGACAAAAAAAAAAAAAAAAGAAAAAAAATTGATCCAGAGATAAAATTCTTGTCCGACTATCAAAATAAGCACCAAATCTCACCCCACACAGAAGAACTTCACATGTAGAATATAGCACTCAAAATTAGATTTTTATATAGTGCCTTCACAAAAGCACTACAACAGTAAAAAATCACTACAAACATGACATTTGTATGCTAGATTTTTTTTCTCTAAGACTAACATTTTCAGAGAAAACAATAATTTTCACAGAAAAATAATAAAATTAATCTTTATCCCCATGAAGGGGACTTATCTGCCCAGCCTTGAAAGGCTTGCTAGCTGACAGTCAATTCCACAAAGCCTAAAGAGGCAAAGCAGTTAGGCAGCAACAAAGCTTTTGGCACCCAAATTACCGTTTTATGTAGCTCTATGCTAGCTAACAGCAGTTGTAGCACATGGAAGGTGCTCAAATGCTTTGAAAGCTAGATGGTAGCCAAATCCTAGGCAAGGATATAACCCTATAGCCTAGGGCAATTTAACAGTGATCTAAATTTTGAACACCTTCTTAACTTGCTTCCAGAATTTCTTTGGGTGAGAATGATTTTTGAATTGTTTTCATGACAAAAGTCATAGCTTCTTTCCTTTCTAATACTTTTTGTGCTGGTTACGGAGTATGATGGTCACTTCAAGTCGGTTTTCTTCCAGCTGGACCAGAGTCTCTATTTAAGAATATCAGAGACCACTGATTGCTCATACTTTTCTGTCATTGCTCTGAATTTGATACATTGGTCAATATTGGCTTCTTCAAAGGAGAGGTCATCCGTATGAGGTACAGGAAGAAGAAGAATCAATGTCTTTACCTGTGTAAGAAATAATGCCTGGGTCCTCAGATATCTCAAAGGAGCCTAAAGAAAAGCATAAACAATTCTCTACCCTCACTACTGGCACCAGAGGCAAATCTGTTTGCTGTCTCATGCAGTACAACTATGGCATGAGTTCTCACTGGATAACCAGCAACAAGGATTCAACACTGAGAGGTACACATCCTAAAAGAAGAAAGATTGCATGGGAGGCCTGTACAATGCCCATTACTGGCATCAGGCCATGTTCCTCAAGAATTTATTTTCATGCCCACTGCTGAAGCTCCTATCAGCACTCAAACATTTACTTGATGACTGGACTTTGCAAAACAAGCTTTGGTACAGAAAGACCTCACAGACCCTTCCTAACTGGGCCTCTGGACCCTGATGAGCCTGAGGAAAGACCCTAGAAGGGGACTGCTCTGTCCAAAGTTACAAGTGGTCAAGGACGTCCAAGATGGTTGCACAATGAGTAACAGCTTAATTCTAGCTCTCCCCAATGTGAAAACACAAACTTAGCAGAGAAAGCCAGTGGACTTGTACTTCTGGGTATGTTTCAGTAACTGGCTAGTAAGTCCACTGCCTGGATGCCAAGAAAAAGAAATACAGAGGACCTGAAAGAAAATCACTTATAAAAGGTGAGGAAAAATACTGACTGGGAAAATTACTGCAGCTGCTCAGCAAAAAACAGTGCAATCTCTAGACATGACTTCCAGTAACATATTGGAAAGTATAAGATAACTGCACACAGACCTGATTAAAATAAACAAAACACTGATGGAGTACATAAACGCAAACAAGAAACGGCTAGAAAAAAATGGAAGAAACTTTAAATAGATATTCAGATGAGGTAATAAAACTGCAAAAATCAGAGGTTGAAATGAAGAAAAGGCTGGCTGAATACGAGACTGCTCAAGAAAAGATATTTAAAAAAATAATATAATTAAGAGGACAGAGCATGTACGGAAAACCTGAGGTTTTCTGCTGTACCAGAGAAGCAGGAAGGAACAGACTACTAAGTTTATGAAAGCACAAATGAGCAAATGGACTGGTATTCCACAGCAGTTGTTAATTGAAAGGGCACATCATCATCATGTGCATGCTCCACACCTCGCTATGACAAAGCAACACATACCTTTAAGAGTAAAGATGCAATCCTACCAGCAGAAAGAGTTGATTCTGATAAAACTGTGGCAGAAAGACAAAATACTAAAAGTGGGAGACAGCAGAGCATTTGTCGAGAATGATTACTCATTGTACAGCAGGCAGAAAATGAGTAAATTTATTCCACTACTGAGGGAATGTTGAGAAGCAGGAGTGAGATTCAAACTACTGTACCCAACTATCTTCAAAATATTCTTCCCTGGAGGAACAAAATAATTTTTGGACGAAATACATGCTAAGGAGAAAATAATAAAAAAAAGTCTGTTCAACAAAAAGTGAAACAGAAGGAGATTCTGCTTCTTGTTCTTCTGGTAGTAAAGACCACAGAGAGACTGTGCAAGTGAAACATTTTCCAATGTTTCAACAGAAAATGCTTGACAGAAGGAAAAAAGCACAAAAGTCGAATAGAAGAATACACAGTACATTGGAAATAAAGTACAGACAGGATGTGGAAGATGGAGATGAACAGGAAAAAAAAACAGTGACTTGGAAACTGACAAATGTGTGATTACAAAGCAATGATTATATCTGTGAAACATAAAAGACCAAGTAAATCTGAAAATACCAGACTCTTTTTGACTTTGACAAACTTGTAGGGGACTCTAAAGCATATACCCTGCTTCATGTCACTAATGTTCGGAAAAATACATAGGAAGAGAAGGGAGAAAGTAAACCAAGCAAAATATTTTTTTCCTAATGGTACTATTTTTATAGTACATGTTTTTGTTTGCATGTTATAAACAGGAAGTTATGTACTCACCATAACATTCCATGTATGTGGTCCATCTCGCCTCACATTCTTACCCGTGGGTTCGGAGCCGAATATTGGCTCCGACTCGGCCGATTTTCTTCTAGATCAAAGTCTTTCACTGGCTGGGCTAAGCAGGCATCCCATGGTGCACTGCTCCATATCCCCAGATCTAGTTTGCTGCGAAACTCATTTGTACCCCATGCACAGATCACATCCAGGTAAAGATTAAGCCAAGCAAGGGAACTCTGCAGATAAACAACCTAACCTCCAAATCCTCCAGGAAGGGGGAAGGTGGGGGGGTAAGTAAGAATGTGAGGCGAGATGGACTACATACATCGAACATTATGGTGAGTACATAACTTCTTGAAGTTATGTAGTCCTATCTCGCCTACATTCTTACCCGTGGGACAGCGTCCATAACACCTACATCCTGGGTGGCTCATAGGAAAATACTCCTGAGAACTGTGGAGCCAAAGGAAGACCTGCCCCTGGAAACCACGTCCAATTTGTAATGAGAAACAAATGTGTGAGGAGAAGCCCAAGTAGCTGCAGCACATATATCATCCATTGACAATCTGTCTTGATAGGCTGTAGATGTGGAAACAGCCAGTGTAGAGTGAGCCTTGACCGGAAATGGCAGATCTTTACCTCCTGCTGGGTAGACGAAAGAGATGCAACTAGATATCCACCTAGATAGGGTGACCTTGGAGACCGGGGACACCATTCGGTTTTCTGAAAAGGAAACAAAAAGTTGGTCAGACTTCTGGATATCTTTTGTCCGGTGCAGATAGAAGCGTAATTGTCTGTGTACATCCAACTGGTGAAATCTAAATTCTGCCTTGTTAGAAAAGTGAGGAAAGAACACAGGCAACTCAATGGATTGATTTAGATTAGACACGGAAGCCACTTTAGGAAGGAATGAAGGGTTTGGTCTAAGAGAGACCCTGTCCTTATGGAAGATTAAGTATGGAGGTTTGATAGAGAGGGCTTGAATTTCTGAAACTCATCTTGCTGAAGTGATTGTCGTTAAGAAGGCTGTTTTCCAGGTCAAGAATTTCAATTCACAGGTAGCTGCAGGCTCAAAAGGTGGTACAGTAAGGGCTTGTAGAACAAAACTGAGATCCCAGGGCATGATTGGTTCGGACACCGGGGGACGGAGCAACAGAGTACCCTTCAGAACGCCTTGCATAGTCTATGCGCCATGAGACTAGGCTCATTCGCTACATGAAAATTAGAAATCGCTGCCAGTTGAACTTTGATGGTAGCTGATGCAGAACCCTGATGGAAAAGCATAGCCAAAAACCTCCAAGACTGAAGCGATTGGAGCTGTGTAAGGAACAATGCCTCGGGTATGTGCCCAGATAGAAAACCTTTTCAATTTACTAGAATAAATCTTTCTAGTGGATGGTTTATGAGAGGACGATAATATATGAACCACTTCCGGTGAGAAATTATGAAGTCTAACGATGGAAGTGGAGTAGCCAGCTGTCAACCGGAGGGTCATCAGGGAGGGGTGGAACTGTCCCGACGTGTGTCAGTAAATCTGGTTGAGGGTCCAGAGTCCAAGGAGTGTCCACAATGAATTGCTGAAGAAAGGGAACCAAACTTGGCAAGGCCAGTGTGGAGCAATCAAAATCATTCTGCTTCCCAAGGATAGCGCTTTCTGAATCACCTTTGACAACAAAGGACATGGAGGGAAAGCATAGAGCAGACCAGAGGGCCACTCGTGAACCAGAGCGTCTCTGGGTGACTCCCCCTGTGGGGGGATCAGCGTGAAGTAGTTGCTGCATTTTGCATTGAGGGGGCTGGCAAAAAGGTCACAGCAAGGCTGACCCCATCTGCTGAAGATTCGCTCTGCAACCAGGCAATTCAGGGACCACTCGTAAGGCATCACAATAGCTCTGCTTAGCCTGTCCGCAATTACGTTGAACTTCCCCGGAATGTGCGTGGCCACCAGAAACCGTTGGGAAGTTACTGCCCAATGCCACACTCGCATGGCCTCTCTGCACAGAAGGTAAGACCTGGTTCCCCCTTGCTTGTTTAGATACCACACTACTGACATGTTGTCTGAGTGTATCGCAATCGTCCTAGAGGTAGAACACACTGAAGTGCCTGCAACGCAAGTAGCACTGCTCTCATCTCTAGGACGTTTATATGCAGATGTATATTGTGCTCTTGCCACGTGCCTTGGACTGTCCTGCCAAGATAATGCCCCCCCCACCCCATCTGGGAGGCGTCCGTGGTCACCGTGGCAACCGAGATGGGTGGGACGAAGGGCCTTCCCCAGTCCAAATTGTTGGTGCACAACCACCAACCGAGGTCCTGCTTGCATTTGTCCGTGAGCAAAATGGGGTGAGATAGTGGAAGTCTTTGGAGGGACCACTCTAAAAGAGGAGCCATTGGAGAATTCTCATGTGCAATCTCGCCAGAGGGACCAACATGATTGTTGCTGCCATGGTTCCTAGGAGCTGGAGAAACCATCTTGCCTTCGCTTGCCTCAGGGGTATCAGCATGTGCATCTGTTGTAAGATTTTGATCCTTTCCTGGGGTAGAAATGCTCGCATTCGAATGGTGTCTAATTCTGCTCCTATAAAGGTGACACGGTGCGAGGGCAATAAAGCAATTTATTGTTATACCCAACTGGTGACAGAGTGATGGTAGCGTCCCTGGTTTGAACTAGCTGATGCCTGGTGGGGGCAGTAAGGAGCCAGTCGTCCAGATACGGAAACACTTGGAATCCCTAATGTCTCAAGTGGGCCGTCACCACCACCATACACTTGGTAAACACCCTAGGGGCTGTAGTGAAACCAAAGGGCAGGGCTCAAAACTGGAAATGACTGGCTCCCAGCCGGAAGCGTAGGGTCCTGGATGCCCTGTCCATTTTCACATGGTAGTAAGCATCCTTGAGGTCGATGGAGCACATCCATACCTCCTCTCCCAACAATGGGAGAATCAATTGTAGTGTGACCATATGGAACTTGGACTTGTGTACATAGTAGTTCAGTTGGCTGAGATCTAATATGGGTCTCAGGTCTCCTGTTCTTTTCGGCACCAAAACTAATCTTGAGTAAGTCCCTAATCCGATTTGGTCTGAGGGGACACGCTGGATGGCTCCTTTTTCTAGCAGCTTTGAGACCTCTGAGGCTGCTTGATCCCTTTGACTGGGTGGAACGTCTAGGATTTTTCTGATTGATGGGGGGTCTGATGTAGATGGAATGAGATAACCACCGGAAAGTATCCGTAATACCCATCGGTCCTGGGTAAGGCTTTCCCAGGCTTCTGGATATAACGATATTCGACCCTCGACTGGCTCCGGATAAGCACAGCCAGGCACTCCCTCAGGAACGAGAGTAGGGAGAGCCACGAAAGGAATCACTGTCTCCCGAATTGAGGGGGGCCCCCCTCTGCCTCTGGGGCTACATCTCCCTGAATAACCTCCCCCTCCCTTGCCTCTGGGGGGGGGGTTTCACCCTGTGCGGCAGGAAAAACCTCTGTGATTTCTTGAACCACATCCCCCCCCCCCCCGCTGGGCCTTGGGATAAGGCCTAGAAGGAAGGGAAAAATGGACCCCTACTGCAGATAAGGTCTTTCCCACTTGCTCGCACCTGGTGAGGGTGTCTTTCACTTTGGTACCAAACAAAGAAGAACCATCAAAGGGGGCATCAGTGAAGGAAGACTTGAAGGCCTCCGCAAAGTGACACAGGTGCAGCCAGGCTTGCCTTCTAGGGCAACTCCTGAGCTTGCTGCCCTACCCGCTCCCTCGGCTGCATACGAAATGAGCCGCATGGATGAGTTAACAATGGAGTTAAGGGTAGAGACCTGGGCGTTAACCGTCTGAGCCACCGCCTCAGGAACGTTACCCGCAAGAGTATCTCCTAACTCCTTGAGGAGATCTCTCTGGAGCCGAGTGAAGTGACCGTAAGGTAAAGGTTGCTGACGAGTGGGTGCGCGCTTCCCATACCGATCCATGGTCCTAGACTCCTTGATAGGAGGATGGACAGATGAAGAAGACTCTGCTACTTCCTTATGAGTGGCTGCCGCCACCACCATGGCATCTACAGGGACTCCTTTAGACAAACTCTTTGCCCTGGGGGGGCGGAAAGAAATTTGTTGGGACGCCTGGGCACGGGCTCCACAGAATCAGGGTTTTCCCACAATCTTCGACAAATCAGATCAAGGAGTTCATCGAAGGGTGGAGATACCCAGGAGATGGGGGGCTGAGCACCAAAAGCCTTAAGGAATACTGACTCCTCCTCGGAAGGGGCTTTGGACGGCTAGTCACCTCTTTGTTTCAGTATCTCCAGGATATCGGAGAAGGAAACATCAGAGGATGACTTGGGGGATCCCTCCGATTCCTCGAGGTCAGTATCAGAGGTGTGGGACTCATACTGGGAGTCTATGTGCTTCCTCTTTCACATTTTATTTCTGGGGGGCTCCTCAGGCATGAACTCTGAGGGACCCTCAGAAATTTGGGGACCACTCGTGGGGGTATCCCTAGGCCCTGGTGCTCTGCTGTCCATGGATGGGTGGTAATCAGAAGCTCTCACCGGAGTGGTGGGGGACAGAGAGACGGACCCACCTGATGCAGCTGATGATCTTGCCAGCGCGGTCCGCATAGCCTCGAAGGCCGGTCGCCCGAATCCGAGGAGCAACCAGCCTCCGAGGCCATGACGGGGGTCGGAGTTCCCCAAGCCGAGGCACCGAGAGGGAGGCTTGGGACCGAAATAAGCCCCAAGATGTCCCCCTCGGGCCCAACTGAAGAATCCCGAGTGCCGAACCCAGAGGACAGAGCCGACGGGGTCAGAGCCGATGCCGGTAAGGATGGAGCCAATGGGGGCATCGGAGCTGGCCTAGGAACATCACACGGCGTGGAACACTCCGGCTCTGAAGACAGAGATGCGCTCGGAGGAGGAATGATCGAAGACGGGGTCAGGACGAGCTCCACAGCTGAATGGGCCAGAGCCGAGAATAATTTTGCCAAAAACGGTGACTGGAGGAGCCTCTGAACCACCCTATCAACATCCACATCCGAAAGGGTCCTGGAGGATTTGGAAGACAGGGAGGGAGAATGAGATCTCCTCTCAGGAGAAACTGGTCTGAGACTGGGCGATCGGCTCCTAAGAGGTTCCAATAAAATTGGAGCCGACGCTGGGTCCATCAACACTGACACTTCCTGCGGTCCCGAGGACAGTGGAGCTGAGGAGGTCGATGCAGTTTTTGAGATTTTCTCCGGAGGCTCCGATAAAGCTGACGGAGCCGGAGATCTCTTTTTTGACTTGCCAGATTTAGATTTTCCACTGGAAGACGAATCCATAGCCTCTTCAAAAGAGGGTTTCAAGAGTTCCTTTAAGATTAGCTTATTCTTTCTCTCTTGGAGAACTCTAATGCATGACAAAAACTGCATGATTCCTGCAGATGGATGGCTCCCAGGCAATAGACACAAATGGAATGCCCGTCAGTAATGGACATTTTGTACCCACATTTAGAACACTTCTTGAAACCCGAAGGTTTGTGCTCCTTGGGATCTTTAGAAATCTTCACTACTATATCAAAAAGGTAAAAACCAAGTCAGAGAAGAACTCACAGGCGCTCACACCACAAAACGTGGGAACGAACGCTAAACAGTGACCAAACACACACACTAAAGAACAAATACAAACTCTCAACAAAGGACTGAAAACCCACAAGGAAAGGGAATAGCCCAAACCTCTAACTTAAACGGTCTAGACTGTACTCACACAGAAGGCAATATGAGGAGGACTAGGCCCTCTAACTGAAACGGGCCTAGCTTGAGGGAACAGTCAGCGGGATACCACACAAACAATCACACGATCACAACCTCAACAAAACTTAGACAGACAAATAGCTATGAAAATAGCTTTTGAAATGAGTCAAAACTTTTCTTTAAGACAAGAAAAAGAGGGTACTTAGCCACAGCCAAGCAAGACCACGTCCGAGCTACACGAGCGGCAAACGAGATCTGGAGATATGGAGCAGTGCCACCATGGGATATCTGCTTAGCCCAGCCAGTGAAAGACTTCGAGCTAGAAGAAAATCAGCCGAGTCGGAGCCGATATTCGGCTCCGAACCCACGGGTAAGAATGTAGGCGAGATAGGACTACATAACATGTAAAGTTTTCCCAGTTATTTTTTTAAGTGCAATAGAGACACTAATGCAAACTGGTGCTTCTGTTTGTATTTCTCCCGTCTCTCTTTATCCTTGTTCAGTTTTAAGAAAAGAGGCACAGCAATGTAAACAAAATGGTTAAAAGAGCATGACAAAAAAGAAACTAGTGTGCTTTTTCTTATTCTTGCATAGGGGAATGACCGGATTAAGGCTATTGACATGATCTAGTAACAGTTTTAAGAGAAAGCAAGTAAATGAAAAAGAATACTGAGTATTATAAGGCTTTTTTCTAGCAAATAATTGTATGCCTAGCAGCAATTTTGTATCTGGTCTTCATGTCTCCAGGAGGCAAACTGTTAAAAAGAAATGGCTATGAGATAATGTTCTTGAAAGCATTCACATGTTTACTCAGATGGGAGAATTATACAGATAAAACAAAACCAGAGAGCACTTCAATGAAGGACAAACTGCACCATGTGTCTTAGCATGGATAACCTTTCTTTTAGGTTAACTCAATTTTGTGAGCGTGGCTGTCAGTTTGGCACACTTGTTCCTATTAGCAGGGTAAAACTTCAATATTTCAAGATGTACATAGTTGTGTGTGTTATTATTAAGTTAATTTTTTTTGAGGGTTTTCAGTAAAACAAAAAGTTTTCTAAGATATGACATAGGCTCAAATGAATATAACATGAAATAACTGTATAAAAGATCAA
This sequence comes from Protopterus annectens, assembly GCF_019279795.1. Lineage (NCBI taxonomy): Eukaryota > Metazoa > Chordata > Ceratodontiformes > Protopteridae > Protopterus > Protopterus annectens. The sequence goes on along the minus strand of NC_056728.1, from coordinate 566,323,171 downwards.
CCTTCCAAACAGTGTATGCATGTAACACAAAAGTTGGAACTAGACATGTAACAAAAAAGCTTTTATACATAAGAGGTGTGAGTAATAACTTTATAATACAATGATAATTTCAGTAATGTCTTTAAATGTGAATGGACTCGGAGATAAATACAAAAAAGAAAGAGTGAATTAAATCAAAAAATGTAGAGAGCAAATAGCTATGCTACAGGAGATACACTTCAAAAGAAATGAACACGTGAATTTGATGAAGAAAGATTTTCAGGATGGTTATTCAGCTGAATACCTGGGACAATGGGAAATTGCAAGAGGAGCTTGACAGAAGAAGATAAAAAGATAAACAATAGACTTGCAGTACTAAGGGGCAACAGGCAAGGGAGGAGGATTACACTGGCATGTATTTATATTCCATGTAAAAGTGCTATAATGGAGCTTAAGACAATTCTGGGAGAAATTATCAACTTTCAGCAAGGAATATTTTATTTATTATTATTTATTTTATTATTTATTTGAAGTTTGTTTACCAGGATAGTCAATTGGGCTTCAAGGAGCCTGTTTTCAATGGAGTCCTGGGGAGATAAGCTCCAGAAGTACATATAGCAATTCACTTACAAAAGTTTCAAGTAGAGTACAGTTAGAAAAACTTACAAAGTAACAAGTTACAAAAAAATTGACAATAGCAGCAGCAAATAACATTAGAAAAACATACCAAGTAACAACGGTACAAAAAACTGACAATAGCCACAGCAAATAATACAATGCATTTTAGTAAAAAAAAAAAAAAAGGAGTGAGCAAATTGAGTTTTTGAGAATAAGCTAGTTTGTGTAACTTGATATGTATTATATAGGGCTATATGTGGTAGTTAATGGGTAAGACAGTTTATAGGTAAATAGCTATGGTCAGGGAGGTTGAGTGGGATGGGAGCAAGAGCATTTCCATTGTGTAGTTAGGTATGAGTGGAGTGAAGTTTTAAAGACTGAGAGACTGCTGATGGTCCGGATGAGAGGTGGGAAAGCATTCCAGCGCCATGCTAACAAGTAGGATAAAAGCTGTTTGCCTATTGGGTGGGTAGGTTTATGTACTTCTATTAAACTTTGGAAGTTTGATTTTAGAGGCCTAACAGGGAGATGCATTAGGAAGGTAGTGGTAAGAGATGGGCAGAGAGTGGGGCTAAAAATAAGTTTATGTGCTTGGATAAGTTGAGTGCAGGTGAGGTAACTGGGGAGTTCAAGCCAGTTTAGATGATGTAAGGAAATGCAGTGATGAGTGGAGGATCTGTGACCTGCTGCAAATTTTGAGATTTTGTAGTAACAGGAGGAGAGTTTTGATTTGAGGGAAGATTGCAAGTTAGTTAGGATGCAAATGCCATATAAGAGGGAAGGGATAGGATATATGGTAGCGAGAATGAGCCTGGTGGAGGGAGAGAGGAAGCGGTGGTGGCGATAAAGCATGCCAAGTTTTTTAGGGGTTTTTGAGATGTTTAGTAGGAGATGGCTATTGAACTTTAGGTGATCATCAATGAGGACTCCTAGTAGTTTTGCTGAGGAGACTATTTCAAGGGGTGTATTATTTTGACTGGTGACGGAGGAGGAGTTTGAGTCTAGGATGGTGGTTTTGGAAGGGGTGAATAACATGAGTTTGGTTTTGGTTGCATTTAGTGCTAAGTGACTGTCTAGCATCCATTGTTCAGTTAAGGAGGAAGCATCCTGTGTTTGTATTGCTAGTGAGGGTATGGAGGTGGCAGAGCAGATTATTGTAGAATCGTCAGCGTACTGGATGAGTTTGGCATGAGGGATGGTATGATGGAAGTCATTGATGAAAATATTGAATAGAAGGGGACCTAGGATAGATCCGTGGGACATACCCGTGGGGGTATTGTGGAAAGGAGAGGTAGCTTTTTTCCATTTAACTGCTTGGTGCCTGTTAGATAGGTAACTGGTGAACCAGTTGATAGTGGAGTGGGATAGGTTAAATTTAGAGAGTTTGGAGAGGAGAAGGTTATGGGAGATAGTATCGAAGGCCTTGGATAGGTCTAAAAGGAGGTTGGACACGATATGCCCAGAGTCACGGGCTTTGTTAATAGTTTCTAAGAAGGAGAGGAGAGCGGTGATGGTGCTGTGGCGAGGTTGGAACCCGTGCTGGGTGGAAGTAAGAAGGTTATTGTTTATGAGATAGGGTAGAAGTTGAAGGTGGATACATTTTTTGAGAAGTTTGGAAATAGGAGATAGGATAGCTATAGGGCGGAAGTTGGAGATATCATTATTGCTCCCACCTTTTTGTACTGAAATGATAAAGGCTTTTTTCTAGAGCAGGGGAACATGGCTTTCAGAAATAGACCGGTTTTATTAGTATACAGATAGGGAAGGCGATGGCTTTTGTGGCTAATTTTAGGAAATAACAGGGTAAGTCATTGGGTGCACTGGAGCATGGTTTCAGCTTTAGTTGTTTTTTATGGTAGAGATGGAGATACGGTTCAAGGTGAAGGGAGGATTTTGGGGGCTGGAGTTATTAGAGGAGAAGGGGTTATGTGAAGGTGAATCAGTGGGTGCTGTATTCTGAGGAAGGTAGAGGTGAGTTTAGCTATGGAATCAGTAAAGAAAGAGCTGACTTGAGTATTTAAATCCAGGTCGGAGGTATTTGGATTGGGGCAGGGATTTTCTTTTTTACCAGGGTTAAGGAGATACCGTTCCAGAATTTCTTGGGGTTAGTATTAAGGTTAGTCTGGAGGGTGGAGAAATAGGCTTTGTGGTCAGTGGTGATAAGTTTCTTTACTTTGTTGCGAAGTGTTTTGTATTCATTTAGGGTGGCGAGGGACTTATTTTGGTAGCGTTTCCAGGCTTTAACTCAAAATCGCATGATGGCTAAGGTATTTCTTAGTTAACCAAAAGACTGGATTTCTTTTTTAACCACTCTGTTTTGGAGGGGGCCAAGGAATCAAGCAAGTTTAAGAAAGTTGTGTTGAAGTATGAAACAGCATTTTCTAGGGGTAAGGTTTTTAGTGAGTTCCAGTTGGTTCTTTTTAGTGCATCTATGAATACATCAGGGTTGAAGTTTTTTAGGAGCCTAGTAGAGGTATAGGTGTGGGACAATTGAAAGAGGAGGGAAGACGATGGCAGAAAGTTGGGAGGTGGTCACCTAGTGGGTCAGGAAGAGTACCATTGTCAGTAGTGGGGATGGGAGACCAGAATCCAGTCAAGGATGCTTCCAGACAGCAGGTCCTTGGAAGGTCTGGTAGTAGAGTTAATAAGTTGAGTGAAGTTGTACAGATTTATATTTAGGGGTTGGTTGGTGATTGAATTGTGGCCCAATTATAGTTTCATGGTACTGTTGGTGGAGCACCAGGAGAGTAAACTTCAAGGATTGGGACATTGTCTCCAGGTGGGATGTAAAGGGAGATGATGCAAATAGATTTATGTTTGTTTAACCGAAGAAGTGCTGTGATTAATTTTGCATTACCGGATTTGGGAAAGGGCTTGGAGTATGGGGTGACTAGGAATAGAGGAGAGCATCACCTCCCCCTTTTTTATGAGTTCTATTGTTTCAAATACAGTAGTTGGATGGTATCAGTTCTGTATCTTTTATATATGGTTTTTAGCCAGGTTTCAGAGATGGACAGAATATCAGGTTGACTGTGGAGTAGCCAGGCATGGAGGGTAGGGATTTTATTACACATGCTTTGAGTGTTAAGGGCTATGAGATGGAGGGATATGCCAGTTGACTAGGCTTGATGAGATGGGAGGGGGTGAGCTATGGTTGTGGAAGGGGCCTGGATTAGGGTGTATGCCCCCAGACAGAAAGATAGAGATTAAGTAATGGATGTGGGATAAAAGGTATTTAAGATGTTTAGATTCCAGTTTTTGGGTAGTTGGCTTTATTGAGTTCGTGGTAGTAAAGGTGGGAGTAGTATGTTTATGGTTGGCTATAACTTTGTATGGGAAGAGCACCGTGTTGTGGAGGAGAAAGGCTGGGGGATATAAAGATTGGGCAGTGTGCATGCTGTACACAGGATGAGAGTGTTGTGTGAAATGGGGGGATGATTAGAATAAAGTGGTGTGGTGAGGTAGTGTAGGTAGGATAATGTGAGAATACATATGTGAGTTATGAGAATGACAGGTTTGGGATGCATGGTCTTTAGTTTGAGTTCTAGTAAGGTTTTGGACAGGAAGAGAAGGTATAAGTAAAGGATTATACAAGAAGAGTAAGGGTTTAGTAGTATATAAAGGAGTGGGATTGGTATGTGAGAATGGGATTGGTATGTGAGAATGGGCTGGGAGTGTCTATTCATTAAGGGAGTGGTTGGTTAGATACTAGGGTGTGGAAGGAGGGGGAGTGGTTAATTACGTATAAGTGTAGAGGTGGTAGGGGTGGCTGGGATTTGGGGGTCGGGTAGGGGAGCAGATATTACTTATAGGTGGGGAATGGAATTTAATTTGCAGCAGTGAAGATATGTCTGTGGGGCCCAAAAGGGAAAATATAACAAAGGAGAGTAGATTTTTTTTTGAAAGGAGAGTAGATTTTTTTTAAGTAATTTATGAAAATATTTGGCATGGAAGATATGAATTCAGTACTAGGAACTTGGAGTGAATTTACATATTACTCCCCAAGATACAAAAACTGTTGTAGGCTAGACAGTTTACATTTCACAGGAACATGTGCATTTAATTGAAAGTCTTGATATGCAGCCAACTATTTCAGATTATGCACCATTAATAACTAAAATAAAAACATGGGGTAACAAAATAAAAATGAGACACTGGCACTTTCCCATCTATCTACTGAAGAGAGAGGAATTTAAGCAATGGGTAGTGTGAAATTATTCAAGAGCTATTAGAGGAGATACATTTCTTCTGAAAACATAGCTAGGGAGTGGGACAAAATTAAAGTGGAGTTTAAAAATAGGGTGGAAATGAAAGGGAGATATGGTTAAAAAGTAACAATAATTATTTAGAGGGACTAACAAATGTTAAAGGATTGCAAAACAGGGAGAATCTCACTGAACAAGAGGAGGAGCAACTGCAGAATGCTAAACAGAAAACAAGGTATTACACCTCAATGACATGCATGCGTTTAGAAAGACTGCTCTTAAGCAAGTGTTTTTTGATAACTCTATAGCACAAAAACTTTGAGCACAATTCAGGCAACAGCAAGTACAAAGGGCCGTCATCAAGCTTACCTATAACAAGGTAAATAACAAGAGATTCTGTATGTTTGGAATGTATAACGTTTGCAACAGATATTGTGTCGCTATGGTTTATTTTCATTGACATATATGTATCATGGCCTTTATCATACCTGATACTCTAACAAAGATATATATCTATTAATTAAACAAGAGAGGGTCATGAATGCATTGTTGAAAACTGCCAAAGGAACCAAGGTACTGGGAAGAAATAACTAGAGAGGGAAAAGTAGCAGATTGGGATGAATCCAAGAAGTTGTTCGCACTGCAGGTTACAGAATGTTTTCCCTGCCACGGATTGATATAAAAGTATAGGCAAACAAACGACTTGACAGGGGAGTCTAAGTGAAACAGCTGTTCAGGTACAATTTTTAATTGAATCTAGGACAGAAGCTGCTGTTAAAAACACATTAATTAATAGGCCATATAACATATTGTATGATGCCTACAAAAACAAATCAGAAAGGTTACAAAAGACTGCAGAGAGAGACTAGGAAAGCAATTTATAAGAGAACAATGGGAAGGACTATGTATGACTCGCAGGTATGCAACAAAGTCTAGAAGATTTAGGATTTTTGCTTGGAAATGTCTGCATGGGTAGTTTTATACCCCAAGCAGACTTCAAAGAAGTTTTCCTCAGGTAGATAACAAATGTTGCAGATTTAAAGGTGAAGCAGGAGGTAACTGGGAACTTGTTAATGTAATGAGTTAGCAGATTTTAAAAATTCACTACATAGTTCGTCAGAAATATTGGCAGAGCAAATGACTAACAAAATGATTCTTTTGAGCCAGGGCACAGGATCTGAATTGCCTAGACATAGCAAGGCCTTAAGTTTAATTCTATAATCTGCTGAAAGAGCAATTACTAGAAAAGGAATTCAAAATCTAAACCAACTGTATTTGAAGTACTGAATATTGTAAGATAGATAAAATAATGTGAACAATGATCTTTATAAAAGGGAAGTAGCAAATTACACAAATAAATAAAATTTGTGGGCACAATACATACAGAATGAAGTTCAGGATGTACAGTAAAAGTTTAAGGGAAGAGCGAAATTCAGCAATTTATGTAATACTGGTCTGAATGCTAGGTGTTATAAAAAAAAAACATATGCAATGTGTAATGTATGCAAATGGCTAAAAATGTCAATATGGATTTTCTTTTTTATTAATGTTTGTGGAACTATGTGTCTTAAGTGACAATTTAATAAAGTTGTTTCAAACACAGACAGAAAAAAAAGATCATGTAGAAGTATTAGAAATATTACAGAAATTCTATTGAAGTCAGTATACAGCAGAGAAATATGAAAATCAAGAAAAGGTACAGATGGAATTGTTTATGGAAGAATTAAATATGCCAAGCTTAGAGGCAGACGTGGCTCAATTACTAACAATTAGGATAGGAGGAGATGAGATGAAAAATGGTGATGTATAATCAATCTACAGGAAAGGCCCCATGAACAGATGGTATTCCTGTAGAAGTCTGGAAGCTAAGAGGGAAAAAAAGATCTGGAAGGTTTTGTTTACAGTATTGTAAGAGAAGTACCAACATCCTGGAAGAAAGTGGTGGTAGCTGTAATACCTAAAGAAGGTAAACAACCATCAGATCCACCTTCATTCAGGCACATTTCAATACTAAACCAATTAAAGTGTTTATGTCTATAATGGCTAAAAGAATAGCACATATGGTGCCAAAATTGATAAATATGGATCAATGTGGTTTTATAGAGGGGAGGGGAACATGTGACAACATTAACAGAACACTGATGATCAAGAGGGAATCAGAATGCAAGAAAATACAACTGTTGTTGGTGGGTCTTGATGCAGAGGAAGCATATGACAGAGTAAGCTAGGAATATAGGAGCAGGATAATGGAAGCATTTGCATTCCTGCATAAAATTTTGTGGCTGATTGGGAGGATACAAGAGGAAAAGTACAGTTTTGTGTCCGAGGCATCTGTCGTTAGAATCTGACTCGCCTCTGGCCGGGTCACAGAGAGTCCCTTGTTTAGGTGACATTCCTGAGCCCACCACAAAAACTCCTTTTGAATGCAAGGTATTATTTGAATGACAGTGTCCAAATCCTGGCAGTGCTGTGTCCATACATTTTTGAGATACCATTGTAGCTTCCTCATATGCAGTTTGGCATTGGGAAGTACCAGAATACAAGATGCCATGAACCCTAAGGCTTGAAGGACTGTCCTTGCAGTCAGCCCGGACTGATGAAATAGTTGATGGAAGTAAAGAGAAAGATTCTTTTGTTTGTCCGGGGTTAAAAAGGCCATCTGGGATGCTGTATTCAGTCTCACGCCCAGAAAGCACATGTCTTGAGAGGGTACTAGACTGGACTTTATTTCGTTCACAGAATACCCTAGGCATCTTAGCACTGCTATCACATATTCCAAATGCTGAAGAAGTTTGTCCCTTCCTTGAGCCAGAAGCAGGCAGTCGTCCAAATAAGGATAGATTTGTATTCCTTTTAGCCTGAAGAAAGCCATCACTGGAGCCAGAACCTTTGTGAATACTCTGGGCGCAGTAGATAAGCCAAAGGGCAATGCAGAGAACTGATAATGAGAATTCCCAGCTCGAAAACGCAGATACTTCCTGCAAATTAGTTTGATAGGAACATGAAGGAAAGCTTCCTTGAGATCCAAAGTTACCATCCAGTGATCTTTGCCCAGCATAGGTAAAAGCTGTTGTAACGTCAACATTTTGAACTTGGGAATGTCCAGATAAGTGTTGAGGATAGACAGATCCAAAATTGGTCTCCACGTGTTCCCCTTTTTTGGTACTAGGAACAGGCGAGAATAAAATCCTAGGCCCCTTTCTGGCACAGGAACCGGCTGAATGGCCCCTATTTGGAGCAACAGAGAAATTTGCCTGTGAGCCTCTTTCCTTTGTTGAGGAGGAATGTCTGGCATGCCTTTGAAAGGAGGCAAGGTATGGAAATAAAACCTGTAACCGTGGTGAATGATATCCAATACCCATCTGTCTTGGGTAATTAAACTCCAGTTTTCTTTGAAGAGTGCCAACCTTCCTCCCAAAGGTGCTGCCAGACGAGAAGATTCTGGCAGCTGAAAAGGCAGGTCATTGGGTCTGTTTACGAAAGGACTGACCCCTGCCCTCACCAGAAGACTGAGCAGGTGAACTCCTGTTCTAGGCCTAAAAGAACCTTGAGCTCTGCCCCTACCACGTCTAGACCTACCCCTAGACTGGGAATCATAAGCAGGATATGTCCACCCCTTGGTAGGCCAATTTCTACTAAACTTGGAGGCTGAACCTGCAAAAATCTTTAACAGTCTGCATAGACTTAGCCTTGTCTTCCATTTTCTTTAGAACTGCTTCCACAGGCGAACCAAACAACACATCAGATTGTAAAGGAGCATCTAAAATCCTTGTCTTCACATGCTCAGCTAAATTCTGATCCCTCAGCCAGGCGTGCCTGCGAAGAACCGAACCAGTGGCAGCCACCCTCGAAGAGGCCTGCACAGCATCAAAACCACATTGCAAAGAATGCTTACCCACCTGTTCAGAAACATGAACTAAATCCTGCGACTCTTTACACTCAATACCTTCCGCCAAAGCATCTACCTTAGACTTTAATTGTGAAAGGAGATAATTTTGATATTTCAACATGTGAAACTGGCAATTCAAAGCTCTCATGGCCAAAGTGGAAGAAGTATACACTTTATTTCCCCATCTATCCAAAGCCCTTGCCTCTTTATCCGGAGGAACAGGATTTTTAACAACAGAAGCCTTAACACCTTTAGGCCCCTGTGAAACAGTTTCTGGGTCTGCCCTAGGACTCTTAAAAAGAAACTTATGAGCTTCAGGCACCCTATAATATCTATCCGCTTTAACTGGAGCAGGAGGCAAAGAATCAGGGTTCAGAGAAGCCTCTGCAAAAACATCCTCCACCACATCTAGAACAGGAGGTATAGCTAAAGGCCTATGCTGGGAAGAAACAAAATTCCCTAAGCCTATTCCTGGAATCAGAGAAATCCTGACCTTCCCATTTAAAATGCTCCCTCATGGAATGAAGAGTCTCTGAAAATGAAAAATCCTCAGGAGGAGAAGCAGAAGGAGTAGAATCATCCACATCAGAATCAGAGTAAGGTGAATACTCCTGCAAGTCTTCAGCCGAAGACTCAGAAGCATCCGAACACTGCTCAAAACTCCCAAGCTCAGGTTCCACCCTAGGCCTCTTATCAGGAGGGGGCATAGAACCTCTAATCATTGTAATCAAATCTTCTGCCATCTTAAGCATATGCTTCTTAGGTACAGACCCTGAAGAACTAGGGGTAACACCTGAAACCAAACCTGGCCTGCCCCTGGGAGAAGCCTTGGAAACAGCAGGGGAGGGCCTAACCACCTTAGGAAGGGAGGGAAGAACAGCTACCTGAGAAGCCCCTTCCGCCTGGCCTACCTCCTGAGAGGTCACATCTTGTAGTAATAAAGTCTCCCCCTGGGATTCCAAAGAAATTTCTGGCTGAACCTCTGGCTCCACCGAGCCCTCTAAAGAACCGACGTCCGGTACGGACGGTTCTTCCAGCCTAGGCTTTGCTGTTTTGTCCTTGCGCTTTTTTGACGAAGCGGCGTCGGAGCATCCGACGGCATTTTATAATTACACCGCTTCCCAAAACTAACCTGGCACAATCTAATCTTCTCTTTATAGTGCGTTTGTTAAATCTAGCACAAGAGCGACAGCCAACAACGTCGTGCTCAGGCCCTAAGCAAGGTATACACAAGGTATGGTAATCCCTATGAGGTATCTGTTTCCCACAAGAAATACAGTTATTCACTTTTTCTGACATCCGGTAAAATACTGAGGCAAGAAAAAAACAAAATATTCCCCAACGGGGTACTTAGCCAACTTGGATTCGGTCTGAAACTCCGATTTCGGAAAATCTCAGAACGCCAACCTGCACTTGCAAAACTGCTTCTGCATCGGACCATGCGGCAAAAAAGACTGAGGATATGACGTCGGTCATGCGCATTTGTACCCTGACGTCCTGACGTCAGACTAATGCGCCCTGACCGACGTCAGCCTTATACTTTGGTATTCGGGCCGACTGGGACAGCGGACTACCCAAGTGTTAGGACTGCAGCAATGTGGGATGAAGAACATCTGAGGCAAATTAAAGTGGGTGGGCTCCTCTCTGATAATTTCTACTTGAGCAGAATAACCAGGGAAGGGGTATCCTCTTTCCTCTTCATTATTTACATTATACTGAAAACCACTGGCAAAGAAAATAAGGGACTCAAATTAAAGGACATAATTTGTATGGTAATCAAGAAAAGCTGGCTCAATTTGCAAATGATATTATTTTATACCTGATTAAACCAGAAAAAGTATATTCGAGTGTTGTGAGTGAAACATTTTGAGAGAGTTTCACATCTTTTCAGGATACAAAATTAATGAAGCTAAAACAATAACAATAGCGGCAAATTATGTACCCACAAACGAATTGGCTCAGCAATATCCATTTTTATGGGGACATGACAAAATGAAGTATTTAGGAATATGGATTAAAAATGATGCCTGTGTGGCAGCCTAGGATATGTGGGAAGAGACTAAACAAATGCTAACACAAAAACTGAGAAATAAACTCTGTTATATGGATACGGACAGTAAGATATAAGCAGTTAAAATATTTTTAGCCCCTTTAATCTTATACACAGGTCAGGCACATTTTTATCAACCAGAAGAGAAGTTGTGGATAGCAATTAATAAAGAGCTGAAGGATTTCATCTGGGAGGGGAAGACGGCAAGAGTCAAGCAGGATAAGTTGCTTCTTCCAATAGAACAAGGCAGATTGGGATTACCCGATTTGAAGGGATATTTCAGAGCTGCACAGTTAAGGCTCCTACACATAGCACAAGCAGAAACCTGTAAGACTAAGTGGAAAGTGAAGATGACAAAACAGGGGAAAGCTCAAGAAACAAGGAGAAACTGGGATTTTGGATGCAGACCTTTAAAGAAGTACAGTTGTGTACACTTACTATAAATGTAGATGTTCGAGTGTATTCACTGCTGCAGTCAGCACACTTGAGTTATCTGCCTGCAAGTAGTCCTCAGTTGGTCCGAATACCAGAGATGCAGTATTTCTGCCTCTGATGCAGTCACTCCAGGACTGAAGTCAGGGGGTATAAAAACAGGCAGACGAAGCTATTACATCAGTTTTTCTTGCCCCAAATGTCAGGAGCCCCCCAAATAGAGAGCCAAGTTACGGTGGGGAAAACACCAGTAAAAAGTAAATACCAATATCCCTGAAAGTGATGAGTAATAGCCATAGAGAGGAGAGAGAGAGAAAAAAGTACAGTTTTGTACCTACCATAAATGTAGATGTTCGAAGATCCACATTGCTGCAGTCCTTACATATGGGTAGTCCGCTGTCCTCGGTCGGCCCGAATACCAAAGTATTAGGCTGACGTCGGTCAAGGCGCTTAAAACTGACATCAGGACGTCAGGGTACAAAAGCGCATGACCGACGTCATATCCTCAGTCTTTTCTTGCCCCAGATGTCAGAAGGCCCTAAAAAGAAAGGCCAAAGCCAAAAAACAGCAAAAAACCAACCAACCACCCCTGCACTAACCATATTTACAATATTTACAATATTTACAACACAAACCACACAATCACCTCTAACTACAGATGGGAAGGAGGGAGGGTTAATTGGACTGCAGCAATGTGGATCTTCGAACATCTACATTTATGGTAGGTACAAAACTGTACTATGTTCTTCATCTCACATTGCTGCAGTCCTTACATATGGGAAGAATCCCAAAGCAGAGTTAAGGGAGGATGGCAAAACTAAAAAGCATTAGGAGCTGCCAAAATGCCCTGTAAAATTGCAGTGGCAAATCCAGCCCTAGATTTAGAGTAAAGTGGAAGGTGGTAATGCTTAGAGAAAGTATGCACTGAACTCCAAGTAGCTGCCTCCAAAATATCTTTAGTAGCCACCCCCCTTAAAAAAGCTGTAGAAGTGGCAGTAGCCCTAGTGGAATGAGGCCTAATCCCAGCTGGAATTTCCTTACCATGATGGGAATAACAGAAAGCAATACAAAAACCAATCCACTTAGAAATAGTTTGTTTTGAAACAGGTTTGCCCTGAGAACCCAAAGCAAATGAAACAAACAACTGCTGAGACTGCCTGAACCCCTTAGTTCTGCTCAAATAATATTGCAACTGCCTGTGTATATCCAAAGTGTGCAAAATCTTCTCCCCTTTATTTTGGGGGTTTGCATAAAAAGTAGGCAAATGAATAGTTTGGTTTAAAGCCACACTAGAAATTACTTTAGGCATAAACGAAGGGTTAGTACGCAAAGACACCCTATCCTTGTGGAAAATTAAGAAAGGCTCAACCGCCATAAGGGCCTGTAATTCAGAAACCCTTCTCTCAGAGGTAATGGCCAACAAAAAAGCAGTCTTCCATGATAAATATTTCAACTCAGCAGTTGCTGCAGGCTCAAAAGGTTGTAGAGTGAGTTTCTCCAACACAAAATTGAGATCCCAAGCAGGAGTAGGAGCTCTACGTGGGGGTCTTATATTCTTTGCCCCTCTAAGGAATTGCTTAAACAAAGGATAAGAAAGTAATGGCGGGTCACAGTCATAGTGAGCCGAAATTGCTGCAGCATGAACCTTTATAGAGGAGAAGGACAAACCTTTGTCCAATAACTCAGTAAGGTATTGAAGAGCAACACTTAAATTAGGTTTAGAAACATCAAAGTCCCTTGCTGTGCTCCAAATTAAAAATCTCCTCCATTTATCTGCGTAAACTTTCCTTGTACTAGGCCTTCTGGCCTCCAAAATAACATTCAAAACTTGTTGTGGAAGCTGAGACCCTCCAGGGTTTAAAACAGAATATGCCAGGCTGTTAGATGTAGAGAGTGAAGTTTGACATTGAGTAAATGACTGTTCTCCTGAGACAGCAGGTGTGGAATCGAAGGCAAAGGCCATGGAGGCAACCGTACCAGACTTTTCAGTAATGGGTACCAGTGCTGTCGAGGCCAATCCGGAGCTATTAGAATCATGGTTGGCTTGTCCTGTCTGACCTTCAGGAGTACCTCTGGGAGGAGAGGCAGTGGTGGAAAGGCATACACGTGAAGATTGCTCCAATTGAATGAGAGAGCATCCACTTTCCAAGCTGTGGGATGAAACCTTTTTGTGCAAAACTTTGGCAGCTGGTAATTTAGTGGAGAAGCGAACAGATCTATGTCTGGAGTTCCCCATAACACTGTCAATTTTTGAAATACATGAGGATCCAATTTCCACTCGTGGGGATCCATAATTTGTCTGCTCAACACATCTGCTAAGGAGTTCTGTGCTCCTGGCAGAAACCTTGCCTGAAGATGTAGCTGTAAACTGAGAGCAGTCTCCCACAAAATCATTGCTTGTCTGCATAGAGGATAAGAATGTGTCCCCTTGCTTGTTGATGTACCACATGACAGTTGCGTTGTCTGTTTGAATCAACACCTGCCCTGGAAGAAGTAAATCCTTGAAAGCTATCAATGCAAATTGGACTGCTAACATCTCCTTCAAGTTGATATGTAAATGTTGAAGTCTGGCAGGCCACGTGTCTTGTACCCATTTTCCATTTAGATGAGCTCCCCAAGCTTTGTCTGAGGCATCTGTCGTTAGAATCTGACTCGCCTCTGGTCGGGTCACAGAGAGTCCCTTGTTTAGGTGACATTCCTGAGCCCACCACAAAAATTCCTTTTGAATGCAAGGTATTATCTGAATGACAGTGTCCAAATCTTGGCAGTGTTGCGTCCATACACTTTGAGATACCATTGTAGCTTCCTCATATGCAGTTTGGCATTGGGAAGTACCAGAATACAAGATGCCATGAACCCCAAGGCTTGAAGGACTGTCCTTGCAGTCAGCCTGGACTGACGAGACAACTGGTGGAAGTAAAGAGAAAGATTCTTTTGTTTGTCCGGGGTCAAAAAGGCCATCTGGGATGCTGTATTCAGTCTCACACCCAGAAAGCACATGTCCTGAGAGGGTACTAGACTGGACTTTATTTCGTTCACAGAATACCCTAGGCATCTTAACACTGCCATCACATACTGTAAATGATGAAGAAGTTCGTCCTTTCCTTGAGCCAGAATCAGGCAATCGTCCAAATAAGGATATATTTGTATTCCTCTTAGCCTGAAGAAAGCTACCACTGGAGCCAGAACCTTTGTGAACACTCTGGGCACAGTAGATAAGCCAAAGGGCAATGCAGAGAACTGATAATGAAAAGTCCCAGCCCGAAAACGCAGATACTTCCTGCAACAGGGCCTGATAGGAACATGAAGGTAAGCCTCCTTGAGATCCAGAGTCACCATCCAGTGATCTTTGCCCAGTAGAGGTAGAAGCTGTTGTAACGTCAACATTTTGAACTTGGGAATGTCCAGATATGTGTTGAGGATAGATAAATCCAAAATTGGTCTCCACGTGTTCCCTTTCTTTGGTACTAGAAACAGGCGAGAATAAAATCCTAGGCCCACTTCTGGCAGAGGGACCGGTTGTATAGCTCCTATTTGAAGTAGTAGAGAAATCTGTTTGTGAGCCTCTAGTCTTTGCTGAGGAGGAACGTCTGGCATGCCTTTGAAAGGAGGTAAGGTATGGAAATAAAACTTGTAACCTCGGTGTATGATATCCAATACCCATTTGTCTTGGGTAATTAAAATCCAATTTTCTTTGAAGAGTGCCAACCGTCCTCCCAAAGGTGCTGCCAGGCATGAAGGCTCTGGCAGCTGAAAAAGTAGGTCATTGGGCCTGTTTACGAAAGGACTGGCCCCTGCCCTCACTCGAAGACTGTGCAGGTGAACTCCATGTTCTAGGTCTGAAGGAACTCTGAGCTCTGCCCCTACCATGTCTAGATCTACCCCTAGACTGAGAATCAGAAGAAGGATACGTCCACCCCTTAGCAGGCCAATTGGAGGCTGAACTTGCAAAAAAATTTTAACAGTCTGCATAGACTTAGCCTTGTCTTCCAATTTCTTCAAGACTGACTCCACAGGTGGACCAAACAACACTTCAGACTGCAAAGGAGCATCCAAAATCCTTGTCTTAACATGGTCAGATAAATTCTGATCCTTAAGCCAGGCGTGCCTGCGAAGAACTGAACCAGTGAAGAGGCCTGCAAAGCATCAAAACCACACTGCAAAGAATGCTTACCCACCTGTTCAGAGACATGCACCAAATCTTGTAATTCTTTACAGTCAATGCCTTCTGCCAGAGCATCCACCTTAGATTTCAATTGCGAAAGAAGAACATTTTGATATTTCAACATATGAAACTGGCAATTCAAAGCCCTCATAGCTAAGGTAGAAGATGTATAGACCTTCTTTCCCCATCTATCCAAAGCTCTGGCCTCTTTATCTAGAGGAACCGGATTCTTAACAACAGAGGCCTTGACACCCTTAGGTCCCTGACTAACAGTTTCTGGGTCCGCCCTAGGACTCTTATAGAGATATTTATGAGCCTCAGGCACCCTGTAATACCTATCCGGTTTAACAGGCGCAGGGGGCAGAGAATCAGGATTAAGTGAAGCCTCTGAAAATACATCTTGCACAACATCCAGAACAGGGGGTATAGCTAAGGGCCTATGTTGAGGTAAAAACAAAAATTCCCTAAGCCTTTTCCGTGAATCAGAGAAGTCCTTTCAGCCTGACCTGCCTCTTGAGAGGCCACATCCTGCAAAATTAAAGTCTCCCCCTGAGACTCCAGAGAAGCCTCCATCGGAACCACCGGTTCCACTGAAGCCTCTAAAGAACCGGCGTCCGGAACGGACGACTCATCATGCCTGGGTTTAACCGCTTTGTCTTTGCGCTTCTTCGTGGAAGCGGGCGTCGGAGTATCCGACGGCATATTATAATTGCACCCCTTACCGAAGACCAACCTAGCACAATCTAACCTTCGCTTAATAGTGCGCTTATTAAACCTAGCACAAAAGCGACACCCGACTACGTCGTGCTCAGGCCCCAAACAAGGAATGCACAAAGAATGGTAATCCCTATGCGGTATCTGTTTCCCACAAGAAATACAATTATTCACTTTTTCTGACATCCGGTAATACACTGAGGCAAGAAAAAACCAAAATATTCCCCAACGGGGTACTTAGCCAAGTTGGATTCGGTCTGAAACTCCGAACTCGAAAAATTTCAGAACGCCGAACGGCACTTGCAACGCTGCTTCTGCATCGGACCATGCAGCAAAAAAGACTGAGGATATGACGTCGGTCATGCGCTTTTGTACCCTGACGTCCTGATGTCAGTTTTAAGCACCTTGACCGACGTCAGCCTAATACTTTGGTATTCGGGCCGACCGAGGACAGCGGACTACCCATATGCAAGGACTGCAGCAATGTGAGATGAAGAACATCAGCTGGCTGGAGGGAGGGAAACCAGGACTGCAACAGTGAATACACTCGAACATCTACATTTATGGTAAGTGTACACAACTGTACTATGTTCTTCGTGTTTTACTGCTGCAGTCATCACACTTGGGTGGATTCCCAAAGCTGAAGGGTGAAGGCAGTCAAAAAGAGTTAGGGCTGGCTAGTATGCCTTGCAGGACTGCTATTGCAAAACCTGCCCTGGATTTGGAAAAGATAGGCAGGTGGTAATGCTTGGTGAATGTGTGTACAGAACTCCAGGTAGCAGCTTCCAGGACGTCCCTCGTAGGGACTCCCCTGAGAAATGCTGTAGAGGTAGATGTTGCCCTAGTGGAATGTGTTCTGACCCCCAGAGGGGTTGGTTTCCCATGGAGCTTGTAGCAGAAATGGATGCAGTGTGCTATCCATTTTGAAATCGTTTTGAAATGGCCTTGCCCTCTGCCCCGGTTACAAAGCTGACTAGTAACTGGTCAGATTTTCTAAAGGGCTTAGTCCTATCAAAGTAGAATCTGAGCTACCTGTGCACGTCCAAGGAGTGCAGGATCCATTCCCCTTTATTTTGAGGCTTAGGGAAGAAAGTTGGCAAATGGATGAATTGGTTGAGGGCCACACTGGACACCACTTTAGGCATAAAGGAAGGGTTAGTCCTGAGGGAAACCCTGTCAGCATGGAAAACAATGAAGAGTTCCACAGCCATCAGTGCTTGTAGCTCAGACACTCTTCTAGCTGAAGTGATGGCCAGAAGCAAAGCTGTTTTCCAAGAGAGGAATTATAATTCAGCTGACACAGGAGGTGTTCAAAGGGGGGAAGCGTGAGCTTTCCAGTACAAAGTTAAGGTCCCAAGCAGGGGTGGGTGCTCTCCTTAGTGGCTTTAAGTTGTTTGCCCCTCTCAGGAACTGTCTGATAAGACGGTGCGAGAAGAGAGGTGGCTCAGTGTTTTAATGAACCGAAATGGCTGAGGCATGTATTTTAATGGAGAAGGACGGACCTTTGTGGAACAGATCTGCTAAGTAATCCAGGATTAGAGGCAGGGAAGGCAGAGTTGTGTCCTCTCCTTTAGATTGAATCCAGGAGCAGAACCTTTTCCACTTAGCATAGGATTTTCTTGTACTGGGTCTTCTGGCTTCAAGAATGACGTCCAGCATCTGCTTGCTTAGGGTTGCTGGGGGAGAATTCAAGAATAAGCCAGGCTGCAAGATTTAGGGTTTGCAGTTGTGGATGCAAAATCTGTCTTTCCTGCTGAGAGAGCGAGGTTGGGTTCTGGAGTAGGTGCCAGGGTGGCACCAGTGATAGGCTGCACAGGAGTGGGTACCAGTGCTGGTGTGGCCAGTCCGGGGCAATCAGAATTGTCCTTGGTCTGTCCTGTCTTATCTTGAGTAATACTCTTGAGAGAAGGTGCAGAGGGGGAAAGGCATAGATTGAGAGATTTACCCACTGAAAAGATACGGCATCCAATTTCCAGGCCCTGCTCTGAGGATTCCTCGTGCAGCATTTGCTGAGCTGGTGGTTGTAGGGGGAGGCAAAGAGATCCACCTCCATGTGTGCTCCCCAGGCACAGTCTGATGCGTCTGTGGTTAGGGTCTGGGCGGCGTGAGGTTGAGAAAAGGGCAGTCCCTTGTTGTGGTTGCATGCGTCTGCCCACCAAAGGAACTCTGTCTTTAGACACAGTATGATAGGAATGACTGTTTCTAGGTCCTGAGAATGTTGGCACCAAAGACTTTTTAAGTACCACTGAAGTTTCCTCATATGCAGTATTGCATATGGAATTAGCAGTTTACATGAGGCCATGAACCCTAGGGCCTGCAGTATTTTTCTTGCAGATAGCTGGGTTCTGGTGGTCATTTGTTTGAAGTAGGCTGTCAGATCGACCTGTTTTTCTGAAGTGAGGAATGCCATCTGGGATGCTGTGTCCAAGCTTGCTCCCAGGAATACAATCTTTTGACTGGGTGCCTGTTTTGATTTCTTTTCGTTGATGGTGTACCCCAAGGAAGTGAGAAGGTGTTTCACAAATGTCAGGTGCTGCAACAGCAATTCCTGAATATCCGCCTGAATCAGGCAGTCGTCCTAGTATGGGTAAATTTGGATATTTCTCTGCATGCAGTATGCAATGGCTGGAGCCAGGCATTTTGTGAAAACTCTGGGATGCAGTAGATAAGCCAAAGGGAAGTTCAGAGAACTGATAATGCATAGATCCTGCCCTGAAATGTACATACTTCCTGCATGACTCCCTTATGGGGATGTGCAGATAGACTTCTTTTAAGTCTAGGGTGATCAAACAGGCATCCTTGGCTAGCATAGGAAGAAGCTGTTGCAGGGTAAGAATTTTGAATTTTGGTACCACCAGGAAGGTGTTGAGAACAGAAAGATCCAGGATTGGGTGCCAAGAGCCCTCTTTCCTGAGTACCAGGAAGAGTCTGGAGTAGAATGCTCGACCCCTCTGTTCTACTGGAACTGGCTGAATAGCTCTGATGTTGAGCAAGGAAGCTACTTGGCTTTGAACCTCTGCCCACTGGTTTCGAGGAAGGTCTGGAAACCCACTTGGGGTTGGCAGTGAATGGAAATAAAATTTTTCCCCTGGGATACAATGAGGAGGACCCACTGGTCCTGTGTGATGGACATCCAGTTTTTTTGCACGAAGGGCAAGTTTTCCTCCTAGGGGCACAAACAACTGGGCAGGGCTGGGGGGGGGGGTGGAGTAAGGAAGTCATTGTGAGTTTTTTTCCATAAGGAGGTGGCTTACCACTCTCTGCTTTAGGGTTGGGGGCACTCCACTGCTTAGATCTCTGCATACTCTGAGACTGTAGTTTGGGTGGTCTGTTTCCACTGGGTCTGGTTTGAGAAGGCCTGGAAGGGGCTGGAAAGAACCAGTGTTTGGAAGGGCAATGCCTAATGAATCTAGGGGGTTGCACTTGTAAGAATTCTTTAACAGTCTGCACAGATTTAGCTTTTTCTTACATCTTTTTAAGAACCACTTCTGCTTTGGTGCCAAACAAACAGTCTTTGTTCAAAGGAGCATCTAGTAACTTTGATTTGACATGGTCTGGCAAGGTCTGCTCCTTGAGCCAAGCATGTCTTTTCAGTACAGAGCCAGTTACTGTTGCCTGGCACGATGCTTCTAGGGCGTCAAAGCCACACTGCAAAGTATGCTTGCTGACTTGGCTTGCAGAGTGCATAAGCTCCTGCAATTCTTTATTTTCTGCACAGTCTGTAAAGATTGCCACTTTTTGTTTAATAAGTTCCATAATATGTTGCTGGTACTTCAACATGTGAAACTGACAATTCAGTGCCCTAATAGCAAGAGTTGAAAAGGTACATACTTTCTTACCCCATCTGTCCAAAGCTCTGGAATCCCTGTCCGAAGGGGTGGGATTCTTGGCTGTAGTTGCCTTGATACCTTTAGGCCTCTGGGAAATGATCTCTGGGTCAGCAGTAGGATTCTTGAAAAGATATTTGTGAGTGTCAGGTACTCTGTAGTACCTGTCTGGTTTCCTAGGGGCAGGAGGTAAAGTGTCAGGAGTACGACTGGATTCCATAAAAAACATCAACAACAACATCCAGGACAGGGGGTATTGCTAAAGGCCTGTGCTAAGGCAAATCTAGGAATTCTCTGAGTCTCTTTTTGGACTGAGGATAGTCTTGGCATTCCCAGTGGAAATGCTCTCAAGGTATGCAAGGTTTCACCAAAAGAAAAATCCTCTGGAGGGAAGGCAGAAGGAATGAATTCCTCTGCATCTGAATCCTCATAAGCAGATAAGAGCATGTCTTCATAATCAGAAATCTCAGAGTCATGGGACTCCTGGTCTGTAGATGCTGTAAGGGACTGGCATCTCTTTCTCTTAGCAGGGGAAGGCTGACTTCTCCTAATCAGCATAATAAGGTCTTCAACCATTCTAAGCATTTGTTTTTGTGGCATGGTAGCAGGTGCATGCGCTTTGGTCACCAGTTATCTAGGCATAGTGCGTACTGTGGGCCTAAGAAACTGTAGTTGTGGTTAAAAAAGAAACCGCCGGTTAGAGATGAACATTGGTTGAGCAAAGACCTGCCTCAGAAGCTGGTGCATGCACAGCGACACCGGACCCATCCAAGGTAGAGACATCCACAGGTTCCATAGTCGAAGGAGAGTCTTGTGGCATACTGGACTCCGAATGAGTCATGGTAGAGACCTGCAAATCCACTGAAGCGGGCATCAGGGGTTGCAAAAGCACCTCAGAGTACCAGCGGATTGGCGACTAGCTTAACGGCAGCATCGTCAGCAGCTTTGGACCTATGCAGTCCATGTCTGTCTTTATCCTTACTTTTTTTCGGAATATCGGTAGTTGGACGGCTTACCGAAGCCATTTCAGAATACGGAAATCAAGAGCAAAAGAATTTAGCGACAGAGCCCAACAACAAATGGTTCAGGCGTTAAAAAGGCACAATACCCACAGCGAGTTATGTAGTGGTCTGGGCCTAAACAGGTGACACAGTAAGAATGAAAATCTCTGTGAGGTATTTGCTTTCCACAGGCAAGACAATTGTTAACTTTTTCTGACACCGGTTAGAGTAAGAAAAAAGGATCCAGAACGGGGTACTTAGCTTTAGAAGACTTCAGGATTATTCAATTCGTAAACAAAAATTCAGGTAACAGCCGACCGGCACTTGCAAACTGCTTCTGCTTCGGGCTCCTCAGCAAGGAAGACTGATGCAATGGCGTCGGCTGCCTGTTTTTATACCTCTGACGACCCGACGTCAATCCTGGAGCGACAGCATCCGATGCAGGAATACTAATTCTCTGGTATTTGGGCTGACTGAGGGCTACCTGCAGGCAGATAACCCAAGTGTGATGACTGCAACAGTGAAACATGAAGAAAATCAGCAATAATCACACACAATATTAAATTCATAAAGTAGCAGAAAGTGTTCTAAGAACTAAGCCAAAACAGGAATGGAGAAAGAAGTTTCGGCTGACAGGGATGACTGCAATTAGGGATACAGACAATAGGCAACAGGAGGCTGGAATTTATTGGAGAAAAATGGCAAACGAAACAAGGTATTCTAAGCAAATAACTAGAGAGGGAAAAGTAAAAGAATGGGAAGATGCGAATAATTTATTTGCACTGCAGGTTACAGATTGCCTTCCCTATCAAGGACTGATATCAGAATACAGGCAAAGAGAAAGAAATAGGGGTCCTAAAAAACCAGCATTAGTAGTGTTTTTAATAGAATCGAGAAGAGAAGCTGCTGTTAAAAAAGGCATAATGAGTAGAGCATATAAAAATTGCCTGATAACTATAAGAATCAATCAGACGAGGTTAGAAAAGAATGGGAAGAGAGACGGGATAAGCAATTCACAAAAACCATGGGGAGAGATAAGTTTGTCTCCCAAATATGTAACACAATCTAGAAGATTTAGGATTTTTGCTTGGAAATGTTTACAGATATTTTTATACCACAAATAATCTCCAGAGAATTTTTCCTCAGGTAGGCAGCGAATGTTGGAGGTGTGACGGGGAGGAAAGAAAGAACTGAGAACATACTTTCTAGGAGTGTAATGAGTTGGCAGACTTTAAATATTCACTGCAGACAAGTCTATCAGAGATACTGGGTAAGCAAATTGGTGTTAATTAGGGAAATCATTTTTCTGAACTAGGATACAGAGTCGTAATTGCTTAGACATATTAAGGCTTTGCTGAGTCTAATTATGGTGGTTTCCAAAAAAAAAAAAAAAAAAATTACTAGAAAATGGATATCAAAGTCTAAAACTGTACTAGACATAGTGACTATAGTAAGAGTAAAACAACTGGAACTGAGATATTTAGAAAAGGGTAGGCACAAATTACATAGGAAAAAATGGAAATTGTGGGAAACATACATACAAAGGCGGAATGAGGTTTAAAATAAGGCAGGATCTGAATGAGCTATGCAAGGTCTGACTGAAAATGACTGGGTAGATAAGTGATGTATATTTGCAACTAGAATTATGTCAATATGGTTTGCGATGTAAAACACCTGCAACTAAGATTATGTCGATATGGTTTGTTTTCATTTATATAAATGTATGACTGCCTATGTCGTGATTTTTTTTTTTTAATTTTAAACAAATGGTAATTGATGGGCGATGAAACAGCCTGCTCCGAGACTGTGTCACTTGACTAATCTTTGGTTGATCAACACTGGGACAAAAAGAATCTACACCCAAGAATGCATGCCAGGACGGGTACTGGCAATGTACTACTTTGGGACACTCATATTCTGCAGTAATGAAGGAAAGCGTGAGCTCAAACTCACACTTACCAAAGGCAAGATCACCATCTACAAAGACTACGGGTATTACTGTATATGAACTTACTTGGCAGATGACTACAGCTTACCTTTTGACTGTAGGTCTCCGCGACGAAGGTACAAGCAAGATCTAAAGTTGTGGTGGGGCCCTTTTGCCAATCTCCACGAGGAGATATCAGCTTCTAATAAAAGGACAGGCCAACAGTTTCTTCCTCAGATGTTTAGAGGTTGCAGGGCTGAACTGCTGGCATGTACTTGGCAAAGGTGTACTTTATACTCTTCCCAGAGGCAGTGCAAAGAATACGGACCCAGATCATGGAATGTTATCTGATCACTCTACATACACTTATATTTTGAGGTGTTTAACACAGATATTTTTCATGGATAGAAGAACCAGACTACAAAAAGCTGAAAACTTGTAGGCTCATGGGTTGGGACACTCATATAGTGATAATGTGGGCACTAGCAACAGACACACGCATCCCTCAAATTTGTGACCAATACAGAAAATGAAGCCAGTCAATGACCCACCAAGAGAGGCCCTTATTTTAGTTTTTTTTTCTTGGTCAGATGTTCATTTTAGCTGATCCTGTTATCTTCTGTGAAGTTTGACATATGTCACCATACTTAACTGTTCACGCAAATATTAAGGTTCAACAAGACAGCTGTTTAAGCGGTTTCATGTTACAGATCAGAGTACATAGCCCTTAAAGACTAACAACATAACAGAGCACGTCACCTCCTGCTGGAATGCAATAACCCATTTATCACTTATGGACTTGTGTGTGTTGGTCCTGGGTAATGCTGTCCAACACAACAGAAAAGAAAGTCAATGTTCAAAAGAAAGGCGTGGCAGATAATATACCTAGCCTGAATCCTAGATATAAACAGATATGCACTCTACAAATGAACTATATCCTCTAAGATGGTATTGGTTATACAATACTGGCATCCCTTCAGCATTAAACAAGTGGATCTTTTGTGTACCAAAGGGGCATATTCAATGCATCAGTTCTCTCTATGGAAAAAAAAAGGATGCTATAACCATTATGCACTTTCTCCATGAATCAGTTCACACAGAGAAAATATATTCACCCTCCCTGATTCTGATGCACATAGAAATAAACCCCAGACTGAGATGACACAGAATTAAATGGTTACCAGCGCAGTAAAAATATCTGGTCAGGGACAGTAGGAGTGGCTGACACTAGTGCCAAGGAGGAGTATTCACTAAATAGTGCACATACATGCTACAAAGCAGGTATTGAAAAGTGCCACAGGCATACATCCAAAAATCATCTGCACTGTAGGACGTCCACATGTACAAGTTGCAGTGGCGAAGCTACAGGAGAATAACTCTATAGATAACTCTAATGGCTTCCTGGATAATGATTCCCCCCTAATGACAGAAATCAAGAAAATAATGAAGAAGACTATCAGAAAACAATGGAGACACAAAGCACCAGAGGATGGAGAAAGAAAATGCATTCACTTACAGCTTTAAAGGTTTAAATACTCCTGCCCTCTATTTCTTGCTTTGTAGTTAATGACCTTCATAACGCAGAGTCCAACAGCAGCTTCATTTCTGACTATGATGAATCAAATGCATAAAATTCACTATCAAATACTCTTCAGTTTTGGTTGCAGACTTTCTATTTTTGAGGTCACGAAATAACTATTTAGGCTCTCTCATTCACCATTTCATATTCTCTCTCTTTCTGCTTAGTGTCTATTTCTTAAGCACTGTGAATTCCAGTACCTTGAAGTTGCAATGTGTTTCTGTGACTACAGGGAATGCTAGCACACATGAAGAGACTGCATTGATGGTTACAAGACTGGGTAATAAGGACTTCCTCTTTCTCTATATTATAAATTCTCAGTTAATTCATGATGTTTTAGAATTGCAAGTCACTCTTCCACTGATGGTGCAATCATTCACATTCAATAAACATTTTTATATGAATATTCCAGCTGAATTCTATTTCTCAGAAGCAAGGGAGTAAGGGAAGAATGAATCACCATATACCATTCAAAGCTGAGAATTATTTTTACACCTTAAAGGTAAGCATATCCAGCTCAACAGCTGCATGAATTTCAAGTATGGCTTTTGTTTCCCCAATGTACGTAATGCCGCCTGAAATGTATTCCTACAAGCTATTTCCTTTTGGTTCTTAATACAGCAATCTCTATCATGCCAAAGTAATTACTTTATTGTTTACACCCAGTGGGTGCACATTATACTATATAATTCTCTCCTATCACATTGCTGCAGTCTATCATCAATACAGTCAACATGTGCATTGACAGCTGTTTAACTCAACTGCTAATAAAAGAAACCTCGACTGTAAATACTTCATGCTGTACAAACTATTTTCTAATACTTAATTTTATGTTACATAGCAAATAATGACTTTTCAGTAAAATTACAGATAAAACAACCACTGTGGCTGATTACTTGTTATGTCACATATTTTAATTCCAGAACCACGTCCCAACAGCCATGGCAAACACAGATAAACAGTGAAAAGGAGGAAACAACACTTCTAAAACCCAAAGAAGACATTTGAAATTCAAAGTTTAAACAAAATTCTGATAAGAAATGAGTGCCACTGACAATTTTTAAAAACGCATTACCTCATTCTGTCATATTCCTGTGACGTAGTTGCTACTCTGTCATCCCCCACATACACTTCACAGAAAGGGCGACAACCATTACGCTGTTTGTTGAAAAGGGGAACTGGAGTTAGGACAACAGACTTAATAAGTATTTGCTTGCAGTGGGGAATTATGGGCTCTTCTGCCATCATATCACACATATACTCTATGTACCTGTGAAAAAGAACCAAGAAAAAAACAATGCAAAATTATTTCAGCTACATTAAAGTTGAATTAATAAAAATATATCAAAACCTACAATTTCACATTTAAGCTACTTTGGACAGGATGCTTGTCAAAAAGTTGCAGTTAACATTGTGATATTAATATTTCTGTTTACTCCCTGCCTTTATCTTCCCAAATAAATCTGGTTCTCATAAATGGAAGGTCTCATTCCATAATGCAGTGTTCTCACAGAAGAATTAAACTTCAAGTATTGTGGAGATGCAAAAGTTTACATGACATGTGACTGAATTTTTCTTACCCCAACCACAGTTATCAAAAACAGCCAGCTGCACGGCATAGAGGGATGTAGTCACAGCTGCAACTCCGGAAGGGAATGGAAAGGGAGTGGCTAATGTCAGCATGTCCTTCGCAGTGAGAAGGGAAGGGTGTCTTGTTTCAGTGATACATGTTCACTCAAACTCTCTGACAAAGACTACGGAACTCAAGAAGTTATTGGTTTCCTAGGAAAGCACTGCTATTGTGGTGATAATTCACTAAGGTGTGCAAACGGCAATTAATACAATAGGCCCATAGCATGTTGCCACCTGAAGCTGTTGCTGAGGCATGTATACAGGGTGGACAAATTTAGAAAATGCTCATCTACCTGGGATGATGGTCCACTCTTGCTCTACTCACGTCACCAACAGCAGTAGTACAACCAGTCAGTAAAGGAGAAAAGAAAAGGTCAATGAGGTGGTAGGATGAGCTAGATTGTCAAGTGGGGAACATCCCAATAATTAGGAAAATATAAAATATGCTGCCTCCAGGGACGGCTCATGCTATAGGACTGCAGGACTGACTGCAGCCCCCCCCCCCACCTGTACAAAAGAAAGAAGAAAATCCCTCCATCTGTACAAAAGAAAAAAATATCCCCCCACTTGTACAAGAAAATTAAAAAAAAAAAATCAGAACTCCAGACTGCTATGTTGGGCAGTCTGGATAGAGGAGAAAGGCATCTAAGGAAATTGGACTGTATCATCCGCAGGCTGGAGCCTCCAGCCTATTCTCGCAAAGCCAAACCGGAAACCAGCCATTAGCACGTGCAAGCTGAGGAGGGGGAAGAAACCAGCAGAACAGCTTGTTTTCAGGGGAAACAACTAGATTAGCTGCTGTGGAACGTTAGACTGGATCACCTACTGGGGTGCTGCAGGTAATTGTGTGTGTGTGTGTGTGTGTATATATACTGGTGGCTAGAGAGAACACATGGTGGTGGGTAGAGAACACTCAGGCTTGAACCCTGTACCTTGGGTGCAGGTGGCAAGGGTCTGAATTCCCTATCCACCACCATTTGTAAAAAAATTGCAGATATTTGCCTTATATTTGTTCTGTTCCTCATAAAATCTGTGGTTTCTGTGTGTTTATTTTTCCTTGCAAACTGCTTGTCTTATGATGCATTTCTTGAACACAATGTCAGAAATAAGTAAGCAAACACAACTATGCTGTTTTGTTATATAGTGACTTTATGAACTAAGACTCGGAATGTAACATTTTGCAGCTAGACTGACTGCATCTTCAGTAAAGTGCTGACTCCTTGTTTGAAGTAAAAAGTATTTCTTTTTATTGCATTTGATAACTGTCATTCTGACTTGCTAATCTTCCATTTCATTATATTTTTAATTAAGCCCTAAGCAACACAGAGTTGGATTTTAACAGAGAGCTACAGAACACAATAGACATCATATTGTGTAGAAATATGTTGGGGCTGGCAACAGATTAATTTCACTTAGTTTGTTTCTTACATAGCTCTAATTTCAATTAATGTATTGTAAATTACATCAGCAGCTAGAAATTGAACTGAATGTAATGCATTCCATTTTGCCTATAGTGAGCTGTGACAACTATTTAGAATTCTACTCGGGCAGAGCTGAAATGCTTGCGTGTTTGAAAGGGAAGTATATTCCAGAGCAGTGTCTTTTTATTATTTCTTCAGATCATTTCACCTTTTATAATATGATTTATTTTATCTTGGCTAATGCAAATTCAGTAGTGACGTAGTGCACTGGTAGCAGTGTTGCCTGACAGCTGCAGGTTTGATTCTTGGTTGGGATGCCTTTGGTGTGGAGTCTGCATGTTCTTCCATCTTAAAAGAAAATGTGTTTCTTCCTGCTCTGCTGAAAATTGGCTTTTGTTCCAAGTCAGACTTTCCTGGTTAACAAATGTTAAATAAAAATAACAGGCATTTGAATTTCAGACTTCATATACTTCAGAAAGTACATGGTAACACAAAACTTTTTATTCTAGCAATTTTCTACGTTTATAACATGGATATTTGAAATTTGTCCCTATTTTTGGGACTGTATTCCCCCATTACTGGCTTCGTCCAGGTTTTTTGTGCTAAGGTTGAGAGCTATGGTGAGAACTGAATTCACTGAATATGTTTGGGGGCTGTATTCCCCTGTTACTGGCTTTGTTCAGGTGTTTTGTGCTAAGAGGTTGACAGCTATGGTGAGAAATTAATTCACTAAATGATAGCCATTTAAGTTTCAGTCTTCCTCTCTTTCACAAAACAGATTTGGCATAGTGGTATGTTGCTCTGACTGTTTTGCACAGGGTCCTCTGGGTTCAAGACTTGGCAGTGAAATGTATGGTGGTAACACAGCATTGTATTCTAGCAACTTTCCAACATTATACAAGCAATTTTTAAAATGTGTCCCTGGTTTTTGGGCTTTTGTCCCCCACCCCCCATAAATGTTGGCTTTTTCCAAATTTCTTGTGCTGCAAAGTTCAGAGATACAGCTGAATGCCGGGTAGATTTTACAAGGAGTTGAGAGCTGCAGGGAACAAAAGTTTAGTGCTGCTTATACTGAATCTGCTTGCATTGATAACAGCACAACTTGCTTTTGATGCAGAAGGCTATGGGTTCTACTCCCACAGTAGGTAGATGCATTGCTGATCCTGTACTGTGTTGTAAAGGGGGTGGATGCTGCAGTCCTTTTTGGCAAAGATACCTAGCAACTATGAACCTGTTATCAGTTTGCCATCCATTCCCTATTGCGATATTAATAGCTTATTTTTTTAATGCAACAGGAAATTTATTCCTCAAGGGCAACAAGCACTTTATTTGTAGATGAAACAATGACATATAAAGTTGTTTGCTAGCAGCTACATCTTCATTAGCTAAAGATTTCTTTAATGTGGAATTATTTAGATGACATTTACTTCTTCAAAGTGTGCATATTTACTGATACTGGTGGACTGTAGAAGTTTGAGTACACTTTTTTATGATGGAAATGTTCTGAATTGGGCAGTTTTGTTATTAATGGTGCATGCATTTTGTTTCACTGTTTACTGGAAAAATGTTCAAAACAATAAATTTAAAATGCCTTCTAACAACTGTACTGTATTGTACAAGGAATATAATTTAATACAATCAAGAAGGTGTATCAAAGAGCATGTGTATGTTTCATGTTCAAGGGGCCTATGACTTTGAAAACAGCCCAAAGTTAATTTTTATCTGCCACTGGCAGAATGTATTTTCTTTGAATGTGGGTTTCAACGCTGTTTCAATGAATGAGAGTTTCAAGGGCAGAGAAGTTTTAATTTGTTTGTGTCTTTCAGCTTTTCCCGGTTAGGGGTCGCCACAGCGGAACTCCGGTCTGCTAATGATTGGTACTTGATTTTTACGTGCTGAGTTACCAGCCCTGACGCACAACCTTCAACGAAGGTACACCCATTCACGCATGTCTCCACGCAGAAGACGCTCTAGCTGAGAATCGAACCGGACGTCTTACTGTGAGGCGAAAACGCTACCGCAGCACCACCACCACGGGTGGCAGAGAAGTTTTAATGCCAAGTCTATTTTCATTGTGAGACTGCATTGCTTTGTTTAGCAGATATCCATTAAAGTTTCTGCTGTAAAATGCAAAATAAAACTTTCAAATGAAATCAATCATCACAGAAGTAAAGCAGTATGCACATTACAGTGTTTATGGTAAATGGGGCGAAATAACCAAGGAATGGGACACTGGAATTGCTGCAGGGGGGAGGCTCCATTCGACTATGATTTTGTGAGGGGGGGGGAAGGGCAGCAAACTCAAAGATGACCCCCAGCTGAACTATACCTCTCAACTGTCCAGATTTTTGCAGGATTAATAGATTTTTGTTTCTTATTTTTGGTTTGTTCCTCATAAAATTTGTGGTTTTCTGACAAATCATTTAGGAATGAAGTCACTAAATGACAGTTTCAGACGTCATAACCTTCAGAAAAATGCATGTTAAAGCAAGACCTGTTATTCTATTAACTGTCTTGAGTTTATAACAAGAGCAATTTTTAGTACTGTTTGTATGTTCTTCCAATATATTTAGCCTTGTCCAGATTTCCTGCATTAAGAGGTTGAGAGGTACATGCAAATAAATCGCTTTAAAGAATTAGTAATATCCAAACCTCTCAACTGTCCCCAATTTTGGCTCAAAATGTTGCTCTCCTCCTAATAATCTCTCTGCAAAATGGCAGTTTTGGAAGAAAATGTGGAGGGTTTAAAATTAAAAATAGTTGTAAAGATCAGTTATAGATTAATTTTACTTCAGAAATGCTGTAGATGCTCTTATTTTGTCAGCTGCTCAAGTTATCAGTACTAATATTAAAAAGGTGTCCCTTCCTTGACAGGTTCCCAGCTGCAGTGTGTGGCAATTTTATATTTTTGCATCACATTTTTGGTCTGTTTTTCATAAAATTGCGGTTTTCTGGCAAATTAGTGGCAAATCATTGAAGACTGAAGTTAGAAAATAATGGCAGACATTTGAGTTTCAGATTTCATACCCTTCAGAAAATTCATACTAATGCAAGACCCAATACTTTCTAAGTTTAGAAGAGCAATATTTAAACATTGTCCTTATTTTTGGGCCTATGTCCCACATCTATGTATGGCTTTGTCCAGATTTCTTGCTGTGAGGTATGAGTATCAGAGCCATCACCGTCAGTCAGAGACATTTCAAATTGTGACATACTTGTTGTACCCCACTCCCCATTGTAGTGGCTCTGAACATGTCCAAGCAAGGCAAGGAGCAGTTATGCAGTATAAGTGTGCAGAGTATTCCCCAATCCAAGGTAGACCACAAGTATGACCGTGGCTTTTATCTGTCCTTGATTTTGCAGAATGTTCTCGTTTTCTGTCCCATTTTTATACTGTTGATTTATGCTTATTATTCAGAAAATGCATGCTGTCGCAGTGCCCTGTTGCTCTATGTTTCAGTAGCAATGCTTGAATGACCATCAGGTATGCTTGCCCGAGATTGTAAGATGCAAGTAAGCTTTAATAAGCATACTGTTAAAGAATTACCAACATTGAAAGCCTTTTCGTTGTTGCCATGCAGAGAATATTTACATAACTAGATAATGTCTAAGCCTTGGGTACTGAAATGCATATTACAATATTTGTAATAAAGGACAGGATTACAGTATTTTCAGAAGCTCATTACATTTGTTAGAGACTTGCAGTCATCTTTGCAGGCTTTACCCATAAACTACACAGAATGCCAATCTATCATGTGTGGTCCATAACTTGTGCAGTAATCCTTTAAGCAGTTTATCTTGAGCTTGTTTCTTGTTTGCTGTTCATTTTTTACATTGATCATGTCTTCCCCATGAAGCACGTAGATAGTTGTTGTCAGGCAACAGGTCTTTTTTGGATAAGAAACATTTTTACAAGTGGGGGTATCACACAGAGATTGCTACTTTCAGCATGTTACTTGGTAATTTTATAAAGCTGAATATAAATTATAATTAGAACTGCAGTGCAAGGAGAAGTGGTTTGAGTTGAGTGCTGCTTGTTTTTTTTTATATACTTGATTCTGATTGGCATTCCAGAAATGTATTTAAAAAGTAATTTATTTTTTCATGCATCACAACCTTTGTGTTTTCATTTAGATATTGAGTAAGTTGTCATGTAGCCAATGCATTGAAATGTTTTCTACTACACTTCATTTTGTCTTGATTGGACTTTCGTAATGATGGTTTGGCACCCAGGGCAGCGTATTTAATTAAAGTTCCAGTTGTTGTGGTTTTGAGCATAGATTCACCCCTATCTAGTTGACCACACCCCTTCCCATTGGCCCCACCCATTCAGCTGTCTCCTGCAGCCCCACTTTAATTTGAAGTCACAAGCCACCACTGGCTGCCTCTTAGAATAGCAAAAGTATACAACTCCAAACAGTGAAAGCACACATCAGCAAACAGCATTTTGGCACTAATTTACATAAAGAAACAAACATGAAATTACTTATTTAACAGTACACTCTGAACTTGGGTGATCATGGGCGAAGGAAGCCCCCTTTCTAAACGTACTGCAAACTCAGAGTTGCAATGCTAAATAAAAGACTATGCGAGGGTGAAGAACTACACATAAGGCAGATATAGTTAAATATCTTCAGTTTTTATTTTCTTTAACTTGGGTCAGGAAGTTAATTTCACTGTCATGTTGTTTTGCTGTCCTGCATATTTAATGTTTATTTTTTGCCAGTTTGTAATATAGAGAAGTTAAACTTAACACTTGACTTGATAAGAACTTGGAGAACACAGAAGTACAGCTCATAAAATATTAATGTTAAATGGCATTTACAAATTAGCCAGCCGTTGTGATCCTAAACTACTAAGATATCTTAGACTATGTACTGTGCTCTGAAGCACTTCCCTGTTTTGACTGCACTGCCCTCATGTTGTCAAGTCAATCTCAGTAATCTCTACTGTAAGATGATCAACTGTTTCAGGTTGTAGTGCATGTATATAAAATCTGCACATTCTTACTGCAATACTTGAATTTTTTCTGTTTAATATTAAATAAACACATTTAGTATACATTCATTTTACCTCAGATGGCCCCTTAAGCATTTCACCTTCCTTTCAGTACACACAGTAATCTCAATGTCACTTGCCCTCACTCAGTTCACTAGGCCTTCAACATCCAAGTACATTTCAAAAATTTACAAATTCATGAGTCACGAAACCAAATGGGTTCTCCAAACAAACAGGAGAATTACAATGCATGCAACAGAGAACTGGTGAAAGCGAAGGGCCTTTAGACAGTAAGTAAAGGTCAGTTTACTTTGACAAATCAAAACTACACTACAAGGAGTTTATAGCAAGGGTCAAAATAAAACTAATCTACTGCTGCATGATAAGGTTAAAGATATTTTAATCATCATATGAATAATTGTACGAAGGGGGTTTAAATAAAAAAAGACAAATTTATTCCCCCATTGTGGAAATAAAACCACTTAAACTATTAATAAGCAATAGGAGAAAATGGAATGCCTTAAGGAAATATAATACACCATCTAGTCACTTGGAAGTGTAAACACTGGCGTTAGGCGAGTTGGTCACACTGACTAATGTTGAGGTTGACACCCCGACCCACACAGAAATGTGAAAAAGAGGATTAATGATTATGGTGATCTGCAAGGAAGGCACAAAGTACAGTTGTGTACACTTACCATAAATGTAGATGTTCGAATGTATTCACTGTTGCTGTCATTACATTTGGGGTAATCATGCTGGCAGGTTGCCCTCAGTCAGCCTGAATTCCAAAGTCCTGGGTCCTGTGTCAGCTGTCATCGCCCCTTCCCTGACGTCAGGTGGTCAGGGGTATAAAAGAAGCAGCAGACGCCACTTTCTTTAGTTTTTCTTGCCCCAGATGTCAGGTGCCCCCTAAAAGGGTAGCCAAAATTTATATCCATATATAAAATTACATGCAGCAATATACACTTTACCTTCATCCACAAGCAAATACACCACACAGGTTGCATAAATCAGAGAAGGAAAAATAGGTTTCATCAGAAGAAAAGGGGGGATGGCGGGTGGGTAACCTGGACTCAACAGTGAATACACTCGAACATCTACATTTATGGTAAGTGTACACAAATGTACTATGTTCTTCATGTTTCACTGTTGCAGTCATTACATTTGGGTAGATTCCCAAAGCTATGGTTGGGAGGCTGGAGCTAAACAGCATTAGGAGCGGCTATGAGACCCTGCAGAACTGCAGTGGCAAAGCCTGCCCTGGATTTAGAGTAGAGTGGCAGATGACAGTGCTTTGTAAAGGTGTGCACTGAACTCCAAATAGCTGCCTCTAAAATGTCCTTGGGTAGGTACTCCCCTAAGAAAGGCTGCTCAAGGCTGCAGCTCTGGTGGAATGTGGCCTTAAGCACTGACTTGCCATGGTATAAGTAGCAGAAATGAATGCAGTGGCCTGTCCACTTTGAAATAGTCTGCTTTGAGATAGCCTTTCCTTGTGATCCTGCAGCATATGCCACTAGTAATTGCTCTGTCTTTCTGAAAACTTTGGTTCTGTCCAAGTAGAATCTAAGCTGTCTGTGCACATCCAAAGAATACAGAATTCCTTCCCCTTGTTCTGTGGATTTGGATAAAAAGTTGCCAGATGAATGGCTTGGTTAAGAGCCATACTGGACACCACATTAGGCATAAATGTTGGGTTTGTCTTCAGGGAGACCCTGTCCGGATAAAAAAAATGATAAAAGGTTCCACAGCCATGAGTGCCTGTAGCTCTGAAACTTGTCTTGCAGAAGTTATTGCTAGAAGCAGAGCTGTTTTCCAAGATAAAAATTTTATAACCGCAGTAGCAGCTGGCTCAAAAGGAGGCAGGGTGAGTTTTTCCAAGACGTAGTTGAGGTCCTTTGCAGGCATTGGTGATCTCCTTGGAGGCCTTAAATTTTTGGCTCCTCTGAGGTACTGTTTTAATAAGGGATGAGAAAAAATTGGTGGCTCTGCATTTTAACGGGCCAAAATGGCAGAGGCATGAATTTTAATAGATTTGAAAGATGGGCCTTTGTCCAGCATCTCAGTTAAGTATTGTAAAATCTGAGGAATATTTGGCACAGCTGTATCTGTTCCTTGTGCCTGGTTCCAAGCACAGAATCTCTTCCGTTTTCCAGCATAAGATTTTCTAGTACTAGGCCTTCTGGCTTCCAAAATGACATCCATCACAGCTTTGCTGAGAGGTGTGTTTTGTATGACTACATTATTAGCCATGCTGCCAGGTTTAAAGTTCTGAGCTGACTGTGCAGGATCTGATTGTTTTGCTGGGAGAGTAGATGCGGTACTTGAGGTAAGGTCCAAGCTGGGCATTGAGACAAGCTCCTTAATACTGGGTACCAGTGCTAGCGGGGCCAGTCTTGTGCAATCAGTATCATCTTTGGCTTCTCCTGTCTGACCTTTAGAAGTACCTTAGGGAGGACAGGCAGAGGGGGAAAGGCATATACTGACAGATTTTTCCAGCTGAGGGATAGGGCATCCACTTTCCATGCTTGTCTGTGATAAATCCTTGTGCAGAATCTCTTTAGTTGGTAGTTGTGAGGGGAGGCAAACAGATGTCCGGGCATCCTCATTTCTTTGCTATCATGCTGAAGACTTATGGATCCAGCTACCACTCGTGGGGATCCATGAGGTTTCTGCTTAGTCTGCCAGAGTATTTTTCCTTCCTGGCAGGAATTGTGCCTGCAGATGTACTTTGTAAGTCAATGATGTGTTCTACAAAGTCATGGCTAGTCTGCAAAGGGGGTAAGAATGTGTGCCCTCCCTGCTTGTTTATATACAACATGACCGTGGTGTTGTCTGTCTTTATCAGTAGTTGTTCTGGATGAAGTAGGTCCTTGAAGGCTGTCAGGGCATTTTGAACAGCTAGCCTCTCTTTTTGATGGATATGTAGATGCATTTGGTTTGAGGTACATGTTCGCTAAATGCATCTTCCTGCCATGTGGGCCCCCCAGGCATAATCTGATGCATCCGTTGTTAGTCTCTGCCTGGGTGGGGGTAATGTGAATGGCTGTCCCTTGTTTTGGTGACAAGCCTTTGCCCACCATTGAAACTCCTGTTGCAGACAGGGAATGAGAGTAATTATGGTTTCCAGGCTGTGGCAATGTTGAGTCCAAACACTTTTTAGGTACAACTGAAGTTTCCTCATATGCAGTCTTGCACATGGAATTAAAAGGATGCAGGATGCCATGAAGCCCAAAGCCTGCAGAATTTTTCTTGCAGATAACTGGGCCTTTGTTGCTAACATTTTGAAATAGGTAGTCAGTTGCCTTTTGTTTGTCTGGCATGAGACAAGCCATCTGGGCAGTTGTATTTAAGCTTGCATCCAGGAATATTATCTCTTGAAAGGGTACTAGTTTTTATTTCTTTTCGTTGAATGTGTACCCTAGGCATGTTAGAAGTCTTTTCACAAACACCAGATGCTGTAGAAGGATGTCCTTGTTCTCTGCTTGAATTAGACAGTCATCCAAGTAAGGGTATATTTGCATTCCTCTGTCTGCAGAATGCAATTACTGGTGCCAGGCACTTTGTAAAGACCCTGGGCGCAGTAGATAATCCAAAGGGCAGTGCAGAGAATTGGTAATGCATTGAGCCAGCCTTGTTTCTCAGGTATCTTCTGCATATTTGTCTGATTGGGACATGCAGGTATGCCTCTTTTAGGTCTAAAGTCACAAGGCAAGCGTTCTTGCGCAGCATGGGCAGAAGCTGCTGCAAAGTCAACATTTTGAATTTTGGTGTATCCAGGTATGTGTTCAGAATCAATAGGTCCAGTATTGGCCTCCAGGCCTTGTCCTTTCTGGGCACCAAGAACAGTAGAGTAAAATCCTTGCCCCCGCTCTTGCTCTAGCACTTGATGAATGGCCCTCATGTCCATGAGGGATGAGACTTGTTTTTGTGCCTCTGCCCATTGATTTTTTGGCAGATCTGACCAGCAGTTTGCCTTTGGCAGGGTATGAAAATGGAACTTGCAGCCTTGTGACATGATATTTAGAACCCACTTGTCCTGGATTATAATGTGCCAATTTTGAGAAATAAGTGCTAATTTTCCCCCTAAGGGTGCTGCCAGGAAATAAGTGCTTGGTGCAGGCAGGGGGAAGTCATTGGGACTGTTTCCTGTAAGGTTGTGATTTGACTTCTCCACTTTTGGAGGTAGAAGCACCCCATTGCTTTGACCTGTATGAACCTTGCGCTTGGGATCTGCCTCTAGGGTGTCTGGGTCTGTCCCTTTGAGGTCTGTCTGACACAGGAAAGGACCAATTCTTTGTTGGCCAGTGTCTACTAAACCTAGGTGGCTGTACTTGTAAGAAATCTTTGACAGTTTGCATAGATTTAGCCTTGTCCCCCATTTTCTTTAACACCTCTTCTGCCTTAACACCAAAGTATCAAGCTGTAAAGGTGCATCTAATAATTTAACTTTAACATGATCAAGCAGATTTTGTTCCTTTAACCAAGTATGACCTTCTAATTACAAAACCTGTAACTGCGGCCCTGCAGGAGGCCTCAAGAATCAAAACCACATTGCAAAGTATGCTTTCCAACTTGTTCAGCTGCATGCAATATATCCTGCATTCCCTTGTTTTCTGCACATTCAGAATTTAACAACAACATTTTCTGTTTAAGCAATGCCATGACATGTTGCTGATATTTGAGCATATGAAAAGTACAGTTTTGTACCTACCATAAATGTAGATGACCGATAGCTATGCATCTGCAGTCATAACATATGGGTTGTCCTGCCTCAGGCAGCCCTACGGTCGGCCGGATTCCAAAGTCTGGGTCTGGCCTCGGCTGATGTCGCACTTTCCCCGACGTCAGAGCTTCTGGGGTATAAAGGCATCAGCCAACGCGATTTTCCTCCGTGTTTCTTGCCCCAGATGCCAGGTGCCCTCTAGGAAGGCTAAATTTGGATAAATGTTGAAAATTCCAAACAGTAGCAAACAAAATATATATACATATATACATACAAACAAATACACCATAATAGATTCCCCCAGCTAGCTGAAAGAGGGGTAAGCACCCTAAGAATACCACAGAGGGGAAGGAGGGTGGGTAATCCTGACTGCAGATGCATACCTATCGGACATCTACATTTATGGTAGGTACAAAACTGTACTATGTCCTTCAAGGATGCATCTGCAGTCATAACGTATGGGTAGAATACCATAGCCAAACTGGGGGAGGAGGTACTAAGATAATGATGGTGTAGTTAAGATCCCCTGTAAAACCGCAGTTGCAAAACCTGCTCGGGATCTGGAGTATAAAAATAGATTGTAATGCTTGGCAAATGTATGCACGGAGCTCCAAGTAGCAGCTTCTAAAATGTCCTTGGTAGCCACCCCTCGTAGGAAAGCTGTAGTGGTGGCTGTGGCTCTTGTGGAGTGAGGCCTGATATTTTCAGGCGTTGTCTTTCCATGAAAAGAGTAGCAGAATCGAATGCAATTTCCTATCCATTTTGAAACTGTCTGTTTGGAAATTGCTTTTCCCTGCACTCCAGTTGCATATGCTACCAAAAGTTGGTCAGTTTTTCTGCTGGTTTTAGTTCTGTCCAGGTAGTAGCGTAGTTGTCTGTGTACATCCAAGGTGTGCAATAGTTTCCCCCCCCTGTTCTGTGGGTTAGGGAAGAACGTAGGCACATGAATAGCTTGGTTCAAGGATACCCTGGATACCACCTTTGGCATGAAAGTAGGATTGGTTCTCAGAGACACTCTATCCTGGTGAAAAATAAGGAAAGGCTGCACTGCCATTAGTGCCTGTAACTCGGATACTCTTCTTGCTGAAGTGATTGCTAGAAGGAAAGCAGTTTTCCAAGATAAGAACTGTAAGTCTGCTGATGCTGCTGGTTCAAAAGGGGGTAGTGTTAATTTTTCCAGCACAAAATTGAGATCCCATGTAGGCAGAGGAGGTTTCCTTGGAGGTTTTACATTTTGATCCCTCTTAAAAATTGTCTGAGGAGAGGGTGAGAGAAGATAGGAGGATCCATGTTGTACTCTGCTGAAATTGCTGAAGCATGAATCTTAATGGAAGAATAGGACAGGCCATTGTGGAACAGTTCTGCTAAGTATTCTAGGATGTGTGCTAGGTTTGCCAGTGTGACATTTGTACCCTTTGATGCACTCCAAATGAGGAATCTCTTCCATTTAGCTGAGTATGTTTTTCTTGTGGAGGGTCTGCGAGCCTCCAGGATAATGTCCTTGACCCTCTGAGATAAAACAGTTTGGTTTTGTTTTAAGCAATTTTCCAGGCAGTTAGCTGCAGTGTTTTCAAGTCTGGATGCAGGGTCTTGTAGTTGTTCTGCGTTAGAAGTAAAGGCCATAGGGGTAGAGGCCATGAGTTCATCCGAGACATGCTTCTCAGTAGCGGATACCAATGCTGCCTTGGCCAGTCTGGAGCTATCAGAATCGCCTTTGGCTGTTCCTCCCTGATCTTCAGTAGGACTTTGTACATCAATGGTAGAGGTGGAAAAGCATACACTGTTAGGGCCTTCCAGCTGAAAGAGAGGGAGTCCACCCTCCAGGCTTGTGGGTGGTATACTCTTGAGCAGAATTTGTTCAGTTGGTGGTTGAGTGGGAAGGTGAACAGGTCTATCTCTGGCATTCCCCATTTGTTTGTTATGATTTTGAAGATGTCTGGATGCAGCATCCATTCGTGAGCATCCGTGGTAGTTCTGCTTAAGCTGTCTGCTAGTGAATTCTCTTTTCCTGGTACGAATTTGGCCTGCAGTTGGATGTTGAGATTCAGGCCTAGGTTCCACAGATCCATTGCCATCTGGCATAGAGGGTAGGAATGCGTGCCTCCCTGTTTGTTTATGTACCACATGACTGTGGTATTGTCTGTCCTTATCAGCAGATGTCCTTGCTGGAGGAATGATTTGAATGCCTCGATTGCATGCTTCACTGCCAGCATCTCCTTTAGGTTTATGTGCAAATTCAGCTGGTCTTGAGACCATAGAGGCCTAGGATACACTTGTCTTCCATGTGTGCTCCCCATCCTAGGTCTGAGGCGTCCGTGGTGATGGTCTGCCTT
Organism: Protopterus annectens; assembly: GCF_019279795.1. NCBI lineage: Eukaryota > Metazoa > Chordata > Ceratodontiformes > Protopteridae > Protopterus > Protopterus annectens. The sequence goes on along the minus strand of NC_056728.1, from coordinate 566,283,675 downwards.
GGTTGTGGTTTGTTGAAAGGCAACCCTCTGTTGGTCTGGCAGGCCTGAGCCCACCACAGGAATTCCTTTTTCAGGCATGGAATGGTTGGTATCATGGTTTCTAGACTGTGTCTGTGTTGAGACCATACATTCCTTAGGTACCATTGTAATTTCCTCATATGCAGCCTGGCATGTGGGATCAAGATTATGCAGGATGCCATGTAACCCAGGGCCTGCAGGACTTTCCTTGCAGTAAGCTGAGTTTGTCTTGTCAAAGCCATGAAGTAGACTGGGAGTTGCTTTTGTTTTTCTTCTGTGAGAAAAGCCATCTGAGTTATTGTGTCCAGATCCGCACCCAAAAATGTTATCCTTTGGGATGGCACTAGTCTTGACTTCTGGATGTTGACTGTGTATCCCAAGGCCTATAACAGGTGTATGACATAGGCCAAATCCTTTATTAGTTTTGTTTTGTTGTCCGCTTGTATTAGGCAGTCGTCCAGGTATGGGTAGATTTAAATTCCCTGAAGCCTGCAATGTGCAATTACTGATGCCAGGCATTTCGTGAATACTCTGGGCGCAGTAGATAAGCCAAAGGGCAATGCTGAGAATTGATAATGCTCTGATCCTGCAAGAAATCTGAGGTGTCTTCTGCAATCTGGTCATGTAGGGACGTGCAGGTATGCCTCCTTGAGATCCAGAGTCACCAGCCAAGACTCCTTTCCCAACATGGGAAGAAGTTGCTGTAGGGTCAGCATTTTGAATTTCGGCACAATGAGATATGTGTTTAGTGCGGACAAGTCGAGGATAGGCCTCCATTGGGTTTCTTTTCTCGGTACAAGGAATAGTCTGGAGTAAAATCCTTGGCCTTGTTCCACAGATGGTACCCTTTCTATTGCTTTCATCTGAAGTAATTTGTTGATTTGTCTTAGAGCCTCTGGCTTCTGGTTTGGTGGAAGGTTTGGCATTCCGCTCTTTTTTGGTAAAGTGTGGAAGTGAAACCTGTATCCTTTGTCTATTGTTTGCAATGTCCATTTGTCTTTTGTAATGCAATGCCAATTGTTCGAGAATAAAGCAAACTTTCCACCCAAGGGTGCTTCCAGTTGTTCCCTGGTAGGCGGAATCAGAGCCAAGTCATTGTGTCTGTCCTGTGGAAGTGGTTGTTGTTGCAGCTGTGGCAGTACTCCTCTGGTTGGCAGGTTGCCACTGACGACCCCTGCAGGCACCCTTTGATTGACCTCTGCCTCTTGGGCGTCTATTCCTGCCCCTCTGTGCTCTGGAGGTGTCTGGAAAGGACCAATTCTTTGAAGGCCAGTTTCTGCTGAACCTCGGAGGTTGGACCTGCAGAAAATCCTTTACTGTTTGCACAGATTTTGCTTTTTCTTCCACTTTCTTTAGAATCTCCTGTGCAGGGGAGCCAAATAAACTTTGTTTCTCCATTGGTGCATCTAGGAGTTTAGCCTTGACATGGTCTGGCAAGGACTGCTCTTTTAGCCAGGCATGCCTTCGAATTACTGCTCCAGTCATAGCTGATCTAAATGAAACCTCCAGTGCATCATAGCCACATTTTAAGAAATGATTACTGACCTGCTGAGAGTTGTGTACCAAATCCTGAAGGGACTTACGGTCTAAAGGTTCAGAAGAAAGCTTTTTATTCAGCTGATCTAACAAATATTCCTGGTACTGTATCACATGGAATTGACAGTTTAATGCCCTGGCAGAAAGAGTAGCAGATGTATAAACCTTTTTTCCCATCTCTAATGCTCTGGACTCTCTTTCAGAGGGTAGGGGGTTTTTGGCAGTGGCAGCTGCAACACCTTTTGGGCCCTGAGAAATAGTTTCTGGGTCTGCAGCATGGGCTTTATACAAGTGAAAGTGAGAATCCGGGACCCTGTAATATCTGTCAGGTTTGGCAGGGGCCGGGGGAAGAGAACCAGGGGCAGAACTGACATCATTATATGCATCATCAACTACAGTTAGCACAGGTGGTATGGCTAAAGGCCTATGCTGTGGCAAGTGTAAAAAGGTCCTTAGTCTTTTTCTAGAATCAGAGAAATCCTGACCCTGCCATTGAAAGTGTTCCCTCATTGAGTGTAAAGTCTCCCCAAAGGAAAATTCTTCTGGAGGGGAGGCAGAAGGAATAGAGTCTTCTGCATCCGAGTCCTCATAAGGTGAGTATGGCCCTTCCTGATGGTCTGATAAAACAGATCCATCCGAGGAGTAATCAGAGGAGAGAGGTTCAGGGGGTTCAGTCCTAGGCCTTTTGTCAGGAGGAGGTTGAGAGGCCCTGTCTGGGTGAGGTTGGGAACTCCTAATCAGACATATAAGGTCCTCAGTAAGGCTGAGAATCTGAGAACTTGAGGAAGGTCTCTGAGAGGTAGATTTTGCAGGCAAAGCCTTTGAAATTTTAGCTGCTTTAGCCCTGGAGAAGGCCTTAATAGACATAGAAGCAGGGGGCCTAGCTGCCCCACGTGCAGGAGTAGAAATGTCCAATGGGATGGTGTCGGACAATTCTTGTGCGCTTGCTTCTTCGGTAGGGATTTCTGTAGCCGACTCAGCCGGGGCCTCTCTGGTCTCGGTTGTCGGAGGTATGATTTCGGCAGAAGTAAGAACCGAGGACTCTGTTTCAGCCGAAACCGAGACACTCGCGGTAGGCCTAACTGTGGTTTCAGCCAAAACCGCGGGCCGCGAGAGTCGGTCCTTTTCCTTGCGTTTTTGGCTAAATGTGTAGTTGGAGTCTCCGACGGCATTTTATATGCAAAAGCGGATCCAAAAAACTCTACTGCAAACTCCGACCGACGTCTAAGAGTCCGTCGGTTGAAGGAGGCACAGGCTAAACAAGCTGATACGTCGTGATCTGGGCCTAAGCAAGGAAGGCAGTAAGAATGGAAATCCTTATGAGGTATTTGTTTCCCACAGGTTACACAATTATTTACTTTGTCTGACATCGGCTGAGGCAAGAAAGAGTCCCCAACGGGGTACTTAGCTTTTTTAGAAGTCTTCGGTAGCTGAAATCTCTGGATCTGACCGACCGGCACTTGCGAACAGCTTCTGCTTCGGGCACCGCGCGGCAAGAAAGACTGAGGAAAATGGCGTCGGCTGATGCCTTTATACCCCAGAAGCTCTGACGTCGGGGAAAATGCGACATCAGCCGAGGCCAGACCCAGACTTTGGAATCCGGCCGACCGTAGGGCTGCCTGAGGCAGGACAACCCATATGTTATGACTGCAGATGCATCCTTGAAGGACATCTAACAGTTTAAGACCCTTATAGCCAAGGTAGCAGATGTGTAAACCTTTTTTCCCCATCTGTCCAGTGCCCTAGAATCTGTCAGAAGGGGTAGGGTTTTTTGCAGTGGAAGCCTTACCTCCCTTGGGACCCTGAGAAATAGTTTCTGGGTCTGCAACAGGGTTTTTAAAAAGGAATTTATGTGAGTCAGGAACCCTGTAGTATCTGTCAGGCTTAACAGGAGCTGGAGGTAAGGAGTCAGGGGTAAGGCTAGACTCCGAAAACACATCATCTACAATGTCTAACACAGGAGGGATGGCAAGTGGCTTGTGCTGAGGTATAACAGGAAATCCCAGAGCCTATTTTTAGATTCTGAAAAATCTTGGCTCTCCCAGTGGAAATGCTCCCTCATGGTATGTAAGGTTTCCCCAAAAGAATAGTCCTCAGGAGGAGTAGCTGAAGGTATGGATTCTTCAGCATCAGAATCCTCATAGGGGGAAAAGAATATTCCTGATCAGAAGAGGAATCAGAAGAAATGGAAACCTGATCTGAAGATTCATAGTCAGTCTCTTGCCTAGGCCTCTTATCAGAAGGGGGATGGGAACCTCTGATCAAGGTAATCAAGTCTTCGGACATTTTGAGCATCTGTTTTTTGGGCATGGAGGCCTGTCCGCGTGGCTCTTGAGTTTGCTTCTTTGCCTTTGAAGGTGCTTTAGTCTTTGCCTTTGAAGTCGGTTTAATGTATAGATGTTTGGGTCTGAATACACCCTCAGAAGCCGATGCCTGCTCGGCGGCTCCGGACCCATCTGAAGGATTAGCGACTGAGGCTCCAATACCTTGAGTTTCCAGCGGCATGGCCGACTCCACATGGGAGTCGGTAGCGGTAGTCAGGGGCTGTGAAAGCGCCTCACTGAGAACCGGCGAACTGGCGACTGGCTTAGGAAAAGCTTCATCGGTTTTGGGCCTTGGCTGTCTTTCTTTTTCTTAGCGTTTTTTGTGAACTCCGGTAGTCGGATGGCTTTCCGATGACTTTTCTGGATAATTAAACCTGCGTCCAAACTAATTCAAAGCAAAATCATACCGACATTTAATAGTGCGTTGGTTAAATCTAGCACAAAACCTACAACCCAGAAAGTTATGATCGGGGCCTAGGCAAGGAATACAGTAAGAATGAAAGTCCTTATGAGGTATTTGCTTCCCACAAGAAATACAATTATTAACTTTTTCTGACATCGGTTCTGGAGCAAGAAAAAAAGCTTCCCCAACAGGGTACTTAGCTTTGTAGAAGACTTCAGATCTGAAATTCGAACTCGAAAATCTCAGGAGTCGGAAGACCGGCACTTGCGAACTGCTTCTGCTTCGGGCACCGCGTGGCAAGAAAGACTGAAGAAAATGGCGTTGGCTGCTTCTTTTATACTCCTGACGACCTGATGTCAGGGAAGGGATGACAACAGCCAATGCAGGACCTAGGACTTTGGAATTCAGGCCGACTGAGGACAACCTGCCAGCAGGATTACCCCAAATGTAATGACTGCAACAGTAAAACATGAAGAACATCTTAGTCATTAAAAGCTGAAAATACAATTAAAAATTGCTAAGAGTGGGCATGAAAGTAAGCTTGCAGGATCAGAAGACAGACATTAGTTTTCATAAATAAATGAGAATGGTCAACTATGTTGGGCCAGTAACTTACAAAGGGAAGGTAACATATGAGGAGACTGAATTAGCAAACAATTTTAATTTGTATTTTGTTGGAGTGGTCTGTGGAAAATAAGGGCTCTGTTGCTTTGCCAGAATTTATGATAGATTTACTCATTAAATCATTAGCTAGAAAAAAAAAAAATGATTGCAGCCCATGTCCCAAAATTATTGGTTGTTTTCAGGTTGAAATATTAAATGAAGTAGCCATAAGCCTGCCTTCTTTGTTTAAACCTGCTGCCTGTATACACTGGTAACTAACGGGTCACTGGGCTATCCTTGGCAGGAGATCCCTGAGGTGGATGAATAGTATGACAGGGATACTGAAGGACATCAGTACATATTCAAATTGATTACTGTTGCAATACTGCTCACTAGCGGGAAGTATCCTGTCATGGACATGATATATCCAGACAATTAACCAAAGCTTCAGTGCTTTTACTCTCATGCCATACATCTGACTCATGACCTATGCATTAGAATATGTGCTAGAACATAAAGGATTTATGGATGTGAAGTTCCTCAAGGCTTTCTTGCCTCAGAAACAGAAAATTGAGGCTACGGTAAAAAGAACAAGATACAAATCAGCAGGGAAGATAGGGATAAGAGTAGATCCACCAAGCCTATTCAAGAAGAGAAAAAAGGGAGGGTGCTTATACTGAAATGACTATCTATCTAGAAATCTATTATGTTAATTCTAACACGACTGTACTACACATCCTTCATTTGACTGCTGCAGGACTACTCTTTAGTGGAACACCTGTATTAAAACATCACTTAAGACAGAGGCACATACATTAACAGAAAAGTAGAACCTTATTAACATTTTAATGAATTATATGTTAAATTTGTGCTTTCTTTCCTTACAATGGTCATTTATTCCAACATTATATAAATTTAAGTCCCTACATTCCTTTAAATGTTAGTCCCCACATGAACATTATTCTGCATTATGCCTCTGAAAATGTTAAAGTAAGAAATGTGAACAAAGCCATAAATAATGGGAAAGACAAATGCCCCAAAATAGGGACACTTTAAATGTTGCTTTTGCAAACAAAGAACACTGACAGAACAGCATATTCTGCATTAGTATGAATCTTCTGAATGGTATGAAATCTATAACTTAAATGTTTGTCATTATTTTCTGACGCAAGTCCTCAATGATTTGCCAGAAATCCACAATTTTATGAGAAACGGACTAAAAATCTGAGGCAAAATCTGGACATCCTATGAAAATCTGTACAGCTGAAATCCGCATGTATTGTTCATAGAAATCCAATTATTTCCATGCAATTGTCTCTTTCCCTTTTCTAAAGATCCCACCTCTAGTTCTTTTATCTCCTTTACAATATTCAGTTCTTCTCTTACAGTTGGTTTAGATTTACATTTCCATTTTCTAATTAATTTTGACAGCCAACAGCATTAAATTTAGGCCTTAACATGTCAAGGCAGTTCAGATTCCATATCATATGTCAAAATGAATAATTTTCTTAATTACAACCATTTGCTCCACCAACATTTCTGCCAAAGTATATTGCATGAAATTTCTAAAATAAGTTATGTAACTCAGCATTACTTGGTATCTATGTTATCCCATAGTCACCATTCATCACATATGGGTCTAGGATCCGAACCGGCACAAAAACAGCTTAGCTCAAGCTCCTCCCCTCCCATAATGCTCTGCTGCCCTCTAACCCATCAGATAGAATTTGTCCTGGAGAAAGACAGACCGAAGAAACCGCCACCAAAAAAGGTCCATCAAAGTTCTGCCAATCCCACAGGAAGGGGGCTGGAGGATGGGACCATGATGAATGAATAACAGAGATAAGTTATGGTGAGTACATAACTATTAATCTGATGTTATCCTAGTCACCATTCATCACATATAGGTCAGAGTCCCCAGTTACCCAACATTCCTGGGTGGTCTCAAGGAAGGAAATGCCAAAGCACAGTGGAGCCAAAGGAAGCCCTTCCTCGAGAAACTAAGTTTGTAATGAGAGATGAAGGTATCAGGAGAGGACGAACTTGCCACTGCACAAATGTCATCCAAAGAATGATGGGCTACAAAGGCAGCTGAAGTGGCCACTGACCTGGTGGAATAAGCCTTTAACTGGTCCAGGCATAGGAGAATCATGTGAGAAGTAAATGAAGGAAATGTACTGAAAAATTCAACAGGAGATGGTAATTTTTGAGATAGGCTGGCCCTTCCTGTTAACTGAAAAGGCCACAAAAAATTGGTCTGAGCGCCGAAAGGACTTAGTTCTATGCAAACAGAAACAAAGCTTATGATGAGCATCTAATGTATGTAAAATGTACTTTCCTTTATTAGCATAATTAGGGAAGAAGACTAAGTTGGACTGATTGACAGATTTGCTTCAGTGGCCACTTTAGGCATAAAGGAGGGGTTGGGTTTCAAAGCCACTATCTGTATGAAACTAAGTATGGAGGCTTAATGGTAAGAGCCTGGAATTCTGATACTCTCGTTGCTGAGGTTATAGCCATTAAAATGGCAGTCTTCCAAGAAAGAAACTTAAAGTCACAGGATATAGCAGGCTCAAAAGAGGGTTTAGTTAGAGATTGCAGCACCAGAGTAAGATCCCATGGTGGAGAAAGGTCCTTGACTGGAGGGCACAACAAAAACACACCTTTCAAGAAGGCTTTTCAGAGTCAAGAATAAAAGGTAGGGTCATTTTTGAGATGGAAATTAGAAATTGCTGCCAAATGGACTTTAATCATAGAGAAACTAGCACCCTCCTTAAAAGGGGAAGCCAATAAAAGGAGACGGTCAAGAACAGGAGCCGAAAATGGATCAAGGTTCCAACCTGTAGCCTATATGGAGACTCTCTTCCATTTACTTTTGTAAACTCTCTTGGTGGAAGACTTCTGAGAAGCAAGGATAATGTCAGTCACAGGAGACATTAGCCTGGACTTAAAAATAATCACGGGAAGCAGATAAACCAAGCTGTCAGACAGAGGGTCTGCAGGTTTAGGAGTGGACAGAGCAACAGATGGGACATCATATCGAGCACCCAAGGGGGGTGCTTCTGATGAGCCCGTAGGAGAGGGAACCACACCTGCCAAGGCCAGAAGGGGGCAATGAGATCAACTGCATCCTGAGGCGTCTTGCTTTCTGAAGAACTCTGAGAATTAAGGGTAATGGTGGAAAGGCATAAAGGAGACCCGGAGGGTAATCGTGATTCAGAGCATCCCTGGAAACTCCTCCTCTGGGATGATCAGGGCAAAGTAACGGTTTTGTGACTGAGAGGGGAAGCAAACAGATCACAGCTCGGTTGGTCCCACCGATGGAAGATCTGCTTCGCCACTGAAGAATTCAGGGACCACTCATGAGGGGTCAGAATAGCCCTGCTCAGCTTGTCCGCCAGCACGTTGGAAGCTCTGGGAATGTGCTTTGCAAGGAGAAAGTACCCCGAGGACATCACCCATTCCCAAACCCTTATGGCCTTGCGACAAAGCAGATAAGAACATGGGCTCCCTTGCTTGTTAAGGTACCACACGGCAGCCATGTTGTCTGTGTGAACTGCTGTTGTCCCCAGAGGAAGGCAATCCTGAAATTCTTGCAATGATAGGACTAGTCTCATCTCCAAGACATTTATGTGTAGCTTGGTCTTTGAATGGGACCACATCCCTGGGACAGTCTTTCCCTGAAAGTGCTCCCCCCACCCCAATAGGGAAGCATCTGTGATCACTGTGGCTGTTGGAACAGGTGGAGAAAACAGCCTGCCTGCTAGGAGGTCCGGGGAATCCATCCATGATGATGGGCATCACCAACAAAATGGAGTGACATGAATGGGGACTGACAAGGGATGAGAAAGGATGGACCACTGAACCACTAAGGTCCACTGTAGCACTCTCATGTAGTATCTTGGCCAGCAGGACCAGATAAATGGCAGCTGCCATGGAATCCAAAGCCTTGAGAATGAGTGATACTGGAGGATGAGTTTGCTCCAGAAGGAGCTGAACGTGAGACTGGATAAGAAGCACGCATCAGAGAGGAACAGCTGCAATCTCTGAGATAGTGTCCAGCTGAGTGCCTATAAATTTCAGTTGCTAAGATCAGGACAAGGAAGATTTGGCCAGATTCACTGTTACCCCAGCTGATCAAGGAGATGAAGAAGGAAGCATGTGTTCTCGACCAGTTGATGGTTTGTGAGGGCTGTAAGGAGCCAATCGTCATGGTAGGGAAACACCTGGAATTCCTGCAGCCTGAGATGAGCTGCCACCACTGCCATGCATTTAGTGAAAACCAGAGGGGCTGCGGTGAGTCCAAAGGGCAGGGCTCTGAAGTGAAAATGATTGGCCCCTAAGCAAGAGAGAAAATCTCCTGGAACACCTGTCTATTTTGATATGATAGTAAGCATCCCGGAGATCCACAGAGCACATCCAGTCGTTCTTGTGCAAAAGAGGCACAATGGACTGAAAAGTGACCATCCAAAACTTCGACTTCTTGACTGACGGGTTCAACTGACTGAGGTCCAGAATGGGATGCAGGTACTGCATTTTCTTGGGTACCAAAAAAAGTGGGAGTAAGTTCTGGATCCTCTATGTCCTGTGGGGACCTTTTGGATGGCTCTTTTATGGATGAGGCTAGTGACCTCCAGGCGGGCTAACTCTCTCTGACTGGGTGGGGCATCTGGGAGTGTTTGGCTTCTTGGTGGGGGGTCTGAAAAGGGAATGTAGTTGCCCCTGGATATGATTCTTGGCTCCCCTTTGATCACTTTTGATGTTTGCCCAGGCTAAAGAGTGTAAAGCCAACTGACACTAGACTGCCTCTAGAAAGGGACAGTTGGGTTTAGAAGGGTTTTATCAGAGAATGGCTACCTGGAATCCTGGTTTTGCAAGCCTCCTCTGCCTCAAGGGTGGCACTGATCACTGAAACCTCTCTCCCATCCCCTGGAGGAGGAATCCTCTTGAGCTTCCTGAAAGGAAGATTGCAACTTGTGGAACCACATTTTCCTGTTCCCCCTTCTGAGTCTTGGAAAAGGACCTTTGGGGGTAGAGAATTTGATCCCTACAGCCAACAGCGTCTTCCCCTCTTGCTCACAGCAGGTCAAAGTATCCTTAATGCTGTGTCCAAAAAGAGTGGAACCATCTAAGTAGGCATTGGTGAACAATGCCTTAAAAGCCTCTGCAAACCCGCATAAATGCAGCCAGGCATGACGCCTGAGGGCAATGCTCGTACCTGCCGCCTGTGAGAAACCTTCTGCAGCATTGTATATTAACCTCATGAATGAATTAGCTATTGATGTAACAGTGGTCAGCTTGGGAGAGATGGACTTAAAAGTCCTACACAGGCATGGACTCAGAGGGAAGTTGAAAGCTCCTTTATCAAATCCCTCTGGAGACAGGTAAAATGGGTCAGATAGTTCAATGTTTGCAGGCTAAAAGAAACATGCGAACATCCACTTTCCAAATCTGCCCAATACACTCGATTCACAGTTGGGAGGGTAGACAGATGAAATCTGCTCTGTGAACTCTTTCTTGGTGGCAGCAGCCACCACAATCACATCAACCAGAATGGCCTTGGACCAGAAGGTTTTATTCGAAGGTGGGCTTAAAACTTTATCAGCTTTTTTGGGTAATGGCTCCACTATCAGGTTCCTTCAAGGCCCTGCTGGCGATAAGGTTGATTAAAGGGTCAGCAGGGGGGACAGCCAAGAGGTAGATGGGCGCACACCGAAAGCCTGCAGGAACACAGATTCCTCAGAGGATGAGGGCTGGGCTGACCAACCGCCCTTGACCTTGGGGATCTCCAGTACGTCTCCAAAGGAGATGTTATTGGGTGGCGACCTTGGGGACCAGTCCCTTTCATCAACATCCGTGTCCTCCGAGAGAGACTCCATACAGGAATCCAGATGTCTCCTCTCACATGTCCTCTTCCGAGGCACTGCCTCTACAGGAGGCTCAGGGAAAGACTACTAAGAAGAAGGGACCCCTATGGTGGAAATCCCCCCCTTGAGGCTAGACCAAACGGAAGCAGTATGAGAAGGTCCACTCAAATTCTGGGGCTGGGAAGGAGCACGATGAGTCAGAGAGACTACTCTGACAGAAGAGAGGGTACATTCCACTACCCAGAATGCAAAGGGATTGGACGAGGCCCCCTCTCCCGCTGATAGCACAACAGAGGAGGGAGCAGACCCCGTCAGAACCCCCAACCCTCCATTCAGTGCCAGTCTGCAACTATCAAGTGCTGAAGCATCAAGGGGCAGAGAATGGTCCAAGAAGCTCAGACCCAACCCACCTCCCACAGACTGCAGGGCGACAAACTGGACTGGTGGTCCTGCCTGTCCCGGGGAATGGGAACAAAACTGGCCATAGACCTTGTTGGGGTAAGGACAAAGGGAGTCCGAGAAATCCCCATCGCTCCAAAGAGTGCACCAGCTCCCCAGAGTCCAATCCGTGCAAGGTCGGACGAGAAGGTAGACAGGGAGGGGTAGAAGGCTCCCTAAGCCTGTGGGCCAGGGATGCCAAAAGCCTCAAATGAATTTGAGCCTTCAAAAAGGACAGCATCATCCTGTCCATGTCTGAAGGTAGGATGCTCCTGGAGGATCAGGAGGAAATGGAGTACCTAGCTAGAGGCCCGTGTCGGGACCCCGAGGATCTTCTCTTATGATCTGGAGAACAGGCCTTGTGTGGAGGGGGTAAATAAGAAGTTATGTACCTACCATAACGTTCCATGTTAGTTGTCTTCATCTCGCCGCCTTTCTTGCTGTTTGGGATCGGAGCCGATTCTCGGATCAGACTCGGCCATCTTCAATAGCTCGAGAGCTGTTTACTGGCTCGAGGCTACCCCTTATCCCATAATGCCTAGCGATAGCTACCCAGATCTCGTTTGTAATAGCAAAACCAGACATAAGAGAAAAAACAGTTGTCAAAAAACTGGTTGTTCCCAGCATTCTAATATCTAGAATAGTTTAGGAAGACCTGGCCAGAAGAATAACAATAAAAGAATACCCAACCAGTGAAAAAAGGAACTACTCTCAATCCACTAGAACGGGGGATGGAGGGAGGGACGCAAGAAAGAAGGTGAGATAAAGACAACTAACATGGAATGTTATGGTAGGTACATAACTTCTTAATGTTAAGTTGTCTATCTCGCCTTCATTCTTGCTTTTTTGGACAGCATCACTAGCACCTAACACCCTGGGTGGCTCAGTGGAACAGACTCTTCAGAACAGTGGAACCAAAGTCAGCTCTGCTCCGGGAGACCATATCCACCTTGTAATGAGAGATAAAGGTATAAGGGTTTTCCCATGTGGCAGCTGCACAGATGGAAGCCATGGGCAACCTAGACTAAAAGGCTACGGAGGTGGCTAACGCCCTAGTAGAATGACCTTTCGGTTTAATTGGTAAAACTCTGTTCCTTAACTGATAAATAAAAGTAATAGTGTGGGACAACCATCTGGATAAGGTCACCTTGGAAACTGGGAGACCTTGTTTGTTTAAGGCATAAGAAAGGAATAATTGGTCTGACTTTCTTATTTCTTTAGTTCTGTGCAGGTAAAAACGCTACTGTCTATGAATATCCAACTGAAGTTTGTTACTCTGCTTTGTTGCTATGATTTGGGAAGAACACGGAGATCTATAGATTGGTTTCAATTATTTTCTGAGCAGACTTTAGGAAGAAACGAAGGATTAGTCCTCAGAGCAACTCTGTCCTTGTGAAACACCAGCTAGGGAGAACGAACACATAGTGCCTGGAGTTCTGAGACATGCCTAGCTGAAGTGATAGCTACCAGAAAGTTTCTCTCCCAAGATAGAACCTTGATGGAGCAGGAAGCTGCTGGTTCAAAAGGGGGCAGAATTAAAGAAGTTAGGACTAAATTAAGGTCCCAAGGGGGAGGAGGATCTCTCACTGGAGGTCTAAGAAGAGATGCTCCTCTCAAAAAAGCTTTACAGAGCTTATGAGACATAATGTTAGAATTTGACCAACCAATATGAAAATTAGAAATGGCGGCTAACTGTACCCTAATCGTAGCGGAAGTGGCCCCGGAGGGAAACAGTTGCGCCAGGAATTCCAGAATTTTGTGGAGTGGGGCTGAGAAGGGATCCACATTCCTAGACTCCGCCCAACAAGAAAAATGTTTCCATTTGCTAGCATAAGTTTTTCTCGTTGTAGACTTGTGAGAGGAGATGATAACCTCATGTACTGCTGGGGGAATGCTGGGAAGCCTGGCTAAGGTTGGAAGTGGAATAACCAAGCTGTGAGCTGGAGAGTTTGGAGGGATTGATGCAACCTGCCTGATTGATGAATCAGGAGATCTAGAATTGGGTCCACAGTCCAGGGTTGATCGAGAAGGTAATGGTGCAGGAACGGGAACCATATCTGTCGAGGCCAGTAGGGGGCAATGAGGATCATTTTGCAACCCAATGATTTTGCTTTCTGTATGAGTTTCAGTATCGGGGAAAATGGAGGAAAAGCAAAAAAGTCCCTGAGGCCAATTGTGGACTAGAGCGTCTCTGGGTATGTGACCTGGAAGCGGGAGAAGTAGTTGCTGCATTTGCTGTTGAAGGGGGTGGCAAAAAAATTGCAGCAAGGCTGTCCCCATTTGCGGAAAATAAGATCCACAACTTCCTGATTCAGAGACCACTTGTGAGGTATGAGGATAGCTCTGCTGAGCCTGTCCGCTATGACGCTGGTTCTCCCAGGGATGTGCGTCGCAATCAGAAAACTTTGGGAAGAAATCGCCCACTGCCAAAGTCTGAGTGCTTCTCAACACAGGGGGTAGGATCTGGTTCCACCCTTCTTGTTGATGTACCACACCACTGACATGTTGTCTTGTCTGAATTGCAATGGTCCCGGAAGGAAGAGAGTCTTGAAGAGCTTGCAACGCTAGGAGCATGGCTCTCATTTCTAGGACATTTATATGCAGATGGTACTTGTGAGGTTGCCAAGTGCCTTGGACTGCCCTGCCCAGATAATGCCCCCCCCACCCTATCAGGGAGGCATCTGTCATCACTGTAGCTACCGGAGGGGGTTGTATGAAAGGTCTTCCCTGAGTAACCAATGGGGAGACCATCCACCAAGAAAGGAGTCTTTTGCATGCCTCCGTGATAAGGATCATGTGAGACATGGGTAGCTCTTGGAAGGACCACTGTGTGAAAAGAAGCCACTGAAGAATTCTCATGTGGAAGCGCATTAGTGGGATTAGAAGAATGGCAGCTGCCATGGAGCCCAGAGTTTGAAGGACATACCTGACTTGGATCCTTTTGCTCTCATTAGAATTTGCACTTGTTGGCGAATTGTGGACAGTCTTCTAGTGGTAACCTTGCGAACATATCCCTTGTGTTTAAGTCTGCTCCTATGTAAGTGATAGATTGACAGGGCAACAAGGCAGATTTTTCTAAATTTATTGTAATACCTAGCTGGGTGCAGGATGCGATTGTATAATCCCACGTTTGTAGGAGTTGATGCCTGGTGGTAGCAGTGAGGAGCCAGTCATCTAGATATGGAAACACCTGGAATCCTTGACGTCTCAGGTGAGCTGTGACCACTGCCATACACTTGGTGAACACCCTGGGGGCTGTGGTGAGATCAAAGGGCAGAGCTCTGAACTGGTAATGACTGGCCCCCACCAGAAAGTGAAGAAATCTCCTGGAGCGTCTGTCCATCTTGATATGGTAGTACGCGTCCTGAAGATCTATCAAGCACATCCAATTGTCCTGACCCAGAAAGGGTAGAATGGACTGTAGCATGACCATCTGAAACTTTGTTCTTTGTACAGACTTGTTTAGTCTGCTGAGATCCAGCATCGGTCTCCAGTCCCCTGTCTTTTTTGGTACCAAAAATAACCTTGAGTAAGTTCCGGATCTGTGCTGGTCTGTGTTGTCTTCCTGGATGGCTCTTTTTTCTAACAGTTTTGAAACTTCTATTACTGCTTGCTCCTTCAGATTGGGTGGCACATCTGGAAGGATTTTCTTTGACTGTAAGGGACTGGAAGGGAATTTTGTAACCTCCGGATATAATGGACTGTACCCATCTGTCTTTTGTTAAAATTAGAAAGGCTTTTGGGTACAGTGAAAGTCTTCCCCCAAATGCCTCCAAAGGTGAGCAGCCGGGCAACCCTTCAGGGATGCTGGAAGGGTTTATCAGAGAAAGATTCTCTGTTGCCCTGGTTCTGCGGACCACCTCTGCCACGAGGGCGGCGTCTATTATTATTGTTTCCCCCTCTGCCTCTGGAGGAAAAATCATTACGTGCGTCAGGCAAGGCTCCCTGAGATTTACGGAACCACATTTTCCCACTCTTCTGACCCTTGGGGTAAGGTCTACAGGGAGCGGAAAAACGGACTCCCACGGCAGAGAGAGTCTTGCCTTCTTGCTCACACCTAGTCAACGTGTCTTTCACCTGTGGCCCAAAGAGAAAGGAGCCATCAAAAGGGGTATTGGTGAAGGACCCTCGAAAGGGTTCGGCAAAGTGACACAGCCGCATCCACCCATGCCTCCTAAGGGCTACACCCGTGCCCGCGGCTCTACTTGCTCCACTGGCTACATAGGAAATGAGCCTCATGAAGGAGTTAACTACAGAATTAAGCGTCACTAGCTTGTGCTCCCTCAGCTGTAGGATCTTGAAGGGTATCTCCAAGCTCTTTAAGGAGATCCCTTTGAAGTAGAGTAAAATGACATGGATAAGTTCAGTGACCTCATGGAGAAGGTCGCTGAAGCAAACATTCACTTTCTGTACCTGTCCATCGTCCTAGACTCCTTGTTAGGGGGATGAACAGATGAAGAGGTCTCTGCTAGCTCTTTTTTGGTGGCTGCTGCTACCACCATGGCATCAGCGGGCACACCCTTAGAAAGGAATTGCTTATCCTGGGGGGCTGTAATAAATTTACTAGGTCTCCTCGGACTTGGTTCCACTGTGTCCGGAGCTGACCAAGCCTTGCGAGCCACTACGGACATAAGTGGGTCGAAAGGCAGAAAAACCCAGGAGGTGGAAGGTTGGGAACCGAAAGCATCTAGGAATACAAACATCCTCGGTAGGGGCTAGGGGATTCCAGTTCCCCCTCTGCAGAAGCATCTCCAGGATGTCGGAGAAAAACATCTTCAGAGGGGGATCTCGGGGACCCTTCCGATTCATCTAAGTCAGTATCAGAAGTGACAGACTCAGGGGAGTCAATGTGCTTCCTCTTCCGAGGGGGCTCCTCTGAGTGATCAGGGGAGGCCTCGGAAGAGGAGGAAACACCCGACGGGGTGTCCTGGAGCATTGGTTCCCCACACTTGGGGTCTGGAGGAGGAGCAGAGGTTGGTACAGGAACTATGGGGGACAGTGCTGGTGGGGCCGGTAGTGGAGCTGACTCTGGGGACAGCACACTCTGCATGACCTCAAAGGCGTCCCTGCCTCGAGGCAGAGAAAGCTCCGGTTCCGAAGAAATAGGAATCTTTCTCCGCGCCGAGGGGGACGGCTCCGAGGCCGATGTTGGAGCCGAGCTCACCTGCGCCGATTCTCCAAGAGGGAGAACGGGGTTGGACAAGGGTCCGATTCCACTCGCCCCCTCGTAGCCGATGAGGGAGCCTCAGCATCCAGATCCCTCAGTGTAAGGTATCATCGAGGTAATCGGAGCCGATGTAGGAACCGAAGGGGATATGGTTATCGGAAGCTGACGGTTCCACTACTCGAACCCCAACAAACTCCGGCTCTGAACTCATTGGAGTCGGAGGAGGAACATCAAGTGAAGTGGACGGAGCCGATACCTGTTGAGGAGGGCTGGACAATAATTTAGCTAATGCCTGCGACTTTAGCAATCTAATGACTACTCTCTCCAGATCATGATCAGACAGCCTAGAGGATCGAGAGGAGTGAGAGGATCGGTGGCTACGCTCACTTTGAAGTAATGGAGACCAAGGAGCCGAATGCACCGACTCTAAGAAAGGGGACCTCAGACTTTTGTGGCTCCACGACGGCTCCGAAGCATCCAGTGGAGCTGACCGGGAGGTTGTCTTGTTGGTGCCAGCCAGAACTGACTTAGAAGGTAAATCCTGCACAGGAGTCGGCTCCAAGGGTGGAGCCGATGGCTTAGTGGATTTTGGGGATTTCACTGGCTGTGAACTCTTTGCCGGTGAATCCTGGGGTTTTAACAGACCCCTAAGAATCAGTTTGTACTTGCGCTCCTGCAGGACTCTTGGACTAAAAGCATGGCAAATAGAACAAGAGTCCTGCAGGTGAACAGCGTCCAAACAGTAGACGCAACTAGTGTGCCCATCCGTCAGAGACATTTTCTGACAGCATGAGTCACACTTCTCGAATCCAGAAACCTTAGCTTCCTTATACCTGACTGTACCAAAAAAAGGGAAGACTAAGTAAGTAAAAACAGACAAAAAAAAGTACTACACTAGACAAAACACACCAGTACTATCTGTAACTATGAAGGAAATCTAAGATATAATATAATTAAATATTTTTTATATGTATATATATATATATATATATATATATTTTTTTTTTTACAATAAGGGAAAAAAAAAAGTAAGAGAGCCTCTAAGTTAAACAGCTAACCTAGGGATTGGGGAGGGGTGGAAAACTCTCTAACTTAAACGAGTTCTGTCAAAAAAGGTAGACACATTATAGAAAATATAACTGCAACATGTATAACTAACTCTAAACAGAAAGGATACTAGAAAATTTAAGTTCTAAGGAAAGTTTACACAAAAAGTTAAATATACAAGCCTGAGCCAGAAAAACGACACCCTCGCAGCTGAAGCGGCAAACAAGATCTGGGTAGCTATCGCTAGGCATTATGGGATAAGGGGTAGCCTCGAGCCAGTAAACAGCTCTTGAGCTATTGAAAATGGCAGAGTCAGAGCAGAGGATCGCCTCTGATCCCAAACAGCAAGAATGAAGGCGAGATAGACAACTTAACATCAAATGATACCCTCCCGAAGGGCTCAAAGGAAAATCCTCTACAACAATGGGTCAGGGGTAAAAAACATGCAGCCGACACCATTTTCTTTAGTTTTTCTTGCCCCAGATGTCAGGTGCCCCCAAAAAGATAGCAAAAAAAAAAATTATATATATATATATATATATATATATATATATATACACACACACACACACACACACACACACACACACACACACACACACACACACACACACACACACACACCAATATAAACTTTACCTTCATCTACAAGCAAATACACCACATAGGTTGTAGAAGACAGAGAAGGAAAGATAAACTCCAGAATGACAGGGGGATGGCGGGAGGGTAACCTGGACTGCAACAGTGAATACACTCCAACATCTAAATTTATGGTAAGTGTACACAACTGTACTATGTTCTTCGTGTTTCACTGCTGCAGTCATTACATTTGGGTAGAATCCCAAAGCTATGGTTGGGAGGCTGGAGCTAAACAGCATTAGGTGCGGCTATAACGCCCTGCAGAACTGCAGTGGCAAAGCCTGCCCTGGACTTGAGAGTAGAGAGGCAAATGATAACGCTTTGTAAAGGTATGAACAGAACTCCAAGTAGCAGCCTCTAGAATGTCTTTGGTTGGTACTCCTCTTGAGAAAGGCTGCTGAAGTAGCTGCAGCTCTGGTGGAATGAGACCTAATGCCCTTGGGCACAGGTTTACCATGGTGTAAGTAGCAGAAATGGATGCAGTGGCTTATCCACTTTGAAATTGTCTGCTTTGAAACAGCCTTTCCTTCTGATCCTGCAGCATATGTCACTAGTAAATGCTCAGTTTTTCTTAGAGCTTTAGTCCTGCTCAAGTAGAATCTTAGTTGTCTGTGTACGTCCAAGGAATACAGAATTCTCTCCCCCTTGTTCTGTGGATTTGGATAAAAGGTTGGCAGATGAACTGTTTGGTTAAGTGCCACACTGGAAACCACCTTAGGCATAAATGTAGGATTTGTCCTCAGAGACACCCTGTCTGGGTGAAATATGATAAAAGGCTCTACAGCCATGAGGGCCTGTAGCTCTAAAACTCTTCTTGCTCAAGTAATTGCTAGTAGCAGAGCTGTTTTCTATGATAAGAACTTAGCAGTAGCAGCCGGTACAAATGGAGGCATGGTGAGCTTTTCCAACGCATAACTGAGGTCCCATGCAGGTAATAGTGATCTTCTAGGAGGCCTTAAATTTTTGGCTCATCTAAGATACTGCTTTAGTAAAGGATGAGAAAAGACTGGTGGCTCTGTATTGTAATGAGCCGAAATGGCAGAGGCATGGATTTTAATTGATGAGAAAGACAGGCCTTTGTCAAGCATCTCAGTTAAGTATTGTAATATCTGAGGAATATTTGGTTCTGCTGTATCAGTTCCTTGTGCTTGATTCCAAGCACAGAATATCTCTTCCATTTATCAGCATAAGATTCTCTAGTACTAGGCCTTCTGGCTTCCAAAATGACATCCATCACAGCTTTACTGAGAGGTGTTGTTTGAATAACTACATGATCAACCATGCTGTCAGGTTCAGTGTCTGGAGTTGATTGTGCAGGATCTGATTGTTTTGCTGGGACAGTAGTTGAGGTCTTTGAGGTAAGGTCCAAGCTGGGTATTGAGACAAGTTCCTTAGGACTGGGTACCAGTATTGGCGGGGCCAGTCCGGGGCAATTAGCATCATCTTTGCTTTCTCGTCTGACTTTTAGGAGGACCTTGAGAAGAAGAGGCAGAGGAGGAAAGGTGTAAACTGATAGGTTTTTCCAACTGAAGGACAGGGCGTCCACTTTCCATGCTTGTCTGTGATAAGTCCTTGTGCAGAATGTTTTCAATTGATAATTTTGAGGACAGGCAAATAGATCTATGTCTGGGCTCCCCCATTTCTCTGTTATCAAGCTGGAGACTTGTGAATTTAGTTTCCACTCGTGAGGATCCATAAGGTTTCTGCTTAAATCGTCTGCCAGAGTATTTTGCTTTCCTGGCAGGAATTGAGCTTGAAAATGTATTTGGTAGGTCAAAGCAGTGCCCCACAGTGCCATGGCTAATCTGCAAAGGGGGTATGAGTGTGTGCCCCCTTGTTTGTTTATATACCACATGACAGTGGTGTTGTCAGTCTTTATAAGTAGTTGTCGTGGATGAAGTTGGTCCTTGAAGGCTATTAGGACATTTTGAACAGCTAGCATCTCTTTCTGGTTGATATGTAGATGCATTTGTTTTGGCGTCCATATGCCCTGAATGCATTTTCCTGCCATGTGGGCCCCCAAGCATATTCTGATGCATCTGTTAAGGTTTGGCTGGCAGGGGTAGAGTAAAGGCCCATTCCATGTTTTGGTGGCATGCCTTTGCCCACCATAGAAACTCCTGTTGTAGGCAGGGATTGAGAGGAATCATTGTTTCCAGACTGTGAGAATGCTGACTCCATAAACTTTTTAGGTACCATTGAAGTTTCCTCATATGCAGTCTTGCATATGGAATCAGTAGGATGCAGGATGTCATGAAGCCCAAAGCCTGCAGAATTTGCCTTGCAGATAACTGGGTTTTTGTTGCCATCAGTTTGAAGCAAGTAGTCAGTTGAATTTGCTTGTCTGGCGTGAGGTAAGCCATCTGGGCAGGCGTGAGGTAAGCCATCTGGGCAGTTGTATTCAAGTTTGCACCCAGGAATGTTATTTTTTGAGAGGGTACCAGTTGTGATTTCTTTTCGTTTATTGTGTATCCTTAGGCATGTTAGAAGCCTTTTCACAAACGCCAGATGTTGAAGAAGAATGTCCTTGTTCTCTGCTTGAATGAGACAGTCGTCCAAGTAAGAATATATTTGTATACTTCTTTGTCAGCAAAATGCAATTACTGGTGCCAGGCACTTTGTAAAGACCCTGGGCGCAGTACATAAGTCAAACGGCAGTGCAGAGAATTGGTAATGCATTAAGCCAGCCTTGAATCTTGAGGTATCTTCTGCACGGTTGTCTTATTGGGACATGCAGGTATGCCTCTTTTAGGTCTAATGTCACCAGACAAGCATTCTTGCCCAGCATGGGCAGAAGCTGCTACAAAGTCAGCATTTTGAATTTTGGAATGTCCAGGTATGTGTTCAAAATTGATAAAACCAGTATTGGCCGCCAGGCCTTGTCCTTTCTGGGTACCAAGAGCAGTCTTGAGTAAAAACCTTGCTTTTTTTTCTGTTCTGGTACTGGCTGAATGGCCCCCATATCCATGAAGGACGTAACCTGTTTCTGTGCCTCTGCCCATTGATTTTTTTGGCAGATCTGGCCAACCGTTTTGCCATTGGCAGAGTGTGGAAATGGAATCTGTATCCCTGTGATACTATGTTTAGTACCCACTTGTCCTGGATTACCAACTGCCAATTTTGAGCAAAAAGTGCAAATATTTCCCCTAAGGGTACTGCCAAAAGTTAAGTGCTTGGAGTAGGCAGAGGGAAGTCATTGGGACTGTTTTCTGCAGGTTTGCGCTTTATCTCCTCCAGATTTGGAAGTAGGGGCGCCCCATTGCTTTGACCTGTATGAATCTTGTGCCTGGTATCTGGAACCCTTAGGGTGTCTGGATTTGCCCCTTTGAGCACTGTCTGACACAGGAAAAGACCAACGTTTTGTAGGCCAGTGTCTACTGAATCTAGGTGGCTGCACTTGTAAGAAGTCTAACAGTTTGCATAGACTTAGCTTTGTCTTCCATTTTCTTTAAAACCTCTTCTGCCTTAATACCAGAGTATCATGCTGTAAAGGTGCATCTAACAATTTAGCTTTCATGATCAGTCAAAATTTGGTTCCTTTAACCAGGCATGGCTTCTAATCACAGATCCAATAACTACGGCCCTGTAGGAGGACTCTAACGTGTCAAAACCACATTGCAAAGTATGCTTTCCAACCTGTTCAGCTGCATGCAATAATTCCTGCAATTCTTTATTTTCTGCACATTCAGAAATCATCATCATTTTCTGTTTCAGCAATCCCATAACATGTTGTTGATACTTAAGCATATGAAATTGACAGTTTAAGGCCCTGATTGCCAAGGTTGCAGATGTATAAACCTTTTTTCCCCATCTGTCCAGTGCCCTTGAATCTCTGTCAGAGGGGGTAGGATTTTTTGCTGTTGAGGCCTTAACTCCCTTTGGACCCTGAGAAATCAGGATCAGCAGCAGGGTTTCTAAATAAAAATTTATGTGAGTCAGGGACCTTTGTGATATGTCAGGCTTACTGGGAGCCGGAGGTAAGGAGTCAGGGGTCAAGCTTGACTCTGAAAACACTAATCCACAATGTCTAAAACTGGGCGAATGACTAAAGGCCTGTGCTGAGGGAGAAGGAAATCCCTGAGACTCTTTTTTGAATCTGAGAAATCTTGACTCTCCCAGTGAAAATGCTCTC
Organism: Protopterus annectens; assembly: GCF_019279795.1. Classification (NCBI taxonomy): domain Eukaryota; kingdom Metazoa; phylum Chordata; order Ceratodontiformes; family Protopteridae; genus Protopterus; species Protopterus annectens. Next base: position 566,261,501 of record NC_056728.1, on the reverse strand, counting down.
TCAAAGTATGCAACGTTTCTCCAAATGAATAATCCTCAGGAGGAGATGCAGATGGTATAGACTCCTCTGTATCAGAATCCTCATAGGGAGGTATAGATAATTCCTGATCAGAAGAGGAATCAGACGAAATAGAAACACGATCTGAAGATTCATAATCAGTGTCTTGCCTAGGCATCTTATCTGGAGGGGGATGGGTACCCCTGATCAAGGTAATAAGGTCTTCAGCCATTTTGTTCATCTGTTTTTTTAGGCATTGAGGCCTGTGCACGTGGCTCATGCATCAGTTTTTTAGGTTTAGAAGTTGTTTTTGTCTTTGGTTTTGCAGCTGTCGTCGGTTTGATATACAAATGTTGAGGTCTGAATACAGCCTCAAAAGCCGGTGCCTACTCAGCGACTCTGGACCCATCCAAGGGAGATGCATCCATCGGTCCAATACCTCGAGTATCTTGAGGCATGCCAGACTCCACATGGGTATCGGTAGAGGCCTGCGATTCGAAAGTAGCGGGTATCAGGGGCTGCGAAAGTGCCTCACTGAGTACCGGCGAACCGGCGACTGTCTTAGGAGAAGCTTCGTCATCGGTTTTGGATCTCAAATGCCTTTCTCTGTCCTTTTCTTTGCGTTTTTTTATGTACTCTGGTAGTCGGATTGCTATCCGACAACATTTCTTGGTAGTTAAATCTGTTTCCAAAATACACTGAGGCAAAAATATACCGGCGCTTAATAGTGCGTTGGTTAAATCTAGCACAAAACCGACAGCCGGGCACGTTGTGATCAGGGCCTAGGCAAGGAATACAGTATAAATGGAAATCCCTATGAGGTATTTGCTTCCCACTAGTAATACAATTATTAATTTTTTCTGACATCGGTATGGAGCAAGAAAAAAAGTTTCCCCAATGGGGTACTTCGCTTTAGTGAAGACTTCAGTTCTGAAACTCAAACTCGAATATTTCAGTAGTCAGCTGACTGGCACTTGCGAAATGCTTCTGTTTCGGGCACCGCTCGGCAAGAAAGACTAAAGAAAATGGTGTCGGCTGCATGTTTTATACCCCTGACGACCTGACGTCATAGAGGAAGAGACAGCAACCGACGCAGGACCCAAGACTTTGGAAGTCAGGCCGACTGAGGGCAACCTGCCAGCGGATTACCCAAATGTAATAACTGCAACAGTGAAACACGAAAAACATCTGCCATATTACACACGCACTCAGGTCACTAGACCACAAGTACTAGTAGGACTCAGTCATAGTCCATGTGGGTGTAAATGACCTGAGATGTACCTCCCTAGTCTATATTAAGAGAGCTATCATGGAGCTCTTGGAATATGCGCCCCATGCTGGTATGACCCCAGCACTGAGCAGCATTCTACATTCTCCAAAGATGATGCCACGATATGAACACAAGATGATTGGCTTAGTTTCTGGTGTCATCTTAAGGGCATGCAATATCAATATGGGACAGCACTGTACACCCCCAAATGTAATGTCCTCTCTGATGAGGTCAGATCACAAAACAGTCTCCTCTGAAGTAAAAATAAAACCCAGACCCCTAGCTAAACCTGGAATATTTAGGAACTACTCTAAGGCTAACTTCCTACTATTAAGTGATAACCTGGCAAAAGTTCAAGCCACATTAAACCCTGATAACACTGCTGACTACATGGAACTGTTCACAGAAACCCCATATAAGCATGTGGACAGCTGCATAGAGGCAACTGTACCTACCAGGAATAAGTACAGAACGAAAAAAAAAGCCACCCTTGGTGGAATTAGATCAATAGGCTACATAACAGAAGGAAGACAATAATGGAAAAAATAAAAAGGTATAGCACCTATCAGGATAAAAGCACTTTCATCATCAAATTAAACAAAACTCAGAGGACAACTTAAGTCTACCAAAGCCAAATCTGAGGTAAATTTCACCTCCCAGGTCAAGGACAACCACAAAGGCATTACCACAGTTATGTGCAGAGCTCACGGTTAATAGTGCAACCTATACTGAGCCAGAAGATAAAGCAAGCCTACTTGCAAATAAATTCAGCTCTAACTTAATCTCTCTCTCCGCTCTCAGCCTCCCCTCAGGAAATACCATCAAATATAACTCCACCTACTATCACTAGGGAACAGCTCCTCAATGATCTTTCGAAGGCCAAGAAAATTGCATCTATGGGCCACAACAATATCCTCGGCTGCCTTCTAAATGTCATAAAATGTGACCCATCAGGCCTTCTGGAATTACAATATAACCATAGCCTCTAAACAGGCTTTGTGCCTCATGAATGGAGAACAGCAACCGTCATCCAACTGCAGGCCTGGAATGTCACCTCGATGACCTCGATTGAGATCGGGCCTCCTCCTCCTCGGGTCCTGGGGAGAAACAAGGAGATCGGAGCCGAGAAGGAGGAGACCTAGAAGCTGCGGAGGGAGAAGCCTGCTTAGCTGGCAGGGCCGAAGTGGAAGCAGAGGCCTCGGCCTGCCGCTTGTGGTGCTTCTCCCTCCTGGCTTCTGTCCTCCGGCGCTTTAGCGGGAGTTTGAGTCCCGGCCGAAGGAAGGGGGGCAGGAGTGGCTATCACCACAGGCTGTGGCAGTGCCACGGGAGGAGCGGGGGGCCAAAGCCGAGTCCGCGGGCAAAATTCCCGCCAGGACCAGCTTCGACCTCTACTCTTTCAGTGCCCTGGGGTTGAATGCTGCACAAATGGTACAGCCTGAGGAGAGGTGTTCAACCCCAAGGCACCGAACGCACCGAGTGTGGCCATCAGCCGGGGAGAGCTTATGGCCACACTCGGTACATTTAGAAAAAATGGCTTTTGGGGCCTCTGCCATACTGAGGAAGAAAAAGAAAGTACTACACAAGCACACAGGCCCCCAAAAAACACAAACACACATACACTCACTAACGACCAGCGAGGGGAGGGAAAAACTATGTAAAAAGTACAAAAAAATAAAGGGAACCTAACACTTACACACTGTTTTAAATTTAAAGACAGAAAGGAAGATAGAAAATACACTTATCTGAATAAGTCGCTAAGAGCTCTGAAAACCCAGCTACACACAAGCGCGGCAAACTAGATCTGGGGTCATGGAGGGTTGCAGGGGATTATGGGTGAGGGGAGGAGTTAGGAGCTCGGATCCATTAGCTATGAAACAAGTTGCCGGCTCGGATCCGATATCGGATCCAAGACCCACAGGTTGCTGACAAATGAAGTCCCTACTTCAGATTGGGCCATTTACACAGCCCAGACACTACAGACCCCACAAGTTTCACTAGTCTCACATGCAAAGCAATGAAGGAAATTATCATGGAAACTATTAATAATGATATAAAAACCCTCCAGACACTGGAACCAACCCAGTTTGGTTTCCTGAAGGAGGGAGAAGTCATGCCTACTCAACTTGGTAGACTTCTTAGAAACGTCACCAAAGCAATGGAGAGGTGCAAAATGGTCCACAATGCCTATCATGACCTAGCAAAACTTTGGCATTTTTGACAAACTCAAGAGTTTAGGTATAAACCCTAATGTCACCCCTTGGATAGCCAGCTGGCTCACATACAGGACCCTGGCAGTTAGAAATGGGAAGTCCGTCTCTATAAAGAGGCCAGTCACCAGCACAGTCTGCTCAGTGATTGGTCCTGTGACAGCTCCACTTTGTCTGAAGTCAATGTCAAGGTCCTCTGGTTAAACAAATTTGCACACAATTGCAAATTAGGAACAGTCAAAATATCCCACCAACATTAATGTTCTGTAAGAAAGGCTGACATTGACAAACAACTAGTGTCAGAGCCAAGAACTAAAACTAAATGCAAAGTAGTATAGTTTGGGAAGTCAGCCACCCCTGGTAACTATCATACTGACAACGCACCCCTAACAGTTGACCCTGTAGTCAGGAACCTGGGGACAAACAGTAATTTAGCCTCTGACAATCAAGCATCTATAGTAGTGAGGAAATCATTCCTCATTGTGCAACTTATAAACAAAGGTATGGCATCTAGGTCCGAGGAGGTCAATGTCCCACTGCATTAGGCATTCATCAGAGAGATCACAGAGTACAATGTCCCCTTTGGTATGTACCTAACCAGGCACATCCAACTAGAAAATCCAGAGAAGTTCCTCAATAAAAACACAGGATAAGTAGCAGGCCCTATGCAGACTGCCTCAAAGCCATATCCCTGTATTCTGTTTTCTACAGGCTATGGGGAGACCCATGCCCGACAAAAAGGCATTGTCAGACCCAACTGTGATGGACCTCCTGCATATCAGCAAAACAACCACCACCAGAGTTACCCGCAACAAAGATTTAAATCTTACCTGTGATATAAACAGGACCTGCTGGAGAGACAGGTATGTATCCCAGACACTACCCCTTCTCTGAAATAGGCTGTACCATCCATGTGAGGCAGAGTTACTCTCTAACCCAATTCAAATGCAACTTGGACAACTGGATGGGGAATAGGAAATTCATCCATGCTTTGGCACTTATGTTGCTAATGGACAAAGGCAGCCTCTAAATGGTTGATCTCGGAGGACCTTGCTTGTAAAAGTTTCATATCCCAGACTCCTGCATACACTTATAAAGGCTACCAGAACTTGCCAAAGATTTACATGCATGGCTAGGCTTAAACAGGCCCAAGTGATTGTTAGCCTAGTATGCAGCTATGGACAATGGCATACTAAAAGTCATAATACTGAATGCAAAATACTGAAATGTCAAACATCTACTAATGCCATATGTACACCATGCCAGTACAAAGACATTCAACAATCAATATCACATCTCTGATAGTGAAACTCAGAAAAATAGTGTTAACATTGTTATTGGGGGAGGGTCCAGCTCTCTACACACAGAGAATTATTTTGATCTCAATATTTTGACATTTCAATATTGTATATTAAGTATTATGACTTTCAGAATATAGTTTTTCAGTAAAACTGACATGGACACAACACACAAAAACAGTAGCATTAGCAATGACTGCAGAAAATATTTCATCATTATGTTCTATAAAGGCACCTAATAGACAACTGACCAATTAAAAAAATACACTTTTTACTTTTCTTACATGCCAAAGGTCTAACATTTTTCAAAGTGAATCTGCTAAATATTATAGAAAAATGAAATGAAACATACATAAACATCTTTTTTTTTTGTTTCTTACTACTCTGCACCTATTTTACAGTGGAAAAAATAGAAACATACCTTTTATGTGAAGGCCATATGCCAGGTGGACATCGTTTCATGCTAAACATGTAAACAGCAGCTTCAGCTGTGGTAAACAATCGACAAAAACAGAGGAACGAACAGACAACAACAGCAGATGCAGCTCGACCATCCTAAAGAAAGGATTTTTAATTTATGCTTAAGGAAAAAGCAAATTATACTACAGTTTGTTCATGCTGCAGTGCTAAGAGACTGAATACTTACAAGACAGTGTACAACACAAATGTTTTTCTGGTCCTGCTTTAACCACAGATGCATATTTTTACAGATGCTATAAAGGTTCTGAAGATTAGGTGCACGTCTTGCTTGCCAGCCACATTCAGATACCTAAACAGAGTTTAAAAGAGAGCTAAATAAACACATTCTCAAAATATGGATTTTTACTTATGTCTGATAAAATATATTACCTTGGTGGAAAGTTACTGGTATCAAAGATTCTCATAAATGTTTCAATACTTTTTAAAGGTGAAATAATAAAATCAGGAAGTCATATCTAAAGGCTGCTGGTTCTCCTCAACTCCAAATCTACCAGCCAGGTAAGAAACGTACCATATCTAGAATTAGGTACAGCTTTGTGAAGTAATCATCATAATGTATTTGTTCTGTAAGTACAAACCATATGTCCTGTTTTTTTTTTACCATATATAGAAGGGTCAACATCACCACACTCTTCCAAGCAGACAGCGCACACATTGGTTTCCAGGCACTTCTTGTCATCAAGTACTGATTCTCTTCTGTTAGGTGACTACTTTCCACAAAATGGAAGAGTGAACCACCCACTTAGTCACTGGCAATCTTGTTCAGTTCAAAGTGAAAGCAGTACTGCCGTTATCAGAAGCAAAAAGTATAAACACCATCCAAAGGGGGTGGAGAAAGATTAGACACTCCTGATTTTAGTCCATGACAATCTAAAATGGTATGTACCTACATAATGAAAACTATCTTACAGCGACTACAATTTATAAGGGTTTTAAACACTGCAAGCCTACTGAGCAGCAAGTCCTCATACAGAACATGGCAGGGGGGATATACCTAAGAAAACACTCCATTAAGGACTGCCCTAGCAAAGCCTGACCTAGCTCTAGAGGCCAAATCTGAACAGCATTAACAGTAAAAGCATGTGTTATAGCCACAGTTCCAGTGTCCTTGACATCCTGGACAGAAAAAAGAAGTTACGCATTCACAGTAATGTTACATCTGTGTTGTCCACTTTCATTCTTCCTCAAAAATTGGGATCAGCTCCAACCCTTGGATCTGACTCTGCTACTTTTTACAGCTCGTGGGTACTGGAAACTCTCAAGCTCCTCCCTTACTCATAATGCTCTAGTCGATTACAATAAGCAAAAAATTGTTTGTTGGCTTTACAGCTTCAGAGCACATTCAAAACAATATTAGGATGAGAAAACAATACCTGGAGTTCAAAGACAAGAACACTGGTACCCTTATCTTCTCGTTCTTCCAGAAGTCACAAACTAAATGGAAGAGGGTTGGAAGGAGGGTGGTTGAGGAAGAATGAAAATGGACAACACAGATGGAACATTATGGTGAGTATATAATTTCTTTATCTGATTATGTCAATTTTCATTCATTCCTCAACAAGTGGGACAGAGTCCCCAGCTACCTGAATCCTGGAAGAACTCTAAGAAAGGATATTCCTGAGCACTGTTGAGCCAAAGGCTACTCTTCCAATCAAGAGCAGATCTAATTTGTAATGAGTAATAAAGGTATAAGGATTACCCCACACTGCAGCCTCATAAGATATCACCCATAAAAAACCTGGATAAAAATACTGAGAAAGTTGCCATGGACCTGGTTGAATGGGATTTCAAAGGTTTTGGCAAAGACAAAACAAATCCGTTATAGACAAAGGAGATGCAATCAGTTAACCATTTGGCTAAAAGTTACTTTTATAACTGGCTTGCCCAATTTTGATTCCACAAAAGAAACAAATAATTGATCTGTCTTCTAACATTCTTTGTTCTATGCAAAAAGAAATGTGAATGTCTGTGAACATCCAACAAATGCAACATGAATTCTCCTTTGTTCATGAAATTTTGAAAGAAAACTAAGATTAATACACTGATTGATGAAGGATTCTGACACCACCTTAAGAAGAAAGGAAGGGTTGCTTCTTAGTGCTACCCTAACTCAACAACCTATTAAATAAGGAGGCTTGGAAGACAAGGCTTGAAGTTCAGACAGTATTTGAGGAGATGTTATAGCTACCCAGAAGACAGTTTTTCTGGTTAAAAAATTTAATTTATATTTCACTGATGGTTCAAAAGGAGATAGAGTCAAAGCTTGTAAAACTAAATTTAACTCCCACTGTGGAGTTGGATCTTTAAAGGGTGGTCTCAGAAGAAGGGTACCCCTTATAAAGGCCTTACAAAGTTTTGAAGAAGCTAATGTTGAATTAATTCCTATAAGAAAATTAGAAACAGCAGCTAGTTGTACTTTAATATTTGAGGAACTAGCCCCTTCTTTAAAAATTGTAGCCAAAAACTCAAGAAATGTATGCACTGGTACCAGAAAAAAAAACAATGTCTTTTTGATGTGCCGAAAAAACAAATCTTTTTTTTTTTATTTACTTCTGTAAATCTTCCTAGTGGAAGCTTTATGGGACGATAAAAAGTGATGGACAGGAGAGGACAGCCTGGGTTCTCTGGCTATTGAGGGAAGTGGAGAAATTATTCATTCAACTTCAGGCCTAAAATGTCCAGGTGAATCATGTCTGTTGGGTGAGAAAGGAGGTCTGGATCCAGAATCCATGGAGGATGAACTAGATAAGGCCAAAGAAAGGGGAACCAAATCTGATGAGGTCAATAAGGGACAATGAGGATGACTTTGTTCTTCAGTCGAGATGCTTTCTGTAGAAACTTGGGGATTAGAGGGGCTGAGGGGATAAGCATAGAAGAGACTGAGGAGCCAGTCACAGAAGAGACGGGGGGGGGGGCAATCATGGAGGCAATCATTTCTCCGTTATTCCCCGCAGGAGGGATCAGGGCAAAGTACCTGCTGCACTTGTTGAGAGGAGATGTAAAGAGGTCCCAGCAAGGCTGGCCCCACTGGCAGAATATCTTTTCTGTAACTCGCATGTTGACAGACCACTCATGAGGCAATAAATTGGGCATGCTCAACTTGTCTGCTATCATGTTGGATTTCTCAGAATGTGTGCTGCTATCATAAATCGACTGGATGAGATCGCCCACTGCCACACATTCAGACCTTCTCGACACAAGGGGTAAATCTGTTTCCTCCTTGTTTGTTGAAGTACCACACTACTGACATATTCTCAATCTAAAATGCAACAGCCCTAGGAGGGAGAGAGTCTTGAAAGGCCTGCAATGTCTTATTTCTAGGATGTTGATATGAATATTGGCCTCTTCAGAAGACCAAGGGCATTGAACTGTCTTTCCCAAGAAGTGCCCCCCCCCACTCGATATGGGGAGAGTCCATGGTCACTACAGCCCTGGCCAGAGGAAGAATTAAGGGATGGCCTTGTAATATCTGATCTCAACTCAAAGAGCAGTTGCTGTCAGAGCTGTGGCAAAAGGGGAAAATCCTTCAGGTAAGGGACAGCAGAGTGTTTGCTGACCAAGACTATTTGACAGGTACCTAGCAGAGAAGAAATAGATTTGTACCCTTGTTCAAGAGATATAGAGCATCAGGGCTACACTTCAAACTGCTATATCCAACTACTTTGAAAGCATTCCTTCGTACAGGCACCAAATCCTTTCTGGAACTGGAGACAGCAGCAACTGAAGAATTAGACAGATACAAGCAGTTTTCAGAACAATTTTCAGAGGGTGAAGCGAGTGCCACAGGAGGAGAAAAGGGAAAGAGGAAGGGAGACCATCAGCTGGAAAGGTGGCCTGCCAAACCATTTCCTATGTTTCACTGGATTATGCAAGAAAAGAAAAAGGAGGTAAAAAAACACACCAACAGCTGCAAGTGTCCTTGAGGGCAGTGCTTGAGTAGAGAAGAAGAGTGCAAGAAGAATAGATGGAAGAGGAGGAATCAGTTGAGACTTGTGTAGGTTATAAAGTACAGGACAATCAGAGATTATATAAATATGGGACCAGTGGGGGAGAAGTGGTAATGGATTTACAGAAAGAAATGACGCCTCATGCAAGACAAAACTAAAAGAATCAAACAATTTAAAGGGTGTAATCACTGCCACGATGGTGCAGCTGTTAGCGTTGCTGCCTCACAGCAAGAGGTTCTCTGGTTCAATCCTTGGCTGGGGTGCCTTCTGTGCAGAGTCTGCATGTCCTCCCTGTGGTCGCGTGGGTTTCCTCCAGGTGCTCTGGTTTCTTCCCACATCCCAAAGACATGCTGTAGGTGAATTGGACACTCTAAATTGGCTCCAGGCATGAGTGTGTGTCTGTGTGTGTGCCTTCTGTGGAAGGTTCGGCACCGGGCTGGCAACTCGACACCGTGAAACTCCACTGCCAATCATGGGCGGACAGGTGATCTGTTGTGGCGACCCCTAACCGGGAAAAGCCGAAAGAAGAAAAAGAATCACTATATCTCTACAAAGGTAAAGTGCCTTTGAATGAACGATCCAGGATTAGTAAAGTTGGGGGGGGGGGGCTGCATATTGACATACGTTACTGAACACTGAAGTTGTGTATCATTTTGGAGAGTAAATGGGAAACATGACAAGAATACTTGAGCTACGTACCATGCATAATGTTCCAGCACTCCATACATTACACAATGTAAGTAGTAAACAATGTAAGAGTATTATCGGAGTAGAAATCCGAAATGGAGGTGAGATTAGGGAACCACTGCACTCCTCCAAGGCAAAGAGCCTTTGATTTTTGGAAGTAATGAACTGTGGTTTGTAACATGGGGAGAGGGATGGAGAAACACTGAAGTGGTATAGAGAGTAATGGGGAAACATATTTGAGCAAAACTCATGTATAATGTTGCAGCACTGCTTGTGCTCCACCTACTGTCAAATCAGCAAGGTGGTAAAGCCACAATATAAGTGGGTAAACAAGGTAATGGTGTCATTGTAGGACAAATCTGAGATGGAGGGAAGACTAGGGCTGATAATTAGTAGTAGGGCTCAAAGGTTAAAGCAAAGTAAAACCAAGAAACACATTCCGAATTAATACAGCATTCGGGGGGGGGGGGTCAGATGACTAAACATACGTCCTGGAATGGAGCTGGGCATCGCTGAGAGCAAGGGGTTTTTAAAAATGGAAGAATATGTGAATCAAAAGATAGAGGGGAAAAATGTATATAATTTAAATAGTTTACAGAGGATTCTTAGATTTAGTTGAACAGGTAAAGTACTGTAAACAGCATGGGCGCATCACAGATTGAAAAGGTAGGAGGTATAAACAAATTTGCCATGAAGCGAGAACAGAAATTAAACACATGGTAGTGCTGTGGTAGCGTTGTCGCCTCACAGTAAGACGTTATCCTGTTCGATTCTCAGCTAGATCGTCTTCTGTGTGGAGACATGCGTGAATGAGCATACCTTCGTTGAAGGTTGTGCATCAGGGCTGGCAACTTGGCATGTAAAAATCTACTGCCAATCATTAACGGACTGGAGTTCCGCTGTGGCAACCCCTAACCGGGAAAAGCCGAAAGACAGCAGCAGCTTGTAATATCTGATCTGAGCAAATTCACCACCAAAGGTACTTTTTGCATGCCTGAGTTATTCTGACCTGGGTGGACATAAGTTGGTGTAGACTGGACCACCGAGTTAAGGTCCATTGAAGAATTCTCATATGGTATCTTGCTAGTGGAACTAGAACTATTACAGCGGACACTGACCTCATGACTTGTAGAATTAATTGTGCTGATAGAGAAGAATTCTGAATTATCTTACTGACTTGAAATCAGATAGTCTGTACCCTTGGCAAGGGAAGGCAGGCTGTTACGGATACTGTATTGAACAAGACCCCTATGAACTCTAATGTCTGAGATGGTTCTAGCTTAGATTTGTTGTGACTGATGGTAATTCCTACATGAGAGGAAATCTGGGATACATAGTCTCATGCTTTTATCAGAAGATGCCTGGTCGGAGCAGTTATGAGCTGGTCATCCAAGTATGGAAACACCTGGAATCCCTGCAGTCTCACGTGAGCTGCTACTACTGCCATGCACTTTAACACCCTGGGGACTGTGGTGATGCCAAAGGGCAGTGCTCTGAATTGCTAATGACTGGTTACCAGCCAGAAGCATAGGTATCTCTTGTTCATTTTTATGTGACAGTATGCATCCTGGAGATCTATTGAGTACATCTAGTTACCCTTGTGCAAGAAAGGCAAAACGGACTGAACCGTGACCATCCAGAACTTTGTATACAGATTTGTTCAGATTGCTGAGATCCAAAATTGGTCTCCAGACCCCTGTTTTCTTTGGCACTAAAAAGAATCCTGAGCAAGTTTGGGAATCTTTCTGGTCTGGGGGGACCTCTTGGATGACTCTCTTTTCTAACAGCTTTTTTTTATTTCTACAGCTGCTGCTTTCCTCTGACTGGGTGGAACACATCAGTAATTGTGTTTACTATTAAAGGAGAGGGTAAGGAAAAAGGAATTTTACAACCTCTGGAAATAATCCTCTGCACCCATATATCTTTTGTAATGTCTAGCCAGGCTCTCTCCTGCAGAGACAGATGACACCTGACTGTCTCCAGAGGCGGACACTTGGGCTGACTTTCAGGAGCACTGGTGGGGTTTTAAGAGAAAGAATCTCTGAACCCCTACTTCTTTGGGCCCCCTCTGTCATGTGGCAGCGTCTTCCATTAAACTTCTGCCCTCTGCCCCTTGGGGAACTATCTCCATGTGGATCATGGAAAGAACCCTTGGACTTTCTGAACCACATTTTGTGACCATCTCATTAATCCCTAAACAAGGTCCTTTAAGGAGTCAAAAAGCATATGCCCACTGCAGACAAGGTCCTATCATCTTGCTCACACATGGAGATTGTGTCTTTAACTTCAGGGCCAAACAAATAAGTTCAGTCAAAGGGTGCACTGATGAAAGAGGAATTGCAGAGCTCCACAAAATCATACAGGTGCATCTAGGCATTTCTCCTAATGGAAATGACTGAACCCGCCGGCCTTGATATACCTTTACCTGCATGTGAAATGAGCATCATGGATGAATTTGTGACGGACTGCAGGATAGCCAACTGTGGTGCAAGAGCTCTGTGCCTCAGAAGTACTGGTCCCAGAGAGGTATTTGGAAAGTTCTTTAATCAAGTCTGGTGAAGCGTGCCAAATAATTCAGTGACTTGAGTGCAAAGGTCACCGAAGCACATACACACTTCCCAAATCTCTCCAATGTCCTGGACTTCCTGTTAGGGGAATGGACAGATTAACTCTTGCTCCACAACTTTTCTTTGTGGCCACAGCTAAAGCCATGGCATCTACTGGTACTCCTTTGCTCCAAAATTCTCTCCCTTTCAGTGGAGCTAGGATCCTGTCTGATCTTGTACGGACTGGCTCAACAGCATCAGTTTTCTCCCACACCAGATCAAAGCAATGAGCTCGTCACTGGGAGGAGTCACCCAGGTGGTTGAAGGGCCAAACCCAAAAGCTTCCAAGAATACCAATTCCTCTTGGGAAGGGTTATAGGTAGACACCAACCACCCCTTTGCTTGAGGATCTCCAGGATGTCTCCAAAGGAGACATCAAGTGGTGATCTTGGGAACCCTTCCCTCTCATCAAAATTGGCATCTTCTGTGACCTACTTTTGAGGAGAGTCTAAGTGCCTCCTCTTGCATTTTCTCTTTCTTGGGACTTCTTCGGTGGGATGCTCTGGAGAAGTACAACAATATAACAAGTATACCATGCTGGGTAGCCTGGAGACTTTGCGCTTGGCTGTCCCTGTGGAGTAGAGTGTTGAGACAAAGGCACAAAGACGTCTGTCCTTCAGAAGCAGAGAACACTCTTCACAACCTCAAAAGGACAGCACTCCAGGGAGAAGGATGCCAAGAACACATGGTTCTGGACCACCGACTCCCTCTGACCCAAAAGGAGCCCACCAAATTGTGAGGATCTGGGGCAGAGATGTTTCAGACAACTTCAAAGTCAACTCTCTAACCTTGGACCTGGGAATGACACTATGGTTCTGAGTGTCATCCGGCTCTAACACAGTCAGAGCCGGTGCACTCAGAGAATGTATCTGAGCCAAAGATGCAACAATCTTCAGATCCGATATAGACTATCCTGGAAGACTCAGTGAAGTAGCACTGGTAAAGGTTTCTGCACCCAAAGGGGTAGGAGCCAGGAGAATTCCCATCTGAATCTGTGACGACAGAAACTTCGCCATTCTGTCCTCATCTGCTTCTGTCACAATCCTAGAAAAACAGGAAGAGAAGGGCACTGAAGGAGACCTAGAATGCCAGTGCTTCATTAGAAAGGTGATGGCAATCTGGGAGGGACATGGTCCAGGGAGGTTGAATATGAGGGAGTGTTTTCAGATCCGAAGGTATGAGATCTGATGACAGACCTGGCATCTGTTGCAGACAGATATGAAGTTTTGGTCTTCAGATCCGACCATTTTGATAGTTTAAGGGCTGGTTCCATGGTTAGATCAGAAGATGGAGTAGAGGATCCAGAAGGGTCCGGTGGCTGCTTTCTGGGCTCCTTTTTATCAGATTTGGAGATTTGAGCTCGAGATAAAGATTCAGATACTGTCACAAACAGAAGACCTTTCAAAATAAGCTTGATTTTCCTCTCCACTAAGGCCTTTGGATTGAGAGCTTTGCAAATGTCGCATGACACCTTTAAGTGTGCCAGGCACAAGCAATACACACAGGACTCATCAGACAGAAGGATGTTATGGTCACACTCCTTACATTTAACACTGAAGGCTTTTCAGCCATCTTAAAAACCAAGGCAGAACAATGCTAAGAAAAATTTTATACTATATATACATACATACGTAGAAAGGAAGAAAAAGAAAATTACCAACAATGGTAAAGAAACTATCACAAGGATAAAGGGAATGTTAAGAGAAAAATACCAACAATGGTAATCAAATTAAATTACACTATCAACTGTAGGATAAGGGAAGAATTAATATATTCTGATAAATACAGCGAAAGAAATATAGTTGCTCACTTATCCTAGCAGAAAACCACTTAAACATGAGAGCTCACAACAACCACACCAATACGTGAAGGTGGCAAACATTAGGGATATGGTAAGGGAGGAGCTCGAGAGTTTCCAGTATCCTTGAGCTATAAAAAGTAGTCAAACTGGATCAGAGGGTCAGATCCAAGCCCAATTGTTGAGGAATGAATGAAAACGGACATCAGATTCCCATTTAAAGCAGGCAGTAGAAAGACTGCCGGCCTGAGTACTATGAGCAGAATTAATGGCTTGTTTATCAGAATATTGCATAACTTACACAAATTTCTAACTAAAAAGTAACAGTTTGCTTTAGAATGAGCAAACCTTCACAGGTCTTAGTAAATAAAAAGCTGTTCTATTAAGGGAGCAGGTCACAACTAGTGTGAGATTCCAAGTGTGAGGGAGAATTTCCAAATGGTTACATTGCACAGGGAAATATATAAGAAAATGCATGGTCTCATTCAGACTATTTTTCTTAATTTAATACTTATTATTCGTATAAAACACACGGGGAAGGGGAAAGAAGACAGGGTAGCAGACTAAAAGGAAAAGGGCAAAGTGTGCCCTAAATACACCCATGCTTGCATCAAAACAGGTAATATACTAAATCATTCTTGAACAGAAAGGTAATATCTCACAAAACACAACACTAAACTATAATCATTAAATATTAATTTATTACTTTTACTACAAGTCTAGAAGCAATCTCTGCATTTATCCAACTGCATACCTTGCTAAGCTGTAGATAAAAATGAAAAAAATATACAGATTAATGAATACATTCACCATAACAGTAGACAAACAAATAGAATGAATGCTGCAGGAATTTACAGTGTGTGTGTGTGTGTGGAATAAAGCTGAAGGTAGATGTCAGTCTGATGAAATACATATAATACAGATGCTTAAAGTAGTCAGTATGTCAATTAAATAATATACTTCACAGGGTTTTTTTGCTATTTTGTTTGATTTTGATATGTGTGAAACAGCTACTGACAAAAACACAACATGACATATGGTACTACTTTAATGGGGGATAAAACAAGACTAAAGGACTTTTCTGAGATGCACCTATCAACATGGCTGATTGCAGTTTGCTAATAATCAGCAACAGTCTGACTTGGGATTTTCAATTACAGTGAGACAATGTGTTCTATATGACCATGTCATATTGAAAAGTTACACGACTGCCTATGAATACTACTTCCCCACACTTATGTGAAAAAGACTTGACCTTGAAGTGTAGTGAGGAAAAAAGATGTACTGTACTGGGGTAAAACAGCATTTGCTGAAAAGGATACAGTATTAACTATATCTGTACAAGCTTTCCATACAGTTAAAAGACTTTAGGGGGGTATTTATTTCATAAAATGCCAATAAACAGAATTGTTAACAGAATCAAGAAAAAATCGGAGTGGAAATCATGATGACATAATCAAACATCCAAGAAGACAGATGAAAGATCCAGAATGAAGAAAACTCTAGATATAACTAGTGACAAAACTAAAAGATAAAGAAAACTACCCGATAAGAGTCTGTTCACTCAGATAAGGATGGAAAAACTATTATGCAGACAATAGGCAGCCTATGTATCTGCATACACTATAATTTAGTAATGTATTTTATATTACAATGTAGCTAGAGCCAGGAAACGCACAGTACCCATCATACCAATTTCTAGTTCATCCAGTGAAAACTACAGTCATGTCATCGGGTGAGAATCAAATTACTCTCTGCTTGCTAGTTAGTAATAAAGTATTTTCTAACTTCATTTACAGTGTCTGACTATGACACTCTTTTTATGGCAATCAAACTAAACAATAACTAAGTTTACAGCATTCAGATACTCCTAGGGGCTTGTAGCTGCAACTTTGTGACATGACCATTACAGAGATCCTACCTAAAATTAAGAAAACAGACCCACATATGTAACTGTTCTTTTTTTGTTGTTCAGAATTAATATGCAGTAGTAATACCAACAAATGCTCATAAGGAAGGAGAAAGGATTTCTGGAATACTGAAATAAGTCAGGACAACATGTTATAACTCCACGCTTAAAAACCTCAGCTTTGGCCGGCTAAGAACTTGCTGTATTCAACTGGACGTATAAGAGAATTTAAGTACCTTTACCTGCACTTTTTTTTCAAAACAATACAGTATTTAAATTGATTTTAACTGTGTGTTGCAGGAATATTAAGTGAACTGGAAGTTAGTCAGTGTTTGCTGAATTTTGTTATTTGCTAGTAATTACAGGTGTGGGGTAGCCACATTCTTTGATTTCCTGTCCTTGCCTATTTAAGTGGTACAGTGTGAAATATTTTCTGCTTAAAAACCTCAGCTTTGGCCGGCTAAGAACTTGCTGTATTCAACTGGACGTATAAGAGAATTTAAGTACCTTTATCTGCACTTTTCTTCAAAAAAATACAGTATTTAAATTGATTTTAACTGTGTGTTGCAGGAATATTAACTGAACTGGAAGTTTTGACTCTGCTCTTCAGTTAGTCCTCCCTGTTTTTGTTTTGGTGTTAATCTTAGTGGCCTTGAAACTGCCCGCCCCTCTTGTAAATTTGTGTTTGGATACTCCTTCTGGGCCCATCTCATTTGCTCACTCAACTGAGTGCAGTGAGATCATATTCTCATTTCAGGCACTCCTACTGTGTACAAAGAGAGCATCTGGGAGACGGAAAAAAAAAAAAAAAATTAAGCTTGTTTCCTGCCTTTCCTGTTAAGTGGTATAGACTATTTGTGGGCTTCTGAGCCCCTGGGCCCTTCTGTGTTGGAGGGAAGCCTTCTAGCTTGTTTTTTTTTTCTTGTAACTGGCCAGTTTTCTAGTTTCAGCGCTCAAATCTGTTTCTTTGATCTCAGCACTTGTTCAGAAAAAAAAAAAAAATTCATCTGCTTTTACTGTACTTGTGTTTCTAACTACTTCATTTTACTTTTGCATCATCTTAAAAGTACTCAATTGTATTTATTACTGCTTGGTGTAACTCATTCTAAGCCTTTTGGTTTAAACACTTGGGCTTCGGACCAGTTGTTTTGCACTGTGAGGGTTTGTGGTCTACACTGTAGTGGCAGAACAGGTAGCTTACATCCTTCTAGTTTGGGAACTGCTGATTGAGGGCTCAGTGTCTGTTATTCTAAAAGTGTATTAATTCTGGTTTAAGCACTTGGGCTTTCAGGCCAGTTATTTTACATTAAGAGGGTTCGTGGTCTGCACTCTTGTGGGAGGAGAGGCTGGACTCTGCCCTTCTGAGCTGGGAATTTCTGATTAAAGGCTTATAGTGCATGCATATCTGAACTGCTTCTTACTTTAGTTGGTGCGCCTTATTTGCTGTGGCATAGACTGGATTCGGGCCTGCTGGATCTAGCCTTGTTTGTGTAACTTGAGCACTAATCCAGGCATTCTCTAAAGTATTCAATTGTATTTATTACTGCTTGATAGTAACTTGATTAAAGTGTAGCTATCATTCTAAGTCTTTTGGATTAAGCACTTGGGCTTCAGACCAGTTGTTTTACATTAGGAAGGTTTGTGGCATACACTGTGGTGGCAGGACAGGTAGCTTTCATCCTTCTAAGTTGGGAACTGCTGATTGAGAGCCCAGTGTCTGTTATTCTTAAAGTGTATTAGTTCTGGTTTAAGCACTTGGGCTTCAGGCCAGTTATTTTACATTAAGAAGGTTCGTGGTCTGCACTCTTGTGGGAGAAGAGGCTGGACTCTGCCCTTCTGAGCTGGGAATTTTTGGTTAAAGGTTTATAGTGCCTGAATATTTGAACTGTATCTTACTGAAATTGGTACACCTTGTTTGCTGTAGCATAGACTAGATCCAGGCCTGCTGAATCTAGCTTTGTTTATATGCTTGTTGTTTATTTTCTTTTTATTTCCCTGGAACGCTAATTTCACCTAATACGCGGCTTCTCAGTGCTTCTGTGGATCACTAGTGATATCTGCATTGCTTACTGTACTTATTTCCGTGTTTCACTTGAAAAAAAGTTACTGTTTGTCGTTTTTGCATTTAAGTTACCTGTAACACACTGCACTTAAGTTACCTGGCACTTGCTCGCTAAAGCAATTATATAAGTCAGCACAAAAATTAAAAGCACTACACCCTCACTCCCCACTGGCCCTTGTTTTCAATTATTAAGGAATTCCCAATATTATTCTAGCATGTCCAAAGGTCAGTTGTCAATCTCCTCTCCGGTCCAGCTGGTGAATCTGGGAATCTTGAGGCAATGTTACAACTGCCTCATGTACACCGACAACCCCCTCCTCCTCCCAACAAATTCCAACACATGTGAGAGATGCAAAGTACAGTTTTGTACCTACCATAAATGTAGATGTCCGATAGGAATGCATCTGCAGTCCTTACAAATGGGTTGTCCTGTCGTCAGGCAGCCCTTCGGTCGGCCGGATTCCAAAGTCTGGGTCTGGCCTCGGCTGGTGTCGCACTTCACCCGACGTCATAGCTGCAGTTATTCGGGTATAAAGGCATCAGCCGATGCCATTTTCCTCAGTGTTTCTTGCCCCAGATGCCAGGTGCCCTCTTGGAAGGCTAAATTTGGATAAATGCCAATGTTTCCAAATAGTAGAGAGCAAACACAAAAAATAAGCATGTATGTACATATATACAAACAAATACACCATAATAGATCCCCCCCAGCTAGCTATAAGTTGGGTAAATACCCTAGGAGTACCACAGAGGGGAAGGTGGGTGGGTAATCCTGACTGCAGATGCATTCCTATCGGACATCTACATTTATGGTAGGTACAAAACTGTACTATGTCCTTCAAGGATGCATCTGCAGTCCTTACAAATGGGTAGAATACCATAGCCAAACTAGGGGAGGAGGAAGAAGAAATTATGGTGTAGTTAGGATCCCTTGCAAAACAGCAGTGGCAAAACCTGCTCGGGATCTAGAGTATAAAAGTAAATTATAATGCTTGGCAAATGTATGCACGGAGGTCCAAGTAGCAGCCTCTATAATGTCTTTGGTAGCCACTCCTCGTAAGAAAGCTGTGGTAGTGGCTGTAGCCCTTGTAGAGTGAGGCCTGATGTTCTCTGGAGTTTTCTTTCCATGATAGGAGTAACAAAATCTAATGCAATTTCCTATCCACTTGGAGATTGTCTGTTTTGAAATTGCTTTTCCTTCCCTTCCTGTTGCATATGCTACCAGTAGCTGGTCAGTTGTTCTATTGCCCTTGGTCCTGGCCAGGTAGTAGCGTAACTGTCTATGTACATCCAAGGTATGCAATAGTCTTTCTCCCCTGTTCTGTGGGTTGGGGAAGAATGTAGGTAGGTGGATAGCCTGATTTAAAGACACTCTGGATACCACCTTAGGCATAAATGTAGGATTTGTTCTCATGGACACTCTATCTTGATGGAAGATCAGGAAGGGTTGCACTGCCATTAATGCCTGTAGTTCAGATACCCTTCTTGCTGAAGTGATTGCCAGCAGGAAGCAGTCTTCCATGATAAGTATTGTAAGTCTGCTGTTGCTGCTGGTTCGAAAGGAGGAAGTGTCAATTTTTCTAGCACAAAGTTCAAGTCCCATGCTGGCAATGGTGGTTTCCTAGGAGGTTTTACATTTTTAATTCCTCTCAGAAACTGCCTGAGCAGAGGATGTGAGAAGACAGGAGGATCCACTCTGTATTCTGCTGAAATAGCCGATGCATGTATCTTGATGGAAGAATAGGACAGGCCTGTGTGGAAGAGCTCTGCCAAGTATTCCAGGATGTTGGCTATGTTTACCAGTGACACATCCTCTCCCTTTGCAGTACTCCAAATGAGATATCTTTTCCATTTTGCTGCATAATTTCTTCTTGTTGAGGGTCTGCAAGCCTCAAGGATAATGTCTTTAACCCTTTGGGATAAATTTGGGTTAATTGATCTTATGTAATGTTCCAGGCAGTCAGCTGCAGAGTTTTCAGGTTTGGATGCAGGATGTTGTAGTTGTTCTGTGTTAACAGCAGTGGAAACAGGGGCAGTGTCCATATTTGTTCCCGAGACATGCTCCTTAGTAATGGGTACCAATGTTGCCTTGGCCAGTCCGGAGCTATCAGAATGATCCTTGGACGGTCCTCTTTGATCTTCAATAGCACCTTGTGCATCAAAGGAAGTGGTGGGAATGCATATGCTGTCAGGTTTTTCCAACTGAAAGATAGGGAGTCCACCTTCCAAGCAAGTGTGTGGTACGTCCTTGTGCAGAATTTCTTTAGCTGGTGATTGTGTGGGGATGCAAATAAGTCTATTTCTGGCAGTCCCCATTTCCTTGTAATGGCTTTGAAGATGTCCGGATGCAGCATCCATTCGTGGGCATACGTGGAAGTCCTGCTTAGTATGTCTGCTAGAATGTTTTCTTTTCCCGGTACAAAAATTGCTTGTAACTGAATGTTGTAGCTCAGAGCCACATTCCATAGGTCCAGTGCTATCCGGCATAGAGGGTATGAATGTGTGCCTCCCTGTTTGTTGATGTACCACATAACTGTGGTGTTGTCTGCCCTTATCATCAATTGACCTTCTCTGAGAAATGGTCTGAATGTCTGGATTGCCATTTTTACTGCCAGCATTTCCTTTAGATTTATGTGCAAGTGCAGCTGGTCTTGAGTCCATAAGCCTTGTATGCACTTGTCCAGCATGTGGGCCCCCCAACCGAGGTCTGAGGCGTCCGTCGTGATGGTTTGGCTTGGTTGAATGCTGTAAAAGGGCAATCCTGTGTTTGATTGACAGGCCTGCGCCCACCATAGGAACTCTTGCTTCAGGCATGGTATTATTGGAATTTTGGTTTCTAGGCTGTGCATGTGTTGAGACCATAAATTCTTTAGGTACCACTGTAACTTTCTCATATGTAGTCTGGCATGAGGGACCAGTATTATGCAGGATGCCATGAAGCCCAGGGCTTGCAGTACTTTTCTTGCTGTTAGATGGTTCTGCTTTGTTAATGCCAAGAAGTAGAGAGGTAGTTGGTCTTGCTTTTCTGCAGTTAGGAATGCCATTTGTTTTGATGTGTCCAGATCTGCACCCAAAAAGGTTATTCTTTGGGATGGTATCAGCCTTGACTTTTTTATATTGACTGTATATCCCAGGGCTTGTAGCAAGTAAATGACTCTTTGTAAGTCTTCTGTGAGCTTGTTTTTGTTGTCCGCTTGTATCAGGCAGTCGTCCAGGTAGGGGTAAATTTGGATTCCCTAAAGCCTGCAATGCGCAATTACTGATGCCAGGCATTTCGTGAACACTCTGGGCGCAGTAGATAAGCCAAAGGGCAATGCTGAGAATTGATAATGCTCTGATCCTGCAAGAAATCTGAGGTATCTTCTGCAAATTGGTCGTATGGGGACATGCAGGTATGCCTCCTTGAGATCTAGAGTTACCAGCCAAGACTCCTTGCCCAGCATGGGAAGAAGCTGCTGTAGAGTCAGCATTTTGAATTTTGGAACAATGAGGAATGTGTTTAATGCGGACAGGTCGAGAATAGGCCTCCATTTGCTCTCCTTTCTTGGTACCAGGAAGAGTCTGGAGTAAAATCCCTTTCCTTGTTCCATAGATGGTACCTTTTCCACAGCTCTCATCTTTAATAATTGGTTTACTTGTTGTAGAGCTTCTGCCTTTTGATTCGGAGGTAGGTTTGGCATTCCTCTCTTTCCTGGTAGAGTATGGAAATGAAACCTGTAACCGTGGTGTATAGTTTGCAAAATCCACTTGTCTCTTGTGATGTAATGCCAGTTTTTTGAAAATAAAGCTAGTTTTCCGCCTAAGGGTGCTTCTAGTTGTTCCCTGGTAGGCGGTGCCAGAGCCAAGTCACTGTGATTGTCCTGTTGCAGTGGTGGTGGCTGCGTCTGTGCCTCGCTGGTTGTTACCCTGCCACTGGCGTCCCCTCTAGGCACCCCTGGATTGTTTTCTGCCTCTTGAACGCCTGTTCCTGCCTCTCTGTGCTTTAGAGGAGTCTGGAAAGGACCAGTTTTTGGAGGGCCAATTCCTGCTAAACATTGGAGGCTGGACCTGTAAGAAATCTTTCACTGTTTGTACAGATTTTGCCTTCTCTTCCATCTTCTTCAGTACCTGTTGTGCAGGAGAACCAAATAAATTGGCCTTGTCCATGGGAGCATCTAATAGTTTTGATTTGACATGGTCCGGTAAGGCCTGCTCTTTCAACCATGCATGCCTTCTGATAACTGTGCCAGTCATGGCTGATCTAAAGGAAGCTTCCAGTGCATCATAGCCGCATTTCAAAGAATGGTTACTAACTTGCTGAATGTTATGTACCATTTCCTGAACATACTTCTTATCAAAAGGTTCATCAGAGGACAGTTTTTTAGTTAACTGGTCTAGCATAAACTCTTGATATTGGATCATATGAAATTGACAGTTCAAGGCCCTAGCTGACAGAGTAGCAGAAGTGTAAACTTTTTTACCCCATCTCTCTAAGGACCTGGATTCCCTTTCAGAGGGCAGGGGATTTTTAGCAGAGGTAGTTGCTACAGCCTTAGGCCCCTGGGAGTCTCGGGATCTGCAAAAGGAGCCTTGTATAGATGGTGATGTGTGTCCGGGACCCTGTAGAACCTATCGGGCTTAGCAGGGGCCGGAGGTAATGAATCAGGAGCAGTACAAGCATCATTAAATGCATCATCTACAACAGAAAGAACTGGAGGTATAGCTAAAGGCCTATGTTGTGGTAAATGCAGAAAGGTTCTAAGCCTTTTCCTGGAGTCTGAGAAATCTTGGCCCTGCCACTGAAATTGTTCCCTCATAGCATGCAAGGTTTCCCCAAAGGAAAATTCCTCAGGTGGAGAGGCAGAAGGAATGGACTCTTCAGCATCAGAGTCTTCGTAAGGGGAATAAGGAGCCTCTGGAGGGTCTGTATTATCTGTATCATCAGAGGAATCATCTGTGGACACTGGCTCAGGGGGCTCTGCTCTAGGCCTCTTCTCTGGAGGTGGATGAGAGGCCCTGTCTGGATGCTGGGATCCCCGGATTAAAGAAATGAGATCCTCTGCCAGAGAAAGCATTTGGGTACTGGAGCTGGGCCTGTGAGAGGGGGTCTTAACAGGCACAGTTTTTGTAGCTTTAGCTGCTTTAGCCCTGGCAAAGGCCTTAATGGACATGGCTGCAGGAGGCCTAGCAGCTCCACGTGCAGGGGTGGAAATATCCAAGGGAATAGTGTCAGATAATTCCTGAGAAACCGCAACTGCAGGTTGGATTTCAGATGCCGATTCCACCAGGTTAGAAGAGGCCTCGGTAGAGGGCATGTTTTCGGCTGAAGGAAGAACCGCTTGCTCGGTTTCAGCCGAAACCGAGACACTCGCGGTTGGCTTAACCGCGGTTTCGGCCGAAACCGCGGACCGCGAGTGTCGGTCCTTTTCCTTGCGTTTTTTGGATATTTGTGTAGTCGGAGGGTCCGACGGCATAATATAAGCAAAATCAGAGACGAAAAACTGTTCAGCAAATTCCGACCGACGTCTAAGCGTCCGTCGGTTAAAAGAACCACAGGCTTGACAAGCTGCTACGTCGTGGTCTGGGCCTAAACAAGGCAAGCAGTAAGAGTGGAAATCTTTATGAGGTATTTGTTTCCCACAAGTTAAACAGTTATTCACTTTTTCTGACATCGGCTGAGGCAAGAAAGAGTCCCCAACGGGGTACTTAGCTTTTTAGAAGTCTTCGAAGTAGTATTCGGTAGTAGTAATCTCTAGTTCTGACCGACCGGCACTTGCGAACAGCTTCTGCTTCGGGCGCCACGCGGCAAGAAAGACTGGGGAAAATGGCGTCGGCTGATGCCTTTATACCCGAATAACTGCAGCTATGACGTCAGGTGAAGTGCGACACCAGCCGAGGCCAGACCCAGACTTTGGAATCGGGCCAACCGAAGGGCTGCCTGACGACAGGACAACCCATTTGTAAGGACTGCAGATGCATCCTTGAAGGACATCCATATAGCCAAACTGGAGGCTAAGCTCTCTCAACTCAGTACTGGCATAACCACTCAGGAGGAGAAGGAAACCACACTCACTACAATTCCATTCTCACATAGACCTACCACGACAGCAAACCAATCACATAATCACACAAAAACATACTCGGAGGCTCTAAATAAAGATCTGCCTAAGCAGCAGAGACCTCCAAAGCAGACACCCATGCAACCGCTGCCCCAAAACAAAACACATGCAACAGATATCTTACAAAGCCAGTGTGCTGAACAGTCACAGCCCTTAAGATTAAACAACGCACCTGATACACTTGTAATAGGTGACTCTATTGTCAGGCACACTGATGTCCCGCTCACCAGGCTGAACAAGGAGAGGGTCACGGTGAGCAGCCTGTCGGGCGCTAGGATCCACCACATAACACAAGCACTCAGGTCACTCCAAAGCAAGTACAAATATGACTCAGTCATTGTCCATGCTGGTGTGAATGACCTGAGACGTACCTCCCTGGACTACATGAAAAGAAACATAAAGGAGCTCTCTGAGCATGTAGCCCAGGCCGGTATGACCCTGACCTTGAGTAGCATCTTACCATCACCAAGAATGATGCCACAATATGAAGACAAGATGATCAATTTCAACAATTGGCTTAAGTACTGGTGTCATTCAAAGGGGATCCAATGCCTGTCAGCTTGGGATGATATGCTCGACGAGCCACGATGCTCGCTAGGACGGCTTGCACCTGTCACCCCTGGGCTTTCGGATATTGGCAAAGGCTCTTGCTACCCCCATAGTACCTTTTTTAGGCAAGGCTCAAAAGACAAACCCACCTCCATAGGTATCACAAGGGATAAGAAACTAAGAGTAATGCTACTCAACGCCAGAAGTCTAAACCTCAAGATGCACGCACTCGAAACTCTCCTTAGCATGGAGAACATCGATATCTGTGAAGTAACAGAAACCTGGTTCAGGGTTCCCGAGAGCACCCCAGCACTACCAGGTTATACCTCATACCATGCTTTTCGTCCCCAAAACTTGGACCGAACCACAAAAGGAGGGGGAGTATCGATATTCATCAAAGATACCCACACCTCCAGGTTCGTGGCAAAGCACGAAGCATCAGAGACTATCCATGTGCAACTAACAGTGGGTAAAACTGCCTTCCAGTTTATAGCCTGCTACAGACCACCCTCCCAAACCCAGGAACCTCACTCGGCCTTTCTGAGAACACTGGAAAATATGAAGGTCTCTCCAAACACCATTATATTGGGCAACTTCAACTACCCAAACAAAGACTGGGAGCATTACTCTAGCTCCAACACCCTAGCCCAAAGGTTCCTAGAATTTATAAACTCAAATGCTATGGGACAACTTGTTACCACTCCCACAAGAAGGGAAAACATACTGGACCTGATCATCACCAACATGGGGACGCTATGCTACAGACCAGAAGTGTATCCCTCACTGGTAAGATCAGACCATAAACTAATCTCACTGGATATTCACATCCCGACCCCACCCCCTGCCCAGAAAACCACAGTGAAAAACTTCTCTAAAGCAAATTTCACACTCCTCAAAACCGAGGTGGAATCCTTCAAAGCCCCCGGGCCTGTGGAAAACGGCCCAGACCACAGAATCCTTTATAAATGCATTCTATGAGCACCTTCAGGAATGCATGGATGATGCAATCCCAAATAAAACCAAGACCCAATCCTCCAAAGGCAGACGTCCTGTCTGGTGGACCCCAGCCATAAACAAACTATACAATAGAAGAAGGAAGCTATTAAATGATAGAGCAAAATCCCAAAAAGGGAAGGCATCACTGATCAGTATTAGCAAAAAAAATTGTCTAAGGCCAGCTTCGAGAGAAAAAATGCAGAGGACACTAAGGATAACCACAAGGCTTTCTTTAGTTATGTTAGGAACCTGGGTGGTAATTCCCAGATATGCTCAGAATTAGTCCAAAATGACAAAAAAATACACTGAACCCACAGACATTGCCAACATCCTAGCTGACAGGTTCAGCGCAAACTTCTCCCCCCCTCCCCACCAAAAGGGCAGATATCTATCCCAGCAGAGTGCTGCCCCCCTGACAACTCAGATGCTCAGGTAAGAGCCACCCTCTCCAAAGCAAAAAACACAGCATCTATGGGACCAGACGGTGTCCCGGGCTGCATCCTACATGAACTCCAAGAAGAGCTAAACCCAAACATAAAACTACTGTTCAATCTCAGCCTTACTACAGGATATGTGCCCAAAGAGTGGCATACAGCAGCAGTGGTCCCTTTCCATAAAGGTGGTGCCTCAACGGATCCTGGAAACTATCGCCCCATAAGCCTGACTAGCTTGGTCTGCAAAGCTATGGAAAGGATCATCATGGACCTCATAAATAAAGATATTGGGGACCTACAGACACTGGATCCTACCCAGTTCGGCTTTGTTAAGGGCAGATCCTGCCTCTTAAACCTGGTTGATTTCTTTGAAACAGTCACCAAGGCCATTGACGAGGGGAAGGTGGTCCACACAGCCTACCTGGACCTCGCAAAAGCCTTCGATACAATACCCCACTCGGGCATTATAGACAAGCTCACCAGCTTAAATATAAACCCCTATGTCACTAGATGGATTGCAAACTGGCTCAAGGACAGAACCCACATGGTTAGAATTGCTGGAGCCATGTCAGACTCCAAACCAGTTACAAGTGGTGTCCCACAAGGCTCAGTCCTGGGACCTCTCATTTGGTATATATTTCTCGGAGGTACAGGCCAACACGGAAGGACTGTGGCTGACCAAGTTCGCAGATTACTGCAAACTGGGCGCCATAATCGACTCTCCAGCCGACACAAGCATCCTCCAAAAGGGCCTCATAGAAACTGGTGCCAGAGCCATGGCCTCAAGCTAAATGCCAAAAAGTGTATAGTCATCCCCTTTGGCAAAAACAAAGTGCCCACAAATTACCACATAGGTGGTAATCCATTAAGTACAAAAGAAGTAATTAGGAACCTGAGGACCCGAGTTGATAGCAATCTCTCATTTGACAACCACGTGGCCAAAGTGGTTAGAAAAACATTTTATATAGCCCACCTAATCATGAAGGGATTCACATCTAGATCAGGGGAGGTCATCGTGCCTCTTTACTCATCCCTCATCAGGCCCATAATTGAGTACATTGCCCCTTTTGGGATGTAACTTACCAGACGCCTGCAGCAACTGGAAAGACCCCAACAGTACCTCACCAAGAGGATCAAAGGGCTCAAACAGATGCCATATGCTGCCCGGTTAAAGAAACTCCAGCTCTACTCAGTGGCATACCGCCTGCTCAGAGGCGATCTGTGCCTGACGTATAAAGCCATGTCCAACCCGGAATTAATGGACATACTGCACCTCAGAAAATCCAAATCCCATCGAGCTATGTGCTCGAGAGACTTGAACCTCAGCACTGAAATAAATAGGACATGCTGGAGGGACAGATTCATAACCCAGAGGCTCCCTTCACTCTGGAATAAAATCCCAGTCCAGGTTAGGCAGAGTCCCTCATTGACTCTCTTCGAGGAATCTTGATGAGTGGATGGGAGATCGTAGGTTTACCCCGGGTATCACTTCTGTGTCACTGTTAGACAGAGGCACAGTATACTAACCTTGAAAAAGGGCATAGCAAAATAAATTTAAAATGGGTGGCGAAAGCCAAACATATTCTGGCTAGGCTTATAAATGCCCTAGGGCAGATACCCTAGTATGAACCTATGAACACCAAATAGTAACAGTATTATAGTTACATTGAGCACTAAATGCCACGTAATGTACTAGAAAAGTAATAATAAGCTATAATAAGCTAAGGGTACATTTAGTGATGACAAAAAAAAAAATACCAACAAAACTCAATGACTAAGAATAGCTACACAAATAGCCATCAAAGCCATGTAGTGCAGATCCAGTGGAATGAAGGAAAGGAAGGAGCTTATCCTGCAACTATTGCTTTACTCAGCTGGTGAGGTATAGTACAGTTGTACACACAAACTTACCATAACAGTACATGTTCAAATAAATCACTGCTGCAGTAGACTTAGATGTGGGTTTTATCCTGCCTAGGATATAACAGCTGGCCAGCTTCTACAGCTTAAGGACACCATCCACTCACCCAGACGGTTGACAGTTCAAGTTAGCCTGAAAATAAATAAATAAATCAGCAGTCTGGAAGCCAAGCCCTTCAAGAGCTTTCATGACAGCTGGAGGGAGGCTAGCCCCCTGACAAAGTATAATGTTAGGTAAATAATTTCCACACCCTGGCAATACAAATTAAACAAAAATAAGAGGGATACTGCAGCACTGATCAAAACAGCTGCACTTATAGTAGGCTTACTTACACAACTGTGCTGTGTTCATCACTAGATCACTGCTGTAGCAGCCTTAGCTTTATGGGTAGAATTGTAAAGCTTTACAAAGTTTGACAGGAAGAAGGATGAGGGGTCCAGGACCCCCTGGAGAATGGTCCTAACAAACCTTGCTATAAGACTTGAAAAAGGGGTCTAGTTTGGAGTGTTTTGTGAATGCATGTACAGAGGACAAAAACTGCTACCTCTAGAATAAGTTTACATTTCACGCTTTTCCAAAAAGCCACTGAAGAACCAAGGCCCTTGTAGAATGTGTCTTGACCCGACCTGGAATTGACTTGTTATGGTGGGAGTAACAAAATGAAACAGCATGGAACAACCATTTGGAAATGCTTTAGTATGGGTAGTCCTTTCTTCTTACCTTCAAAAGAAATGAAAAACTGACCAGAATTTCTAAGCGCTTTAGTTCTGTCACAAATGGTATCGGAGTTATCTGTGGACAGCTAGACTATGAAGAGTCCTTTATCCCTCAATTTTACATTCTGGAAAGATAACAGGTAGATTTAACAGCTTGGCTCAAAGTAAATTTGGATACCATTAGGCATAAATGTAGGATTAATTCTTAAAGAAATCTCACCTTTCTAGAAAATTTGAGAAGGTTAACCAACCAAAAGAGCTTACAACTCGCGCACTCTTCTTGCAGAAAGTCAGAGCAATTAACACGGTTTCCCATTGTTAAAGTCTTGAGTCAAGAATAACTCTTTAGGATTTGCAAAACATTTTCTTTTTATTATAAATCCACATACGTCAGTGCTGGGAGACTATCTACACAATTTAAAGTCAGTCTTTCCAAACAGCAAAAATACACAGTTCTTATTTATTTTTCTTATCAGTATCATGCATGCAGAGTACAGACGTGATCAAATAGGATTTCTGCAGACCCTCGTGTTGCTGCACGTGAACACTCAACAATAATGTTTTTATTAGAAAAACACAAGCCATCTAACTTGTTAATCAGTCTTGTTTCCTGACCTTGCACATTTTAGTACCAGTACATTCTAACTTCCCAACATTCCTTGTAACTACCCATCCCAGCCTGGGAAGTTCAAAGCTTACATACAGTGTTGTGTGTGTTCTTTCTTGCTTTCAGAAACTAGTCTAAACTACCCATCCGAGCCTGGGAAGGTCAGAGCTTATATACAGTGTGTTCTTTCTTACTTTCAGAAACCAGTCTTTATAACATTCATAACCCCATCAACACTTTCTTTTTACATTCAGTCATCTGTTAATACACTTGCAGTTTGACATTAAAATGCAGTTGTGAAACACTCAGAACTACAATAAGTATTTGTGATTTGCATAAGTATGCATGATGCATCTATACTACATATCATTTTTAACATGAACAAATATTAAATAATTCATTAAACATATTTGTGAAGAAAGTGTAAGTTAATATGCATTTTGTGTACAATAATCATGAGAGATGCATTTTTCTCTTAACACCATATTAAGTACCTCAAATTAGCCTGCTGAATTGGTTCATGTGGAACAAGAGTTAATTTTTCCAATACAAAATTAAGATTCCAAGGAGGAACCACCTGCTTTCTAGGTGGATAGGTATGCAAAACACCTTTCAAAAACACCTTGACATTCGAGTGCACTGAAAGGGGGGGGAGGGGTCCATGGCAAGATATGCAGAAATGGCTGACAAATGAACCTTAAGAGAAGAGTAGGAAATGCAAGAGGACAACTCACACAAACACCGTAGAACGAGAGCAATACTAGCTTTAAAGGGCTCTTCATTCTTTACCTGGCACCAACAGGGACATTTTTTCTACCTGTTAATATATTATTTCCTAATAGCAGGTTTCTTTCCCTCCTTTAATACCTTTCTGCATATCCTTACTGAATACGCACCTAAAACACATGAAAATTCTATCATGCAGGAAGTTAAGTGAAGTTGTTTCATGGTGGAGTGCAACAATCCCTATTTTGAGTGAAAAGGTCCAACTGTGTAGATGCTAGTGGTAATTTCCTTGGCCATTTCCAAAAGCAGGAAGAACTATTGCTTGGACTAGAAAGGAGTCACTACAATGATTTTTGCAATGTCCTCCTTAATCTTCAGAATGACCCTGGACATTAGTGGAAAGGGTAGAAAAGCATACAGGAACATTCCCACTTACGCAAATGAGAATCCATCCTTTTTTAGGCCTGCTTGCACGGAGTCCTAGAGAAAAATTTTGCAGGTGTCTGTTGTGAAGAGAGACATACTGATGTATCTGACGTGTCCCCCACAGCTGAATCAATCCCTGGAAGACTAATTCAATTTCCATTTGAGACAGTCTGCCCTGGACTGCTCAGCCTGTTTGCTACAATATCTTGCTCTGATAGAATACAAGATGCCTGTAGAGTGACAGTGTGCTGAATTGCAGGCTACCGTGGCTAATCACCATAGAGGGTGTGATTTGCCCTCCCCTTCTGTTTATGTACCATATCTCAGTGGTGTTCCCTGTGATCACCTGTAGAGGTCTGGGGAACACAGATGATTGAGAGAGTTGTGTGCATTTATCACTGCCAACATCTCTGATGTTTGTAGGCTTTGGTCTTTTTTTTTTTTTTTTGGTCTAAAGACTTACTCCCAATGACACAGTTCCCCAAGCAAAGTCTGAGGCATCTGTTGATACAGACTGTATTAGAGCTGGAAGGAATAATGGAAAACCTAGATTCAGATAAAACTAGTTGAGAAAGGAAAGCTCTGGTCTCCATGAAACTTTTTGTTTGGTACCATAAACATTCTTGAACAAAAACTTTCTCTGTCACAGATATTAGAAAACATTATATTACTCCATGAACTAGTAGATGCTGAAACTTCGTTTTCTTTCGGCTGCTCCCGTTAGGGGTCACCAAAGCAGATCATCTGTTTCCATTTCTTCCTGTCATCTGCATTTTCCTCTATCACACCAACCATCTGCACATCCTCTCTCACATCCATAAACCTAATCTTAGGCCTTTCTCTTTTTCTTGTACTGGGCAGCTCCATCCTTTGCATCCTTCTCCCAATATATCCAACATCCCATCAGCAACATATGTCCAAACTAATATAAACTCACCTTTCTGGCTTTGTCTCCAAACCGTCCAACCTGAGCTGACCCTCTAATATACTAATTTCTAATCCTGTCCATCCTAGACACACCCGATGCAAATCTCAGCATCTACCTCTGCCACCTCCAGCTCCGACTCCCGTCTTATCGTCAGTGCTCCCATCACAATCCATATAACATAGCTGGTCTCAAGCCAGTAGATGCTGAATAACAAGGAGTAACAAAGAAGCCTGACCTGGGTGAATCAGGTGGAATCCCCTGAAAACAACATACGGACCCCCACTGTCATCTGTACTCTCTGATGCATCACTAAGAATCAATTTGAGATTCTTTTTTGCCAAAATGAGAAACAGAAAGCCAGATTTTGAGGAAGACTGAAAGGAGTGTGGGGGGTGCAGATACTTGTACTTGTTGGACTGTCCTTTTTTCTGCAAGGCTCCCCTATTCTTTTTAGAGCCAACTTGTTTGGCAGAAGTCTGCAGCATCTGCTTATTATGCCTTTTAAAAGTATCCAGAGTTAGGAATGAAACCTTAAACAGATTTGGAGAAGGGAGGGTGAAAAAAAAACAAAACAACAGGAGTTCCCCTTTGAATCATTTTCCCTCTCTCATCACTTTTTTTCTGGATCTCAACAGCAGATGGTCCCAAAACAACCTCCCTATCAAGGGGAGGATTAAAAATAACATTCTCAGGCAAATTTTGATAATGTAAAATGCGAACCTCTCATTACAGACCCAGTAGCTGTTGCTCTAGAAGAGGCATCAGCTGAGACTACAGACACTTCAAAGAATTGTTGGTTACTTGATGATAAAAGCAGCAACAATAATTAAGAATATTAAAAATAACAGTGAGAGAAATACACTAATTTCTCAAATCTATCAAAAGCTTTCCCATCCTTACTGGTGTGTGTGTGTATGGGGGGGTTAGATTCACTGAATACCAAGCTGCAGAAAAATTAGACAAGGAAATAACTGCAGAATCTGATCTGGCAAGTAGTTTTACGATTGTAGAAACTTATACAATCTATCTGCTTTCTTAGGGACTGCAGGCTGGTAGTCAGGTATGTTGCAGTCTGTAATAAAAATATACAAAAAAGCTAGAAGAACAGAAGGAACAGCATCAGGCTGAGAAAATTTCACTTGTAATAAATCATAACGAAATGTCATTTTGCTCCCACTGAAAAGTCAAGAAAGAAGCCTAAAACTTAGGCAGTGAAGACAAAAGAAGTCAGCAAAAAGTAATTATCAAGTACAGTTTTCACCAAAAATACACTGTAAAAAGCACAAAACACACATGCCACCATCTGTAAAAATAATTTATAAAATTACTCTCAAATTAATATTAGCATAAACTTAAGAAAAATAAAAGTTTACACATCTCTGTTAACGTTGCGCATATTGATCCACATGAATGACCAGGCTTTTGTACAAACTTATAAATTAGGTGTGAAGGGCAAGTAAATGAACAGAAAAAAAAAAAGAAGTTATGTACTTACCAGAACATTCCATGTGAGTTGTTCATCTCGCCATCATTCTTTACTGATGGGCTCGGAGCCGATCCCTCTGCTCTGATACGGCCAATTGCAAAGCTCGAGGTCTTCAAAAAGCTCGAGGCCAAGTCCCTATCCCATGATGCACCTGTAATTACCTCTGATCTTGTTTGCTGCATATAATAATACTATATGTCATTCTTCTACTCCCAACAGAAAGGTATAGAAGGATTGAGTAACCAGGATGGATCCAGCATCTCGGTCATCTATCAGCCCAGAAGGGGGGTAGGAGGGAGTGACGCAAGAAAGAAGGCGAGATGAACAACTCACATGAAACGTTATGGTAAGTAGACATAACTTCTTTATGTGAAGTTATTCAATCTCGCCGTTCATTCTTTACTGAAGGGTAGTGTCCCAAGCACTATCAACCTCGGGTGGCTCACGGGAGTATATTTCTCAGGACCGTGGATCCAAAGGACGCCCTGTCCCTGGAGGCCTTGTCAACTTTGAAATGAGTGATAAAGGTATGAGGTTTTGACCAAGTGCCTGCTGCACAAATGTTATCAATGGGAAGTCTAGCAGAAAAGGCAGATGATGTAGAAACTGCTCTCATTGAGTGAGCTTTAATCTTATGTTGCAAAGGCATATTGGCAGCTAAATAGCAAAGGTGATTCAATCAGATAACCATTTAGACAGTTATTTTAGCTACTGGTCTACCCTTCCTGGAGTCCGAGAATGAAACAAAAAGCTGGTGTGATTTTCTAAAATCTTTTGTTCTAGCCAAATATAATCTGAGCTGTCTGTGAACATCAAGTTTGTACAGCATATACTCTAAATTGTTTGAATGGTTGGGGAAGAAGACTGGCAAATCAATAATCTGGTCGAGATTGGTTTCAGTGCAAACTTTGGGCAAAAATGAGGGGTTTGTTCTAAGTGAGACTCTGTCAGCATGGAATATCAAATATGGAAGCTTGATGGATAAAGCCTGAAGCTCTAACACTCTGCGGGCAGAAGTAATAGCTACCAAAAAAGATGGTCTTTCATGACAAAAATCTGAGGTCACAAGAGGAAGCTGGTTCAAATGGCGGAAGAATTATCCGGGAAAGCATAACATTTAGATTCCATGGAGAACAGGGAGATTTCACTGGTAGTCTAATATGAAAAGTACCTTTCAGAAAAGCTTTGGATAACTTGCGAGACATAATACTCAACCCTTCAAAACCAAGATGAAAATTAGAAGCAGCCAATTGAACACGAACTGTTGCTACTGCAGCAGCTCCTTTGTTAAAAAATCATAATCAAGAACTCTAAGATGGAGGCCATAGGGGCTTGGTAAGGATTAATATTATTTTTAAAAGCCCATAGAGAAATTTGTTTCCATTTGCTAAGATATAGCTTCCTAGTAGAAGATATATGAGAAGATAAAATGATCTGTTTTGTCTTATTGGAGAGGTTATGGAACCTGGCTATGATGGGAACTGGAGCAGCCAAGCTGTCAGCTTCAGGGACTGGAGAGATTGATGAAGATCCCTGGACAGGTGCTTCAGAAGGTCTGGAACTGGGTCCAGAATACAAGGGTCCTCCAAAAGATGAAGCTGAAGGAAGGGGAACCAAATCTGAAGAGGCCAATGAGGGGCTATTAGAATGATGGTCCTTCCCAGGGTTTTTGCTTTCTATAGAACCTTGGTATCAACGGGATCAGTGGAAATGCACAGATGAGACCCGGTGGCCAATCGTGTACAAGTGCGTCCCTTGGGGCTTCTCCTGGAGGAGGAATCAGGACAAAGTAGCTTCTGCATTTCGTGTTCATGTGACTGGCAAAAAGGTCGCAGCAAGGCTGGCCCCATCTGCAGAATATCTTGCCCTCTATTTCTTTCTTGAGGGACCACTTGTGGGGCAACAAGATAGCCCTGCTGAGCTTGTCTGCTATCATGTTGGATTTCCCCGGGATGTGCGTTGCCAACAGAAAGCACTGGGTGGAAACAGCCCACTGCCATACTCAGAGCCTCGCAACAAAGGTGGTAAGACCTGGTTCCTCCTTGTTTGTTCAAATACCAGACCACCGACATGTTGTCTGTCTGAATTGCAATCACACCCAGGGGAAGAAAGTCCTGAAAGTACTGCAACGCCATAAGCACTGCTCTCATCTCCAGGACACTGATAAGCAGATGTGTCTCGATTGGTCCATGCGCCTTGGGCTGTCTTTCCCTGAAAATGCCCCCCCCCCAATAAGGGAAGTGTCCATGGTCACTGTGGCCGCTGGAGGGTGTAGCACACAAATGGGCGTCCTATCGTGACATGAAATGAGGTCAACCACTACTGAAGGTCCTTTTTGCAGGAATTTGCGATTATAGTGTGAGACCTGGGAAGCTCTTGGTGAGACAATTAAGTGAACAGCAGCAATTGTAGCATCTGCATGTGCATATGAGCTAGTGGTATGGCTAGAATTGCTGCTGCCATCATGCCTAATAATTTCAGAACTTAATGCTGGTGCTCTGTCTTTTGATAGCAGAACACTGACATGCTGACGAAGAAGAAAGACTCTTTCTATTGGAAGCCTTAGTGTGGTGGTGGTGGTGTCCAACTCTGCCCCGATAAAAAACAATATGCTGTGATGGCGACAAGGCAGATTTTTCTGAGTTGACTAATGCCCAGATGATTATAGAGTGACAGAGTGGACTCCCTGGCCTGAATGAGTTGATGCCTGGTGGTGGCGGTAAGGAGCCAATCATCTAGGTACGGAAACACCTGGAATCCTAGACTCCTCACGTGAGCTATGACCAGTGCCATGCATTTGGTAAACACTCAGGGGGCTGTAGTGAGACCAAAGGGCAGGGCTCGAAACTGGTAATGATTGGCTCCCAGCCAGAAGCACAGGTGATCCCTGGATGGTCTGACCATTTTTACGTGGTAGTATGTATCCTTGAGATCTATCGAGCAGATCCAATTGTCTTTCCCTAAGAAGGGAAGTATAGACTGAAACGTGACCATTCGGAACGTTTCTTTCTTTACGCATTGGTTCAGTCTGCTGAGGTCCAATATGGGTCTCCAGTCCCCCATCTTCTTAGGAACCAAAAAGAATCTTGAGTAAGTTCCGGATCCGGTCTGGTCTGCTGAGACTGGTTGGATGACTTTTTCTTAGCAACGTTTGGACCTCTATTGTTGTCTGCTCTCTGTAACTGGGTGGAACATCCAGGATTTTTCTTATGAGTGGAGGGAGTGGGGCGAATGGGATGAAGTATCCTCTGGAAGTGATACTTTGTACCCAGCTGTCTTTTGTTATTTTGAGTCAGGCGTCTGGATACAAAGATAAGCAGGACAGTCGGGCCTCCTCTCAGGAGCGTTGGTAGGGCTTCCCAGAGAAGTGATCTCTGTCGGTCTGGTGTTCCGGACCCCCACTGCCACAAGGGTTGAGTCTTCCATTATTACCCCCTCCTCTGCCTCTGGTGGGGGGTTCACTACATGTCCCGAAAGACTCCTTGGGCTTTTTGGAACCACATTTTTCCTCCCATTTAACCTTTATGGTAAGGTCGGGAAGGGGTGGAAAAATGGACCCCCGACGGCAGACAGTCTTTCTCTGTCTTGTTTATACCTGGTTAAGGTTTCCTTCAATTTAGGCCCAAAAAGGGACAAGCCATCAAAGGGAGTGTTCACGAAGGATGACTTGAACGGCTCCACGAAAGAGCACAAGCGCATCCAGGAATGTCTATTAAAAGCAACTCCTGTACCCGCTGCCCTACTCGTTCCATCAGCTGCTGAGATGAGGCGCATGGATGAGGTGACTACAGAATTGAGGGTAGCAAGCTGGGCAGCAACTTTGTCAGAAGCTCCTGCAGTTACTGCACCCTGAAGAGTGCCTCCTAGCTCCTTAAAGAGATCTCTTTGTAACCTGGTAAAATAGGTTAAGTAGTTGAGTGAACGAAGAGCAAAGGTCACTGAACTAAACATGCGCTTCCCATATCTATACATAATCCTGGAGTCTCTGTTAAGAGGATGGCTAGGTGAGGAAGTCTCAGACATTTCCTTTTTGGTGACTGCCACCACCACTATCGCATCAACTGGAACACCTTTTGTTAAAAATGTTTTGTCAAGGGGGGCAGAAATTAATTTATTAGGCCTCCTAGGGACAGGCTCCATAGTATCTGAAGACTCACATGCCCTTCGTGAGACTAGCTGCATTAGCTCATCGAAGGGAAGAGACACCTAAGAGGTGGAGGGCTGAGACCCGAAAGCCTTCAGGAGGACTGACTCATCCTCAATAGGGCCTTTGGACTGCCAGTCACCCCTCTGCCTAAGGATTTCAAGTATCTCAGCGAATAAGATATCCTCAGAGGGGACCTTCTGACTCATCTAAGTCAGTATCGGATGTTAGAGACACCTCTGGGGAAGTCTAGATGTTTCCTCTTTCACAATCTCTTCCTGGGAACCTCAGCAGTGAGAGACTTCTGGTGAGGTCTCAGAAGAGCAGGGGCCACCCAATGGGGCTTCCTGAGGCTCTGGGTCTCTATGCTTGGTCAGAATTTGTGAAGCAGAAGCAGACACAGGCACTTCAGGGGAGAAGGAAGGCAGACCTATGGTCGAGGATGTCTTAGGAGACATGACTCTCCTCATGGCATCGAAAGCACCTCTGCTCCGATACAAGGGAACTGACAGATCTGAAGAAACCATCAACACCTCCAGCACTGGGACAGTGGGCTCCGAGCCCAAGGTAGGAGCCTAGCTCATCCAAGCTGAGGCCCCGAGAAGCAGAGTCAGAACCGACAAGTCAGTCTGACTGTCCTCCCTGGACCAGACAAGAGAGTGTCGGCTCCTTGAGTCCTCGATCGGCACCGAGAACATCAGAGTGCATGGAACTGAAGACACTGGAGCAGGCATCGGCTCAGAGGGTTCCACTAACATCAGGTCTGACTCCTCTGGCTCCAAAGAACCAGCATGGCTCGGAGAAGGAATAGTTTGAGCTGGTGCAAGGATCTTCGGCTCCGAAGCCATTTGGGTTGAAGCCGATAACATTTTTGCCAAGGCTGGTGCTAATAACAACTTCTGCACCACAGGATCCAGATCTGACAGGCTGATAGAGGATCGAGAGGAGCGTACTGAAGGTGGTACTGACTGAAGTAATGGGCTCTTAGGCACTTCAGACACTGGTTCCAATACTGGGGACTGGCTCCGAAAGGAAAAGACTGTCGGCTCTGATGGCAGTGGAGCCGAAGTAGAGGACTTTTTATATTTCTTCGCATCCGAAGTCCTAGAAAGACTTTGAGGACTTGCTGGATCAATCTTGGTCACTCAAAGCTTCTTGAAACAAAGGCTTCAACAACCCCCTGTTGATGAGTTTTCTCTTTCTTTCCTGAAGGACCCTTGAGGAGAAAGAATGACAAATAGCACAACTGTCTTGCAAATGCAGAGCTCCTAAACAATATACACAATTTACGTGGCTGTCTGTTACAGACATCTTTTGGCCACACTTTGGGCATTTCTTAAACCCAGACTTGGTGTGTTTGTCTTGGTCAGCCATAATAATCCAGGACAAATTGCTGTCAACACAGAAAAACTCAACAGTAATATTCACACAAGCCTAAATAAAGCAGGCTAAATCACACACACACCCAAGAGTATATAATATAAATGTTAACTGACAGAAAAAGTCTGTCGGAAGCACACAAGAATTCTATGCAGGCTATGCAATAAAAGAAGTTAGCTGCTGAGAAATACAATAAGCCTTAGCTAATCTATAATAATATACTGTTCAAGGCAAACTTAAAAAGTAATAAACTACAACTATCTAGAAATAGGAAAACTTGTGACAAAGGGTCACTAATAAAACACACTATAATATCAATAAGAGTCTAAGCTAGGCCAACTAGAAAAAATGTTTAAAGCACACAATGGGAAGGGATATAAGTGGGTAAAACACACACCAAAAGCTATAAGAGTTTTCTAAAACTCTACTAAAATACATAAAGTTATCTAACTAGCAAAAACTTTGAATAATAATGAAAAAATCAGTTTTACTGGCCCGAACTAAATCAGAACCTCCGATCCGTTGCAGCAGCAAACTAGATCTGAGGTAATTATAGGTGTATCATGGGATAGGGACTTGGCCTAGAGCTATTTGAAGACCTCGAGCTTTGCAATTGGCCATATCGGAGCCGAGGGATCGGCTCCGAACCCTTCAGTAAAGAATGAACAGCGAGACTGAACAACTTCACACCTGCAATTCAACAAAGAAAAATATCATGCAAAAAAACAAAAAAAAAAAAAAAAAAAAAAAAACCATTAAAGCCTAGCAAGAAACAAAGTTTTCTGAAAATAAAGTACTAGTTCAGTCATAAAATTAAATGTGGAATTTTTTTGTTACTCAAAGGTTACTTATTTGCCCAGCAATGGAGAAACACCAGCTGACCTAAAAACCCATGAAAGCCCGAAAGCCCACAAGGGGAGTACTAGATGCCAATAAGGAATCTGTGAAGGGCGTGGCACCCCAGACCACTGTTTTTCTCCAGCCTGGGGCCAGCTGGGACCATGGAGTGTGTCCTTAAGCTCTGGAAGCTGGCCAGTTGTTATATCCTAAGCAAGCTATAACCCATACAGCTAAGGCTACTGCAGCAGCAATGTAAAGATAAAGATCTTACATGACTGCACTGTCATCGTAAAGATCACTACTAAAGGATTTCATAATATGTATGGGTGAGTACCAATCAGTAGACTCACAAATGTCACAGTGAATGACTAAAGTATGCTCTGTAAGACAGGTAATCCATAGGATCATAGGAGGTTACTAGACTATTGCCTCTGAAGCCCTTATAAGCCTAGACAAGAGTTTAACCCATGTTTAGACAAATCAGCACCCGATGCCCCTGTCCAGCAGGGACATGAGTGGAATCCCAGGGGTATATTTTCTGTTTCCCATTTAGTTATCCAGGTTGCGCTTAAAAAGGGGTAAAGAGCTACTCTGCTTGATGTGGAAAGGGTGTCTATTCCATAGTTAGGGGAGTCTCTGGGACACAAATCTGTCCCTCCAACAAGTCTTGTTGATGTCCCAGACCAGGTTGAGGCTGTGCCTGTGGGTTACTCGAGTGGAGCTCGATTTGCAAATCTGCAGTAGTCCCATCAAGGTGGGGTCCATGATCGCCTTGTATGCCAGACAGAGGTCACCTCTGGGGAGTCTAGAGGGATAGGGCTTTTAGCCTATTTGTGTATGGTAGATGTTTGAGGCCCTGTATTCTCCTCGTGAGGAACCTCTGTGGTCTCTCCAGCTGCTGCATGTGCTTTGCGAGGTACATACCGAAAGGGGCATTGTACTCAATAATGGAAGTTATAAGGGAAGAATACAGGGATGTTAAAACCTCCTTGTCCCTGGATGAGATACCCTTACTTATGAGGTGGCCATGTAGAAGGCTTACCGTACAACAAAAGCAACACGATGGTCAAAAGTCAGGTTGCTATCAATCTGGCTGCTCAAATCCCTCACGACTGACTACGTGCTTAGGATGTTATTAATTGAAAATTTGTGGGGACATCACTCTCCCCAAAGGGGATGATGCATTTTTTGGTATTCAGTTTGAGGCCATGTTTCTGGCACTAGTCATTTGTCTGAGTAATTCCCTCTTGGAGGATGTCCACATCACAAGTGGAACTGATAACCGCACCCAGCTTTCAGTCATCTGCAAACTTGGTCAGCCATAGCCCGCTGGTTTTGGCCTGCACCTCAGAAAAGTATATCCCAAATAACAGAGGCCCCAAGACCGAACCCTGGGGTACACCACTTGTGGCAGGTCAACTGCTTGAGTTAGAACCCACCTAGTCAAAATAAGGGAAGCCATCAGTGAGCCAGTTTGCTACCCATCTGGTAACATATGGATTGATGCCTAGTTGAGAGAGTTTATCTATTATGCCAGAGTGGGGAATAGTGTCAAAGGCTTTAGCCAGGTCAAAGTAGGTGGTGTGCACTGTCTTCACCTCATCCCTGGCTTTGGTGACTGTCTCAAAGAAGTCAACCAAATTTAGCAGACATGACCTCCCCTTGAAGCCAAACAGTTGGGGATCAAGTGTTTGGAGGTTGCCAATGTCCTTGTTAATGAGGTCCATGATAATCTGTTCCATGGGCTTGCAGATCAAGCTAGTTAGGCTGATGGGTCTATAATTTCCCAGATTGGTGGACACTCCACTCGGCAGGGATGAAGCCAGTACTCAGGCTTTGGTTGAATAGGGTGCCTAATGGTGCTGCAAGTTCCTGCCTAAGTTCACGTAGGATGCAGCCTGGGATGCTATCGGGTCCCATGGAGGCTGTATTTTTTGCCTTTGAGACAACAGTGATGACCTGTTCCCTAGATATAAGGGGAATGGGGCAGGTACTGGGGATGTCCTGATTTATTGATAGGAGGGACACAGGGGTAAAGTTTTCCCTGAATCTGTCACCAGCAAGTTTGCGATATCTACGGCATTTGCATATGTGATATCCTTGACCACCAGTTTCTGAGCAGATCTGGGTGGTTCCTTTGAGGTTGTGGACATATCTGAAGGCCTCAGATGTGGCCAATTTGGACTCAAAGTTTGCTTTGGAGGATTTCACTAGTGCTCTTATTTGCTTTTTCAGGCTAAGGAAACGTTGCTTCCAGGTGGGCACCTGCTCCTTCTTGGTCATGGATAGCAATTTTTTTCCTTTTGTTATAAAGTTTATTTATTGCAGATGTCCAACCAGACAGGTTTAATCTTCCTTGCGGAGGATAATTTAGTCCCGTCGGGTATTCCTGACTCCATTCATCTATATAAATGCTTGTATAGTGCTTTGGTGTAGTTTTGGATATTGGTGCCAGTTCCTACAGAGGAGGGAGGGGGCAGTGAAGCTGTTTATACCATCCCTCAGGAGGCTGTAATCAGCTTTGGAGAAGTTTTTATATTTGATCCTAACTGGAGGGGGGGTTGAGAAAGATGGTGATTTTGAAAGTGAATGCTTTAGGGTCAGATCTTACCACAGAGGATGATACTATAGGAATGCTGCAGTGGTTACTCATGTTGGTTAATACCAAGTCCAAGATATTATCACCTCTTGGGGTATCGACTAGCTGTTCCAAGGCATTTGTCTTGACAAAATCAAGGAATCTCTGGGCATTTGTGTTCTGGCATGAGTAGTTCTTCCAATCTATGTTTCGGAATTTGAAGTTACCTAGGATCAGGG
The DNA here is from genome assembly GCF_019279795.1 of Protopterus annectens. Classification (NCBI taxonomy): domain Eukaryota; kingdom Metazoa; phylum Chordata; order Ceratodontiformes; family Protopteridae; genus Protopterus; species Protopterus annectens. The sequence goes on along the minus strand of NC_056728.1, from coordinate 566,219,175 downwards.
TAAAGGGTTGAATCTTGACAGATTCAAACAGGTCTAAATAAACAGACTGGGCATCTTGAGTCAGATTTGGGGGCCGGTAACTATCTATGATTTGAATAGGGGTCTTGTCAATGGTTAACTGCACCTGGAGTGTCTCATGTGCATCAGCCTGTTTGACCAGCCTGGAGGTGTGTATGTTTTCAATGTATATTGAAACTCCACCTCCTTTGGCTTTACTGCCCACAGTTTGGGGTCTGAATGTATGATAGGATAAGTAACCAGGTAAGGCTGGGGTGTGCTCCACAGCTTTGAACCAGGTTTCTGTGACTGTACAGATGTCAGCATTTTCCAGGGTTATGAATGCTTGCAATGTGTGCAGATTCATGTTTAGACTCCTAGCGTTTAGCAGCATGACCTTTAATTTGTGTTTTGTTGAAATTTTTATGTTGGTACTTTTAACCTCATCACTTTTCCTAAAAAAGGCACTACAAGGGAGGCAAGAGCCTTTGTTAGAAGCCTGAAGCCTTGGTGAGACAGATGTAGGCCATCTCTGGCAAAGCATTGTGGACTGTCAATCATATCTTCCCCAGGCTGTTGAGTAATGGATCCCCCTGGAATGACACCAGAAACTAAGCCAAGTGTTAAAGTCGATAATTTCTGTTTGTAATGAGGCATCATTCTGGATGATGGCGGAATGCTGCTTAAGGCTAGGGACATACCTGCCTGGGACACAATCAGCGAGCTCAATCATGTCTCTCTTCATACAGTCCAGAGAGGTATGTCTCAAGTCATTCACGCCAACATGGACTATGGACAGAGTCATAACAGTACCTGTTGTTGACAGACTTGAGTGCATATGTGATATGGCGGATTCTGGCACCTGACAGATAACCAACTGTGACTTTCTTCTTATCCAGCCTAGTGAGAAGCACGTCTGTGTCTCACAATGGAGTCTCCTATGACTAATATGTTGGGTTTATGGTGAAGCCTTAGTGGCTGTGAGGCACAGATGTGTGGACAATGCATGGTATGTGGTGTGGAGGGATGTGGAGATCACGTGTGTTTTTGCCTCGGAGGTCTCCTTCGTCTGGGTATGTTTATATGCAGGACCTCCGCATATGTAGGTGTGGGTGGTGTTTGAGGTGTAATGATTATACTGACAATCTTTTCGGTGCCAGATATACTGGCTTGAGGAGGAAAAAGCTTGGACTCTAGGTTCCTAATGTAATTGCATCTCTCACAAACTGTGTTTCTAGGTGGTAGTAGTAGATGTCCCTCTCACCAGGCTGAACAAGGAGAAGGTCACTGTAAGCTGCCTGTCGGATGCCAGGATCTGCCACATAACACAAGCACTCAGGTCACTCCAAGGCAAGTACAAATATGACTCCGTCATTGTCCATGCTGGTGTGAATGACCTGAGACTTACCTCCCTGGATTACATGAAGAGAGACATAGAGGAGCTCTCTGATCATGTGGCCCAGGCCGATATGACCATGACCTTGAGAGGCATCTTACCCTCACCAAGAATGATACCACAGTATAAAGACAAAATGATCAATTTCAACAATTGGCTAAAGTATTGGCGTCACTCAAAGGGGATCCAGTGTCTGTCAGCCTGGGATGACATGCTTGACAAGCCACGTTGCTTCGCTAGGGACGGCTTGCACCTGTCACCCCTGGGTTTTCGAATACTGGCCAAGGCTCTTGCCACCCCCCATAGTGCCTTTTTTAGGCAAGGCTCAAAAAACAAACCCACCTCCTTAGACAACACAAGGAAAAAGAAACTAAGGGTAATGCTGCTCAATGCCAGAAGTCTAAACCTCAAGATGCACACACTTGAGACTCTCCTCAGTATGGAGAATATCGATATCTGTGCAGTAACAGAAACCTGGTTCAAGGCTCCTGAGAGCACCCCAGCACTATCAGGCTATACCTCATACCATGCTTTTCGGCCTCAAAACTCGGACCGAACCACAAGAGGAGGGGGAGTAACCATATTCATCAAAGATACCCATACCTCCAGGCTAGTGGCACTGCACGAAGCATCTGAGACCATCCATGTACAACTAACAGTGGGCAAAATACCTTCCAGTTTGTAGCCTGCTAGAGACCACCCTCCCAAACTCAGGAACCCCACTCGGCTTTCCTGAAGACACTGGAGAATATGAAGGTCTCTCCGAACACCATTATATTGGGTGACTAACTACCCAAACATAGACTGGGAGCACTACTCAAGCCCCAACACCCTAGCCCAACGGTTCCTAGAATTTATAAACTCAAATGCTATGGAACAACTGGTCACCACTCCCACAAGAGGGGAAAACATATTGGACCTGATCCTCACCAACATGGGTACTCTATGTTCCATACCAGAGGTATACCCCTCATTGGTAAGATCTGACCATAAATTAATCACTATGGACATCCATATCTGTCCCCACCCCCAGCAAAGGAAACCACGGTCAAAAACTTCTCAAAAGCAAACTTCCCACTTCTCAAAACAGAGGTGGAATCCTTCAAAGCCCCAGGGCCAGTGGAAAATACGGCTCAAACGCAGAATCCTTTACAAACGCATTCTATGGATACCTACAGGAATGCATGGATCGGTCTATCCCAAATAAAACCAAGACACACTCCTCCAAGGGCAGGAGACCTGTCTGGTGGACCCCAGCCATAAATAAGCTGTACAACAGAAGGAGGAAGCTACTACATGATAGAGCAAAATCCCTGAAAGGGAAGGCAACTCTGATCAGTACTAGCAAGAAACTACGATCCCTTATAAAATCATCTAAGGCTAGCTTTGAAAGAAAAATTGCACAAGACGCTAAAGATAATCACAAGGCCTTCTTTAGTTAAGTCAGCAACCTGGGTGGAAACTCCCAGATATGCTCTGAGTTAGTGCAAAATGACAAAAAATACACTGAACCCACAGACATTGCCAACATCCTGGCAGACAGGTTCAGTGCAAACCCCCCCCCCCAATGAGCAAATGACTATCCCAACAGAGTGTAGCCTCCCTGACATCACAGATGCACAAGTGAGAGCTGCCCTCTCCAAAGCAAAAAACACAGCATCAATGGGACCGGACAGTGTCCCGGGCTGCGTTTTACATGAGCTCCAAGAAGAACTGAACTCTCACTTAAAATCACTATTCAGTCTCAGCCTTACAACAGGATATGTACCCAAAGAATGGCGTACATCAACAGTGGTCCCACAACAGACCACGGAAACTATCGCCCTATAAGCCTAACTAGCCTGGTCTGCAAAGCTATGGAGCGCATCATCATGGAATTCATAAACAAAGACATTGGGAACCTCCAAACACGGGATCCTACCCAATTCGGTTTTGTTAAGGGCAGATCTTGCCTCTTGAACCTGGTCGATTTCTTTGTAACAGTAACCAAGGCCATAGACGAAGGGAAGGTAGTCCACACAGCCTACCTTGACCTTGCAAAAGCCTTCGACACAATACCCCACTCGGGCATCATAAATAAGCTCACCAAATTAAATATCAACCCCTATGTCACAAGATGGGTTGCAAACTGGCTTAGGGATAGAACCCACATGGTTAGAATTGCAGGTGCCATATCAGACTCTAAACCAGTTACAAGTGGCATCCCACAAGGCTCAGTCCTGGGACCTCTCTTGTTCGGTATATATTTCTCTGAGGTACAGGCTAACACAGGAGGACTATGGCTGACAAAGTTTGCAGATGACTGCAAACTGGGGGCCATAATCAACTCGCCGGCTGACACAAGCATCCCCCATAAAGGTCTCACAGAGACGGATAACTGGTGCCAGAGCCACGGCCTAAAGCTAAATGCCAAAAAGTGCATAGTCATCCCCTTTGGGAAAAACAAAGTGCCCACAAATTACCACTTAGGCGGTAATCCATTAAGTACGGAAGAAGTAATTAGGGATTTGGGGACCCAAGTAGATTGCAATCTCTCCTTTGACAATCACATTGCCAAAGTGGTTAGAAAGACCACCTTATCATGAAGGAGTTCATATCTAGATCAAGAGAGGTCATTATGCCCCTCTACTCATCAGGCTCATAATTGAATACAATGCCCCATTTGGGATGTACCTTACCCGACACCTGCTACAACTAGAAAGACCCCAAAAGTACCTCACCAAGAGGATCAAGGGACTCAAACAGATGCCCTACGCAGTTAGGCTAAGGAAACTCTAGCTCTACTCAGTTGCTTACCGCCTACTCAGAGGCGACCTGTGCCTGACGTATAAAGCCATGTCCAACCCAGAATTAATGGACATGCTCCACCTCAAGAAATCCAAATCCATCAGAGCTACACGCTCCAGTGACTTAAACCTCAGCACAGAAATAAATAGAACATGCTGGAGGGATATATTCATATCCCAGAGGCTCCCCTCACTCTGGAACAAAATCCCAATCCATGTTAGACAGAGCCCCTCAATGACCCTCTTCAAGAAAAATCTTGACGTTTGGATGGGAGATCGTAAATTTACCCCTGGGATCTCTTTTGTGTCATTGCTAGACAGAGGCACAGTAAACTAACCTTAAATGGGCTATCTTCTGTGACCTACTATACAGAGGCACAGTCAACCAATCTAAAAAGGGTGGCGAAAGCCAAACACTCTCTGGCTAGGCTTGTAAATGCTCTGGGGCAGATAGCCTAGTATCAACCTATGAACCTATGGTTGTCCGTATACATGAGGCAAGCTGCTGTACTGTCTCAGAATGCCCATATCAACCAGACTGGCAGGAGAAACTGTAGGAACTTTCCATCCATATTTGTCAGAATCTGAGGGAGGAAGGCCAGGAAGAGGTAAGGGGTGGGCCTAAAGCCCAAGTGCTTAAACCAAAACGAACAGCTTAGATAACACAACCTAGACAGGCTATAAACAAAGCAGTAATAATTGCAAAAGAAAAGATGCAGTTTAACACTTTAGAGAACATACAGCAAGTAGCAGGAAAAAGCAATGGAAGATGAAGTAACAGGAAGAAACACAAATTAGAAAAATACAAACAGCTGAATAAAGTGACTTTTTTATAAAGTGTTAAGGGAGAGAGCAGGAACAAAAGATAATTAGAAGTTATGTACCTACCATAACGTTCCATGTTAGTTGTCTTCTCTCGTCTTCTTTCTTGTTGGATGGGTTCGGAGCCGAGGATCTCGGCACTTGCTAAGCTCAAGATTCACTTCCACCAGCTCGAGGCAGCCCCATATCCCATGATGCAAGGCGGAGATTACCCAGATCTCGTTTGGTAGCTAGAGGAAAAAATACCTACTATCTTCCCCAAGGGAAGAACAACAACTAACCTGAGAAAAAACTGTAAGGGGAACCCAGGTAACTAAGTGCAGAGCTAACTGGTGTCCAAGGGAGAAATCTCCCAGAGAAGAGGATAGTTCAAGGTCTGTCCAGGCTAGGGGGACAGGAGGGAGGGACGCAAGAAAGAAGGCGAGAGAAGACAACTAACATGGAACGTTATGGTAGGTACATAACTTCTAAATGTTAAGTTGTCAATCTCGCCTTCATTCTTGCTGGATGGGACAGCGTCCCTAGCACCTCTATCCTGGGTGGCTCAATGGAACAGACTCTTGAGAACTGTGGAACCAAAACTCGCCCTGTCCCTGGAGGCCAAATCCAATTTGTAATGTGAGACGAAGGTATGAGGAGTGGCCCAAGTGGCTGCTGCACAAATAGTGTCTAAGGGTAGTCTAGCCTGAAAGGCTGTAGATGTGGCTAGGCCTCTGGTAGAATGTGCTTTTGGTATTGAGATCAGCTGTTTGCCCCTAAGCTGATAAATATAAGAAATAGTGGAAGACAGCCATCTGGATAAGGTCACCTTAGAAACAGGGAGACCTTTCTTATTTTCAGCATAAGAAAGAAAAAGCTGATCAGACTTTCTAGATTGCTTTGTTCTGTCCAAGTAATATCTGAGTTGGCGATGAACATCTAGGCAATGCAATTTTTGTTCCGCCCTGTCAGAATAATTGGGAAAAAATACTGGAAGATCAATAGATTGGTTTAAATTTGTCTTAGAAACAACCTTGGGCAAAAAGGACGGATTAGTTCTCAAAGATACTCTATCCTTGTGGAAGACCAAGTAAGGGGGACGAACACAGAGAGCATGAAGTTCAGACACCCTTCTAGCCGAAGTAATAGCGACTAGAAAGAGTGTCTTCCAAGAGAGAAATTTTAACGAACATGTAGCAGCCGGTTCAAAAGGGGGAAGTATTAAGGATGCCAGCACTAAATTTAGATCCCACTGCGGTGGAGGATCTCTAACAGGGGGTTTAAGTAGGAAGATCCCTCTGAGAAAGGCTTTGCAAAGTTTGTGAGACATAATGTTCTGGTCTGCAAAACCGACATGAAAATTCGAGATTGCTGCCAGCTGGACTTTAACTGTGGAAGAAGAAGAACCAGAGTGAAAAATTTCAGCTAGGAAGTCCAAAACTGACTGAATAGGGGCAGTAAAGAGATCTATGTTCTTAGACCTTGCCCAAAAGGAAAAACGTTGCCATTTGCTAGAGTAAATCCTTCTGGTAGAGGACTTTAGAGAAGCTACTATGATATCCCTAACGGGATTAGATATCATAGGAAGCCTGGCTAAGGAAGGAAGTGGAGCAACTAAGCAGTGAGTTTGAGGGAACGAATGGACCGGTGCAGTTGACCCGACTGGTGGGTCAGAAGATCTGGAACTGGGTCCAGATGCCAAGGCTGCACTAAGAGATGTCGATGAAGGAACGGGAACCAAATTTGTCGAGGCCAGTAAGGAGCAATGAGAATCAGCTTGGCTCTCAAGTCGGTAGCTTTCTGAAGCACTTGAGGAATCAACGGAAAGGGGGGAAAAGCATAAAGAAGTCCCCGGGGCCAATCCTGGGTTAGAGCGTCTCTGGGGGGATGGCCTGGAAGTGGAAAGAGAGAGAAGTCTGGGCATTTGCTGTTTTGGGGTGTAGCAAAAAGGTCGCAGCAAGGAGTGCCCCACTTCTGAAAAACTCTTCCGCTATAGATTGTTTGAGAGACCACTCGTGAGGCATGAGTATAGCTCTGCTCAACCTGTCCACTATGATGTTGGTTTTCCCGGGGATATGTGTTGCTATCAGAAACCGCTGAGAGGAGATCGCCCATTGCCAAAGTCTGAGAGCTTCTCGACACAGAGGATAGGACTTGGTCCCGCCCTGTTTGTTGATATACCATACTACGGACATGTTGTCCATGTGAACTGCGATAGTTCCTAAAGGAAGAAAGTCGTTGAGGGCTTGCAACATTAAAGCACTGCTCTCATCTCTAGGACATTTATATGCAGGTGGTATTCGAACGGTTGCCACGTGCCATGGACCATCCTGCCCTGATAATGCCCCCCCACCCGATCAGGGAGGCATCCAAAGCGACCGTGGCTACTGGGGCTGGGGGGACAAATGGTCTGCCCTGATGGACTAGAGGGGAAGAAATCCACCAGGATAGGTGACTCTTGCAGATCTGTGTGACAAGGATCTTGTGACACATGGGCAACTGCTGGAAGGACCATTGGGTAAACAACATCCACTGTAGGAGACGCATGTAAAAGCGGGCCAGAGGAAGAAGTGTGATGGCACCTGCCATTAGGCCTAACACTTTCAGGACCAACCTGGCTTGTACCTTTTTGCTGAATAGGATGATCCGAACATGATTTTGGATATCCAGGATTCTTTGATTTGTTAGATTTGCTGACATCCGAGTAGTGTCTAGATCTGCGCCTATTAAAGGTAATAGATTGGCAAGGCGATAAGGAAGACTTTTCGAAGTTGACAGAAATCCCTAACTGGCTGCAGAGACATAGAGTGTAATCCCTGGCCTGGAGAAGTTGATGCCTGGTGGTGGCTGTGAGGAGCCAGTCGTCTAGGTACAGAAACACCTGGAATCCCTGACGTCTCAGGTGAGCCGTGACCACTGCCATGCATTTGGTGAACACTCTGGAGGCTGTGGTGAGACCAAAGGGCAGGGCTCTGAATTGAAAATGACTGGTCCCCAGCCAAAAGCGGAGAAACCTTCTGGAGCGTCTGTGGATTTTTATGTGATAGTACGCATCCTGAAGGTCTATAGAGCACATCCAGTTGTCTTTGTCCAGAAAGGGCAAAATCGATTGAAGTGTGACCATCCGAAAACTCGTCTTTTTGACAGACTTGTTTAGTCTGCTGAGGTCTAATATTGGGCTCCAGTTTCCTGTCTTTTTGGGGACCAAAAAGAACCTTGAGTAGATTCCGGATTCTAAATGGCCTGTTGGAACTGGCTGGATGGCCCTTTTCTCTAGAAGGTCTGAAACCTCTAGCTTTGCAATTTCCCTTAGACCGGGTGAAACGTCTGGAAGGGATCCTTTTTGAGGGAAGGGGCTTTTCTCGAAAGGTATTTTGTAACCCTCGGATATGATCGACTGTACCCATTTGTCTTGAGAAAGGGAAAGCCAGGCTTCTGGGTACAGTGACAATCTCCCCCCGACTGCCTCCAAGGGTGGGCAGTCGGGCAACACCTCAGGGATGCTGGAAGGGCTTGTCAGAGAGAGGCTCTCTGCTGCCCTGGTTCTGTGGACCCCCTCTGCCCCTAGGGTGGCGTCTGTTGTTATTACCCCCTCTGCCTCTGGGGGTAAACTGACCACGTGCGTCAGGCGTGACTCCTTGAGATTTTCGGAACCACATTTTCCCCTTCTGACCTTTGGGGTAAGGCCTTGAAGGGGTGGAGAAACGGACTCCTACGGCAGAAAGAGTCTTGCCTTCTTGCTCACAACTGGTCAAAGTGTCCTTCACCTGAGGTCCAAACAAAGTTGTCCCATCGAAAGGAGAGTTTGTGAAGGACGCCTTAAAGGGGTCTGCAAAATTGCAAAGTCGCATCCAGGACTGAAGTCTGAGAGCCACTCCTGTGCCTGCAGCTCTACTCGCTCCATCGGCTGCATAAGAAATGAGCCGCATGGAGGAGTTAGTTATGGAATTTAGGATTCCCAGCTGAGAGGCAATCTTCTCTTGAGCCCCAGCAGCTGACGGATCCTGTACCACATCACCCAATTCCTTGAGGATATCTCTTTGAAGTCGGGTGAAGTGACATAGATAATTCAGTGAACGCATAGCAAAGGTCATTGAGGAAAACATCCGCTTACCATACCTGTCCATGGTCCTAGACTCCTTGTTAGGAGGATGGACCGGTACGGAAGGATCTGCAAGTTCCTTTCTGGTGGCGGCCACCACCACCATGGCATCAACCGGGACACCTTTGGTGAGAAACTGTTTTTCAGTGGGGGCCGTGATAAATTTAGAAGGCCTCCTGGGGACTGGTTCCACAGAATCAGGAGATGCCCACGCCTTTCGAGCTATCACGTCCATGAGGGCGTCGAAGGCGGAGAAACCCAGGAGGTGGAGGGTCGAGATCCAAAAGCCTCCAGGTATACCGACTCATCCTCGGAGGGGTTAATGGAGGGCCAGTTCCCCCTCTGTTTCAGGAGTTCAAGAATGTCTGAAAAGGAGACATCCTCAGAGGGGGATCTTGGGGACCCCTCAGACTCATCTAAGTCGGTATCTGATGTCGTAGACTCAGGGGAGTCTAAATGCTTCCTCTTGCAAGTCCTCTTATGTGGGGGTTCCCCTGAAGGATCAGGAGAAACCTCGGAAGAGGAGGGTATTCCCAATGGGGAAACCTGGGGTGATGGATCTCTGGGTCCGGGAGCAAGAGAGTGGGAAGAGATATCTACAGGCACTGAAGAGGAAGGAGCTAAAGGGACCGACTTTTGACTCAGCTCGGGGGCTAGTACACTCCTCATCACCTCGAAGGCTCCCCTCCCGGGGAGGACAGAGAGCTCCTGCTCCGAGGAAACAGGAATCCCCGGCCCCACCGAAAGGGAAGGCTCCGAAGCAGATGTTGGTGCCGAACTCACCAAAGCCGAAGCTCCGAGGGGGAGAACGGGGTCGGACAAGGGTCCGATGCCACTCGCCCCCTCGGAACCGACAAGGGAAGCCCGACGACTGGATCCCTCCAAGGACGTTCTCAAGGAGGAGATAGGAGTCGAAGAAGACGGAGCCGAAAGGAGTGGTATCGGCTCCGAAGCACCAACAGTCACAGTTCCAATAAGCTCTGGCTCCGAGCTCTGAAGGAGAGTCGAAGGAGGAATTTCTGGAGGGTGTGGAATAGCGGTCGTCTGCTGAGACGGGCTATGAAGCATCTGGGCCAGTGCCTGTGATTTCAGCAGTCTACTCACCACTCTCTCCAAGTCATGGTCTGAGAGTCTGGAAGACCTTGAGGATCGGCTCCGATGGCTCCGCTCCGAAAGTAAGGGAGAGGCCGGAGCCGAATGAATAGACTCCAGCGACGGAGATCTGGATCTCTTTCTCGACGGAGCCATCGGAGCCGAAGAACCTTCGGTTCCAGTTGGAGCCGACAACTTGTCGGCTCTGAGCTGGGTCAGAGATGTGTCGGCTCCAGCCGGAGCTGACAGGCATGGAAGCCAGAGTATCGGCGCCGATACCAAACCTTCAGAGAAGGAAGGATCGGCTCCAGCCGGAGCCGATCTCGACTCCGAGGGAGTCGGAGCCAAGGCTGAAGGCTTGGAAACTGAAGCCTGGGCCTTGGGAGACTTAGAGGGCTTCCCCGAGCCGGACTTAGCTGGGGAGCTCTCAGGCTTTAATAAGCCCCTGAGAATAAGTTTATTTCTACGTTCCTGCAGGACACTCTGGCTGAAGGAGTGACAAATAGCACAGGAGTCCTGCAGGTGTAGAGGTCCCAGGCAATAAATACAAGAAGTGTGACCGTCTGTCAGAGACATCTTCTGACAGCACGAGTCACACTTCTTCAAGCCTGAGACTCTAGCTTCTTTGGACATGACTGAGTCCCTAATACACACACACACTACACAGTCAGTCCAAAAATTAAACTAAATTAACAAAACCAAGTATAGGGAAAAAACACACAGACACACACAAACAAACCCTGACAGGAAAAATATAGGAGGGGTAAGGACCTAAGGCCCGACTAGCAAAAATAAATGAATAAAGGGAACGGACACTAACGGGAATAGGGCTAAGTGAATCGGGAAGTTAATAAAGTAATATAAATATAAAAATAAAGTTATGGGGTGGACTAAAGTCTCCGAAATATAGTTAGAAAAATTCACTTACCAGGAGCTGGTAAAAAGTTACCTCATGAGCGAAGCGGCAAACGAGATCTGGGTAATCTCCGCCTTGCATCATGGGATATGGGGCTGCCTCGAGCTGGTGGAAGTGAATCTTGAGCTTAGCAAGTGCCGAGTCGGAGCCGAGGATCGGCTCCGAACCCATCCAGCAAGAATGAAGGCGAGATTGACAACTTAACATTTCAAGGTTAATGGACTAAGGGGTTTGGCCTTCGGAAATGATCTCTGTATTAGGTAGAATGAGCTAAAAGAGATGGGACTGGGAGGAGTGTCCCAGATCAAATTTACAGCACAGGCGGGCAGATGCAAAAGCCACCAACTTTAAGAACACCACAGCAATAGGGTGGGAGAAAAAAAGATTCAGCACAGATCAGAAAACAAAATTTGGCCAGCAAATACATAATAATTCAATCAAGCAAAAATAAAGACAATGCAGAACAGTGAACAATTAAAGTGCCAAAAAATATATTTATCAGCTCTATATTTCCAGATTGTTTGAGAAGTACTCTCAGTCAGAACACAAGGATATCCTATCAATGATATGCAGGGATTTACAGAAAGGTAATATTTTTATACCAGGAAGACAAAAGCCAGGTCTTGAGACAATCAGAGAACACAAAAAGCTTTTAGACCAGTTTTACCAACTTTAAGAATATTCACCTTATACAGTGTTTACAAAATATGTGAATAGATATTCATATGAAAATCCCAAAGATCTTTGGGCAGTTACATTCTTAATTTTTATTATAGCTGCTGAGCTGGTGGAAAGAGCCTTAACCTCAAAGCCACAGTGCTGCAGTGTGTGTTATAATACAGTAGATACATACACAAAAACAGGACTGTTTAATGATCAGTAAACCCTGTTATTTCCAATGACTGATGAATCTGCCTTATGTGATATACAACTAACTAATGCACATCCGCAGAACACAAAATCCTTTCCATTTTTTGCCTTCTTGTTTAGGAAATAAGAAAGACAGCTAAACAAACTGGTTTAGAGAAACTCAGAGACTACCTTGGTTATGGAGGGGGGATTTTTGCTTTTAATGACTCCCTGGCTTTATGAAAAAGTACATGGTTCTTTATACATCAGAGCTTACAGCATAGAAAACTACCTGGCTAAAGTGAATATTGTAAGAATTTTTTTCAAGAAAGATATGCAAGGTTTGGATATACTGACAGTCCTAATAGTCTAAAAAGACAATAGAGTGATCACATAGAATGCAAGTCCCAAACATAAGCTACTGTATTTCTTGGAAGCACAAGGTAAAATTCCCCATTTGTCATTTTACTGCAAGCCGAGAGCACAATGGCTGAAACCGCAAGTGGACTGTGGCAGATGCACATGGCAGACCAGTGCTGAACTAGGATGTTATGCAGTTTATAACCTGAGGATATAAACAAGCAGCAGGGATCTAAGCCTTTTGTTTTCAAATCACTGAGAACATTGGTTCACATACAAAGGTACATCCCTTCTAGAATTTTATGTTCTTTCAAGCCATCTAATACATCTGGACAGAAGAGACAGTTGTACAGAATCAAACCATAATTTTCCAAGCAGTAGTAATTCTTGCTGTGGAGAGAAGAATTTGTTGTACAAACATATGGTTATTTGGAAGCCACAAACAACTGAGTTAAAAGTGTATACCCAGAATGACTGGGCCAATTTAAAACAATGAGACTCAAGTCTACATTTTCTCTTTTGACCTTTAATGTCACAAAGTAGGCACTGATTCCAGATGATATAATAGGTACCGATTCCCATTTCTTGAGCAAGATTGGAATAGAATATATGAAGATAACTCTGATGAAAGGTAAAATGGTCCACTATGGTATCATGCAACAACTTGTCAGTATTAGGAAGGTATTCTTGTCCAATTATCACACTTGAGAAACTCAGGCCTGTCAACTCAGAATGAGTGCCAAGGTGCCCTCTTGGCTTGAAAAGTAATCTATCTGAACGGTAAAATTAATATGAGTTTGTTCCCAAAGAATCACTGCAACTCCGCAAATAGAGTAGGAATGTGCCTCCCTGCTTGTTCATGTACTACATTGCAACCATACTGTCTAGCACAGCTTACAGTCCCACAGATAGGCAGACAGCTAAAATCTCTTAAGTCTTGATATGCCACTTCCTTTAAGATGCAGAAAAAAACCCCAAACGTTTAGATAATCTAGGTGAGTTCTCCAAGCAATATACGAATCATCTTTTGCCAAGGTACGAGTAGTTGCTAGAGGGATAAGAGTTAACAGACAACCCCTAGATGACAGCAGTCAGGCTGCATTCACTGCTGCACTTCTTTCACCACAGGTGACATTAGTGCCATTTCTTTTGTTGAGAAATATAAAGTCCAATGCCAAAAGCATTCAATCCTGAGGAAGGGAAATGATGCAGCATACTTTGCTCAAAATAGTTCCCAGATCTGAGAAGGTAGCAACAATTCAAAGAAATCCATATGCTGTGAAAGCTGCATGGCCACAGACTCTCCAAAATGGGGTACTGCAGCTGGACCTCGCATCTCTGTCAACTTTGTCTAGATTAATCCGCATGAATGACCAGGCTTCTCTACAAACTTATGAGGTGTGAAGGACAAGCAAACAGTAAATAAATAACTGGGATTCCCAAGAAGATGGCTGCCTGTGATGCACAGTAAAGAGTTCACCAAGGCAGAAATCACAGAATGTCTTAAAAACCCAGTAAAATTTATAAATTCAGGAGAAATCCAGTTACTGACTAACAGATATACTGTATGAATGCCAGCAAAGAGAAAACCATGGGAAAAAACCTCAACAAGAAAGAAAAGTTCTGGATAAGAAGAACCTCAATGCTACTGAGCAGGAAGTAGACCTATGCACAGCAACAACGAAGGCAACTGCTTCCTGTAAACCAGAAGAAAAAAAGATCACATGAACTCAGAAGTGCCTAAAATAAATGGGACTTTTGGAAGACTACATAAAAATAAAAACAGTTGGAAAAATAGAAATAGTATCAGATCAATCTGATAAACTATGTTTGAAGTTGTAAACAGAAATGAAGAAAGGAATGACAGATGTGGAGGTATCAAATAAAATAATCTTTTAGCAAACTGAATATATCAAGGATAGAGCAAAAAGAAAAAAATGAGGTTTTCTGCAGTAACAGAGAAGATGGAGGGAGTTACCGGTTTTAACTTCATGAAGAAATAAAAGTGAATGGATTGGTGCTTTACAGGAAAGTATGAGAGGGTGCATCGCCTACATACTCCTAATTTAACTTACAGAAAAAAAGGTGGACCCATATTGGTTAATATCCATATGTATTAGCAGATGATTCTTCTGATACAACTATGGAGAAAATGGAAAGATGCTGAAAACTTGTGGATGCCATACTGTTTCTGGAAGATGATTACTCACTTTACACTAGACAAAATAGAGTAAGTTTATCCCAGTCATTAACAGCCATTGTAAGGCTGGGATGAGATTCAAACTGGTATACCCCACTGGTATTTAGAATATAAATATATGCAGATCTGGCTTTGAAAGAGAGAAAAAAGAAGTTATGTACCTACCATAACGTTCCATGTTAGTTGTCTTCATCTTGCCTTCCTTCTTGCTGTTTGGGTTCAGAGCCGAGACTCGGCCATCTTCTATAGCTCGAGAGCTGTTTACTGGCTCGAGGCTACCCTTTATCCCAGAATGCCCAGTGTCAGCTACCCAGATCTGGTTTGTGATAGCGCACACTAGACATAAGTAGAGTAACCAGTTACCTAAAAACCAATTGTCCAATACATCTAAACAAGGAAAGAGTCATAAATTACCTGGCATGTGAAGTAATAAAAGATACTCAGCCAGTGAAAACAAAAAGGAACTCCTCTCAATCCTCTAGGAAGGTGGAAGGAGGGAGGGATGCAAGAAGTAAGATGAAGACAACTAACATGGAACATTATGGTAGGTACATAACTTCTTTATGCCTTCGCTCTTGCTGTTTGGCACAGTGTTCCTAGCACCTAAAATCATGGGTGGCTCACTGGAACAGAATCTTCAGAACAGTAGAACCAAAGGAAGTTCTGCTCCGGGAGACCATATCTGAAAGGCTACAGGTGGCTAATGCTCTAGTAGAATGACCTTTTGGTTTAGCTGGTAGCTCTATTTCGTAACGGATAAAGAAGATAGTATCAAATAACAATCTGGATAAGGTCACATTAGAAACTGGAAGGCCTTGCAGATGCATCCTTGAAGGACATCTGATCTGACTTTCTTAGTTCCTTAGTTCTATGGAGGTAAAAACGCAATTGTCTGTGCACATCAAATTGGTGGAGCTTGTATTGGGCCTTGTTGCTGTGATTGGGAAAGAAAACTGGGAGATCTATGGATTGATTTAAATTGTTCTCTGAGCAGACTTTAGGAATAAAGGATGATTGGTCCTCAGAGAAACTCTGCCCTTGTGAAACACCAGGTAAGGAGGACGAACACACAGTGCTTGAAGTTCTGAGACACGTCTAGCTGAAGTGATAGCGACCAGAAAAAGTGTCTTCCAAGAAAGAAATTTTAAGGAACATGATGCTGCTGGTTCAAAGGGAGGCAAAATTAAGGAAGCTAAAACTAAATTGAGATCCCAAGGAGGAGGACGATCTCTAACTGGGGGTCTAAGACGAGATGTTCCTCTCATAAAGGCCTTGCAGAGCTTATGAGACATTATGCTAGAATTAAACATACCGATATGAAAATTAGAAATGGCAGCTAGCTGTACTCTAATGGTAGCGGAAGCCACACCAGACTGAAAGAGTTGTGCTAGAAATTCAATAATTATGGACTGGGGCTGAGAAAGGATCCAAATTTCTAGATTCTGCCCAGTAAGAAAACCGTTTCCATTTGCTAGCATACGTTTTCCTCGTAGTAGACTTATGTGAGGAAATGATAATATCACGGACTGCTGGGGAGATACTGGAAAGCCTGGCTGAGGTTGGAAGTGGAGTGTAACCAAGCTGTGAGCTGGAGAGCTTGAAGGGATTGGTGCAACCCACCTGATTGATGAATCAGATCATCTGGAACGGGTCCAGAATCCACGGTTGATCCAGAAGGTGGAGGTGCAGGAAAGTACAGTTTTGTACCTACCATAAATGTAGATGTTCGAGTGCTCATACAGCTGCAGTCATAACAGATGGGTTATCCTGCTGTCAGGCGGGTCCTCGGTCGGCCGAATTCCAAAGTCTAGGTCTGGCGTTGGTTGTTGTCGCTTCTTCCCGGATGTCAGTGCGGCAGGGGTATAAAAGAGCCAGCTGACGCCATCTTCTTCAGTTTTTCTTGCCCCAGATGTCAGGTGACCCCAGAAGGAAGGCAAAACATAAACTCATGTAATCATGCAAAATAGAATAATCAAAAAACAGTAGTTGCAAGCAAATGCACCATAAAAGAATACCCCAAATAGGTTGTATGAGGAGGTGTTTGTCATAAGGCCTGTCCTAAGAGGGGATGGAGGGAGGAAAACCTGGACTGCAGCTGTATGAGCACTCGAACATCTACATTTATGGTAGGTACAAAACTGTACTATGTTCATCGTGCATACAGCTGCAGTCATAACAGATGGGTAGAATCCCAAAGCTAAGTAGGGGTGGCAGGCACTAAGTGGAACTAGGAGAGGCAAGGATGCCCTGCAAGACAGCTGTGGCAAATCCTGCTCTAGATTTTCAGTAAAGTGGAAGGTGATAGTGTTTGGAGAAAGTGTGCACTGAACTCCAAGTGGCTGCTTCCAAAATGTCCTTGGGTAGGAACCCCCCCGAGGAAAGCTGCAGAGGTAGCTGTGGCCCTTGTGGAATGGGACCTGATGCTAGATGGCACAACTTTTCCATGAAATGAGTAACAAAAGCGTATGCAGTGGGCTATCCATTTTGAGATTGTCTGTTTGGAGATGGCCTTTCCTTGAGCACCTGTAGCATAGGACACAAAGAGTTGCTCGGATTTCCTGAATGGCTTTGTCCTGTCCAAATAATAACGTAGTTGTCTGTGAATGTCCAAGGAATGCAGTAGCCTTTCCCCTTTGTTTTGTGGGTTAGGGTAAAAGGTAGGTAAGTGGATAGTCTGATTCAAGGCTACACTTGATACTACCTTTGGCATACAGGTAAGGTTGGTTCGTAAAGAAACTCTGTCCTGATGGAAAATGATGAAAGGTTGCACAGCCATGAGGGCCTGTAGTTCCGAAACCCTGCGTGCTGAGGTGATAGCCAGAAGGAAGGCTGTTTTCCATGACAAATATTGTAGTTCTGTTGAAGCAGCTGGCTCAAATGGAGGAAGGGTCAGTTTTTCCAATATGAAGTTGAGGTCCCAAGCAGGGACTGGTGGTTTCCTTGGGGGTTTTATATTCTTAGCCCCTCTGAGGAACTGTCTTAAGAGAGGATGAGAGAATAAAGGAGGATCTGTGTTGTATTGTGCAGAAATGGCTGAAGCATGGATTTTGATGGAGGAGAAGGAAAGTCCACTGTTTAACATCTCAGCTAGGTACTGTAATATTTGAGGTATGTTTATTACCCAAGGATTCTGGCCCTTTTTCTGATTCCAGGCACAAAACCGCTTCTAGTAGAAGGTCTTCTGGCCTCCAAGATGACATCCTGCACCTCCTTGGAGAAGAGGGTCTGTTGTGAAATCAAGGGATTTTCCATGCGGCTAGATTTAGGGTCTTGAGCTGGCTGTGAATAGTTTTGAAGTTGTGCTGGGACAACAGAAGAGACACTAGAGGTAGGATCCATGGTGGGGAATGCGTCAGGCTCTTCAGGAGTGGATACCAGTGTTGTCTTGGCCAGTCTGGAGCAATGAGAATCATTTTCGGCCTCTCTGCTCTGGCTTTTAGTAGAACTTTGGGCAGCAGAGGGAGAGGCGGAAAGGCATAGACTGTCAATGTTGTCCAATTGAAGGAAAGTGCATCCACTTTCCAGGCCTGCGGATGACAGGTCCTTGAGCAAATTTTTTTCAGTTGGTAATTTCTGTGGGTAGCAAAGAGATCTATGTCTGGCTGTCCCCATGCCCGAGTTATCTTTGCGAAAACTTGAGGATGCAACTTCCATTCGTGTGGATCTGTCATATTTCTGCTTAGGCTGTCTGCCAGTGTGTTTTCCTTCCCTGGCAGGAATTGTGCCTGAAGTTGGATTTGCAATTCCAGAGCTGTGTTCCAAAGGGTCATGGCAAGTCTGCACAGGGGGTATGAATGAGTTTGTTTATGTACCACATCACTGTGGTGTTGTCTGTCCTTATCAATAGCTGGCCTGGATGCAGTAGGTCTTTGAAGGCCATAATAGCATTTTGCACTGCTAGCATTTCATTTTGGTTGATGTGTAGGTGCTTCTCTTTTTGGGACCATTTTCCCTGAATGCACTGATCTGTCGTGTGCTCCCCAGGCGTAGTCCGAGGCATCTGTTGTGATGATTTGATTTGATTTGCTTGGGGTATGCAGAAAGGGAGACCTTTGTTTCTTTGGCAAGCTTAAGCCCACCACAGAAATTCCTTTTGAAGACACGGAATGAATGGAATAATTGCTTCCAAACTGTGGCTGTGTTGAGACCATAAGTTTTATAGGTACCATTGAAGTTTCCTCATATGCAGCTTTGCACATGGGATCAGCAGGATGCAAGATGCCATGAATCCCAGAGCCTGCAGGACTTTCCTTGCAGTCAGCCTGGTGAAGGTTGCCATTTTGCTGAAGTATTGAGATAGTTGCCCTTGTTTGTCTGGCGTGAGGTAGGCCATCTGGGTGTTTGTATTCAAGCTGGCACCCAGGAAAATTATTGTTTGAGAAGGTATTAGTTTTGATTTCTTTTTGTTGACTGTGTATCCCAGAAAGTTCAACAGTCTTATTACAAACGCCAGGTGTTTCAGAAGTATGTCCTTGCTGTCCGCTTGGATCAGGCAGTCGTCCAGATATGGGTATATTTGTATTCCTTGAAGTCTGCAGAAGGCAATTACTGATGCCAGGCATTTCGTAAACACTCTGGGCGCAGTAGATAAGCCAAAGGGCAATGCAGAGAATTGATAATGGGTTGAACCTGCAAGAAATCTGAGGTATCTTCTGCAATCTTGTCTGATAGGGACATGCAGGTATGCCTCCTTGAGGTCCAATGTTACCAGCCAAGACTCCTTGCCCAGCATGGGAAGAAGCTGCTGTAATGTGAGCATCTTGAATTTTGGTACTTGTAAATATGTGTTTAGGATGGATAGATCTAAAATAGGTCTCCAATCTTTGTTCTTCCTTGGTACCAGGAATAGTCTGGAATAAAACCCTTGACCTTGTTCTTTTGCAGGCACCTCTTGAATAGCTATCATGTTCATGAGAGCTGAAATTTGTTTTTGTGCCTCTGCCCTTTGATTTTGTGGCAGGTTTGGCATGCCTCTCATTTTTGGACGGGTGTGAAAGTGGAATCTGTAGCCTCTGTCTATAATGTCCAGGATATGTCTTTTGTGACAATATGCCAAGTTTTTGAGAATAATGCCAGTTTTCCGCCTAAAGGTGTGGCCATTAAAGCTTTGCTTGGCAGGTAAAGAGGAAAGTCATTGTGTCTGCTTTCTGAATGACTGTGATCTATCTTCTCCACCTCTTGGGGTTGGTGCTTGCCATTGCCTGCCTCTGAATGATCCTTGAGATTGCCCTCTACCTCTCGGGCACCTGTATCTGCCTCTTTGAGGTCTGTCCGTGGCTGGAAAGGACCAATTTTTTGAAGGCCAGTTTCTGCTGAAACATGGAGGTTGTACCTGCAGGAAATCTTTCACTGTTTGCATTGATCTCGCCTTTTCCTCCATTTTCTTTAGTACCTCCTCAGCTTTAACACCAAACAATACATCTTTTTGAAGAGGTGCATCCAGTAATTTAGCTTTGACATGATCTGGTAAGGCTTGTTCTTTGAGCCAAGCATGTCTACGTATGACAGACCCTGTAACACCAGCTCTACATGAGGCCTCTAAAGCATCAAAACCACATTGCAAAGTATGTTTACCCACTTGCTCTGCACTATGCAACAAATCCTGCAACTCTTTTAAATCTGGTTGCTCGGGTTGTGTCATTTTGCTTTTCAACTCAGATAATAAAAACTGTTGATACTTTAACATATGGAACTGACAGTTTAATGCCCTCATGGTTAAAGTGGCCAAGGTATACACTTTTTTCCCCCACCTTTCTAAAGCTCTGGAATCTCTCTGAAGGTACTGGGTTTTTAGCAGTAGAGGCCTTAATTCCCTTGGGACCCTGTGAAATAGTTTCTGGGTCAGCAGTATGGCTTTTGTATAGGAACTGGTGTGAATCTGGAACCCGGTAATACCTGTCAGGTTTAACAGGAGCCGGAGGTAAAGAATCTGGGTTGAGGCTGGCTTCTGTGAGCACATCATCTAATATATCTAAGACAGGAGGGATAGCCAGAGGCCTATGCTGGGGGGAGCAAGAGAAAATCCCTGAGCCTTTTCTTGGAATCTGAGTAGTCTTGGCCTTTCCAGTGAAAGTGTTCCCTCAAAGTATGTAGGGTTTCCCCAAAAGAGTAATCCTCACGGGGGGAGACCGAGGGAATAGACTCCTCTGCATCAGAGTCTTCAAAAGGAGAATATGTATATTCCTGGTCCTCAGAATGTTCAGAGGTAATAGAGGCTTGATCTGAGGAAGGGTAGTCTTCCTCTAATCTGGGTCTTTCATCAGAGGGGGGTTGAGAACCCTTGATAAGAGTAATCAAATCCTCAGCCATTTTGAGCATCTGTTTTTTAGGCATAGGGCCTTGAGAGGGGGTCTCTGTGGTCCTTGTTTTTTAGTTTTCATGGCTGCTTTAGATTTTGTGAAAGCCTTAATGGAGAAGGAGGAAGGCCTGAAGACACCTTGAGAAATGGCAGGCCTGTCTAAACTCTGGGTTTCCCCACCAAAAGTGGCGTCGGTATCTGTAGTCAGAGTGGGGGCCGAGGAGCCTGCGACCTCGGGCACAGAAGACACCGGTAATGAAGTGTCATCGGTAGTCAGGGGCTGCGTAGGCGCATCGCTGAGAACCGGAGAACTGGTAGTCGGCCTTAGCGTGGTGTCAGTAGAGGTCGCGGACCTCGCATGTCGGTCCTTATCCTTGCGTCTTTTACCCAAAACTGGAGTTGGAATATCCGACAACATAATGTAATGAATTTTTTTACCAAAATAGTGATGGGCGAACTCCGCCCGACGCTTAATAGTGCGTTTGTTGAATCTAGCACAAAAACGGCAGGCCGAGATGACATGGTCTGGGCCTAAGCAAGGAATACAGAAAGAGTGGATATCCTTATGCGGTATTTGCTTCCCACATGAAATACAATTAACTTTGTCTGACATCGGTCTGAGGCAAGAAAAGTTTCCCCAATGGGGTACTTAGCTTTCAAGAAGACTTCGGCTGAAATATTTTCGTAAATCTCAGGAGTTGGCCGACCAGCACTTGCGAACTGCTTCTGCTTCGGGCACCACGTGGCAAGAAAGACTGAAGAAGATGGCGTCGGCTGGCTCTTTTATACCCCTGCCGCACTGACGTCAGGGAAGAAGCGACGACAACCGACGCCAGACCTAGACTTTGGAATTCAGCCGACCGAGGACCCGCCTGACGGCAGGATAACCCATCTGTTTTGACTGCAGCTGTATGCACGATGAACATCGGGAACCATATCTGTCGAAGCCAATATGGGGCAATGAGGATCATTTTGCAACCCAACGATTTTGCTTTCTGTATGAGTCTTGGTATTAGGGGAAAAGCGTAAAGGAGTCCCTGAGGCCAATCGTGGACTAGAGCATCTCTGGGTATATGACATTGGAAGAGGAAGTAGGGAGAAGTAGCTGCTGCATTTGTTGTTGAAAGGAGTGGCAAATAGATCACAGCAAGGTTGTCCCCATTTGCGGAAGATAAGATCCACAACTTCCTGATTCAGAGACCACTCATGAGGCATGAGGATAGCTCTGCTGAGCCTGTCCGCTATGACGTTGGATTTCCCAGGGATGTGCATTGCTATCAGAAAATGTTGGGAGGAAATCGCCCACTGCCACAGTCTGAGTGCTTCTCGACACAAGGGGTAAGACCTGGTCCCACCCTGTTTGTTGATATACCACACCACTGACATGTTGCCCATTTGGATTGCAATGGTCCCAGAAGGAAGAGAGTCTTGAAGGGCTTACAACGCTAGGAGCACTGCTCTCATTTCTAGGACATTGATATGCAGATGGTACTCGCGAGGTTGCCAAGTGCCTTGGACTGTTCTGCCTAGATAATGCCCCCCCACCCTATCAGGGAGGCGTCCATGGTCACTGTGGCTACCGGAAGGGGTTGTATTGAAAGGTCAGCCCTGAATTACTAGTGGGGAGACCATCCACCAAGAAAGGTGCCTTTTGCATGTTTCTGTGATCAGGATCATGTGAGACATGGGTAGTTCCTGGAAAGACCACTGTGTGAAAAGAAGCCACTGAAGGATTCTCATGTGTAAACACGCTAATGGGACAAGAAGAATGGCAGCTGCCATGGAACCTAGAGCTTGGAGGACATATCTGACTTGAATCCTTTTGTTCTGCATTAGAGTTAACACTTGTTGATGAATAGTGGAAACTCTTTCCTGTGGTAATCTTGCAAACATTTCTTTTGTGTTTAATTCTGCTCCTATGTATGCGATAGACTGACAGGGCAACAAGGCAGATTTTTCAAAATTTAATGTAATGCCTAGTTGAGTGCATGATGTGATTGTATAATCCCATGCCTCTAAGAGTTGATGCCTGGTGGTAGCAGTCAGGAGCCAGTCGTCTAGACAGGGAAACACCTGGAATCCTTGACGCCCCAGGTGAGCCGTGACCACTGCCATACACTTGAACACCCTGGGGGCTGAGGGCTGAGATCAAAGGGCAGAGCTCTGAACTGGTAATGACTGGCCCCTAACCGGAAGCGAATAAATCTCCTGGAGCATCTGTCCATTTTGATATGGTAGTACGCATCCTGAAGATCTATCGAGCACATCCAATTGTCCTGACCCAGAAAAAGGGAAAACAGACTGCAGTGTCACCATCCGCAACTTCTCTTTTTGTACAGATTTGTTCAATCTGCTGAGATCCAGTATTGGTCTCCAGTCCCCTGTATTTTTTGTACTAAAAAGAATCTTGAGTAAGTTCCGGAACCTAGTTGATCTGCGGGGACTTCTTGAATGGCTCTTTTTTCTAGAAGTCTTGAAACTTCTGTGACTGCTTGATCCCTTAGATTGGGTGGGACATCTGGGATGGGCTTTTTTGATT
Organism: Protopterus annectens; assembly: GCF_019279795.1. NCBI lineage: Eukaryota > Metazoa > Chordata > Ceratodontiformes > Protopteridae > Protopterus > Protopterus annectens. The sequence goes on along the minus strand of NC_056728.1, from coordinate 566,195,839 downwards.
CTATGGGGAATTGAGGGAAGGGAATTATGTAACCCATCTGTCTCTTATTACATTTTGTCAGGCTTTTGGGTACAGCAAAAGTCTTCCCCTGACTGCCTCCAGAGGTGAGCAGTTGGGCAACCCTTCAGGGATGCTGGAAGGGCTTGGCAGAGAAGGTTTCTCTGTCACTCTGGTTTTGCGGTCCCCCACTGCCATGAGGACGGCGTCTGTTATATTTGTTTCCCCCTCTGCCCCTGGGGGAAAAATCACCACGTGTGTCAGGCAAGGGTCCCTGGGATTTTCGGAACCACATCTTTCTGCTCTTCTGACCCTTGGGATAAGGTCTGGAAGGGGTGGAAAAACAGACTCCCACGGCAGAGAGAGTCTTGCCTTCCTGCTAACATCTGGTCAACGTGTCTTAACTGAGGCCCAAAGAGAAAGGAGCCATCAAAGAGAGTATTGGTGAAAGACGCTCAAAGGGGTTCTGCAAACTGACACAGCCACATCCAAGCATGTCTCCTGAGAGCCACACCTGTCCCTGCGGCTCTGCTCGCTCCATCAGCTGCATAGGAAATCAGCCTCACAGAGGAGTTGACTATGGAATTAAGAGTCGCAAGCTGAGAAGCTAATTTGGCTGGTACTCCCTCAGCTGTAGGATCTTGAAGGGTATCTCCACGCTCTTTCAGGAGATCCCTTTGAAGATGTGTAAAATGGCATAGATAATTCAGAGACCTCATTGAAAAGGTCGCTGAAGCAAACATTCGCTTTCCATATCTATCCATCGTCCGAGACTCTCCGTTTGGAGGATGAACAGGTTTCTGCTAACTCTTTCTTGGTGGCTGCTGCTACCACCATGGCATCAACAGGCACACCTTTGGAGAGGAATTGTTTGTCCTGGAGGGCTATAATAAATTCGTATGGTCTTCTCGGAGTAGGTTCCATAGAATCTGGAGCTGACCAAGCCTTTGGAGCCACTACAGACATGAGTGAATCAAAAGGAGGAGATACCCAGGAGGTGGAAGGTAGAGAACTGAATGCGTCCAGGTATACAGACTCATCCTCGGTAGGGGCTAGGGAAGTCCAGTCCCTCCTCTAAGCATTTCAAGGATGTCCAAAAAGGAAACATCTTCAGAGGGAGACCTTGGGGACCCTTCCGATTCATCTATGTCTGTATCTGAGGTGACAGACTCGGGGAGTCTATGTGCTTCCTCTTTCACTTCTTCTGGGAACGCTCTACCGAGTGATCAGAGGAGGCTTCGGAAGAAGAAGAGGGATCACCTAATGGGGTGTCCTGGGGCATAGGTTCCCTATGCCTGGGGTCTGGAGGAAGAGTAGATGTTGGAAAAGGCACCAAAGGGGGGGTGGAGCCGATGGAGCTGGCAGTAGAGCTGTTTCGGGGGACAGCAAACTCCGCAAGACCTCAAAGGCATCCCGACCTCTAGGCAGAGAAAGCTCCAGCTCTGAAGAAACAGGAGTCCTTCTCCGCATCGAGGGTGACGGCTCCGAGGCAGATGTTGGAGCCGAGATCACCTGCGCAGAAGCTCAGAGGGGGAGAACGGTGTCGGACAAGGGTCCGATGCCACTCCCTCCCTCGGAGCCAAGAGCGCCCCAGCACCCAAATCCCTCGATAGAAGGTACAATCGAGGTAACTGGAGCAGACGCTGGAACCAAAGGAGAGATGATGATCGGCGCCAACGGTTCTACTACCTGCAGACCCATGGTCTCCGGCTCCGAGCTAAATGTAGTCGGAGGAATGGAAATAGAGGCGGTTGGAGCAGATACCTGTTGAGGTGGGCTGGACAGTAATTTTGCCAGTGCCTGTGACTTAAGCAACCTACTTACTACTCTCTCCACATCATGATCTGATAATCTAGAGGATCAAGAAGAGTGGGAAGAATGATGGCTATGTTCTGTCTGTAACAAGGGCGACTGAGGTGCCAAGTGGATGGACTCCCAAGGATGGAGACCTCAGTCTCTTATGGCTCCGACATGGCTCCGAAATAGCAGATGGAGCCGACGGAGGAGTTGCCTTGTCGGTGCCAGCCGGCACCGACATACTTGGTTGGTCAAGTAAAGGAGTCGGCTCCAAAGGTGGAGCCGACAGCTTGACAGACTTAGGGGATTTCACTGGCTGAGTACTTTTAGCCAGAGAATCCTGAGGCTTCAATAATCCCCGAAGGATTCATTTGTTTTTGCGCTCCTGCAGGACCCTTGGACTAAAAGCATGACATATAGAACAGGATTCCTTGTAGGTGAACAGCCTGCGAGTTATGGAGCGATGGCCAACAAAGCTACAACACACAAGAAAGTGATAAGGGATAAAGTAATATATCTAGACAAAAACTTGATAAAAAACATGACAAATTTTTAAGAATAAACAATTATAATAGAAAAAACTATACTAAGCCTGAGCCAGTAACGAAGCAACCTCGCAGCTGAAGTGGCAAACAAGATCTGTGTAGCTGACGCTAGGCATTCTAGGATAAGGGGTAGCCTCGAGCCAGTAAACAGCTCTCAAGCTATAGAAGATGGTTGAGCCGGAGCTGAGGATTGGCTCTGAACCCAAACAGCAAGAATGAAGGCGAGATGGACAACTTAACATCTACAGTTCACTTAACATGACTCCATTCAGCAAGGTGAGGAAAACTTGGTTTTGGAATCTTACGCAACTAAGAGGATCCAAGAGACACTGCCCCAGCAAAACTCTTTCCTGTGTTTTAAAAAAATATTTGAGTGACGGAAAGAAGCCCAGGAGTACATCAAGTAGAAGACTGGATTCAAACTAGATAATTGTACTTGGAAGAAGGTAAGTAATGGGAAGAGGACTAACAATTGCATCAACTTCTTGAACAATGGCAGAAATGGAAAACATTATTCCCAGTATGAGCTGTTCAAACTAGTTTCAAAGCTGAAAACCATGAGTTCTGTCTTGTGCCACTGAGGCATGGCTGTAATTTGAAATAAATGCTTGTATGGTGAGAAGGTGAAAACTGTGTAGAGCACTAAAAATAAAGTGAACGTGGTAAACAGTGGAGAAACAAAAGAAGTTATGTGCTTACCATAACGTTCCATGTGTGTTGTCCCTTTCGTGTGGGCCACAGTATGGCTCTGCTCAATTTGTCTGCTACTACGCTGGACCTCCCTGGGATGTCATTGCTCTCAGAAAGCAATTGAAAGATGCAGCCCATTGCCAGACCCTTAGGGCTTCCCGACAAAAGGGGTAAAATCTGGTTCCCCCTTGCTTATGTCCCAGGCCACAGACATGCTGTCTGACTGAACTGCATTCCCAGAGGAAGGGATTCTTGAAATGAAATGCTTGCAATACTAAAAGCACAGTCCGCACCTCTAGAATGTTTATGTGCAAATGAGCCTTGTGCTGATGCCAAAATGCCTTGGACTGTCTTCTCCAGATAATGCCCCCCCCTTCCAATTGGGAAGCGTCCTCGGTCACAGTGGCTTGAATTTGAGGAGGCTTGAATTTGAGGAGGAATAAAGTGATGCCCTTGAGACACCAGAGGAGAGTGTATCCACCACTGACAAACTCCTGGTAGATCACTCCAGTGGTGGAGATCCTTTTTGCATGAATTGGTTATCAAAATTGTGTGCATCATTGGTAGTTCTAGAATGGACCACTGGGTTGAAAGTCACCACTGTAGTATTCTCATGTGGAGACTAGCTAAAGGAATAAGGATAATTGAGGTGGCCATTTTGCCCACAACTTGAAGACCTAGCTTGGGAGAATCTCATTTTTTTCTGATCAACATTCTGACATAATACCGAAGATCATCCACTTTGGCTTGTGAAAGCTTTGCTATCATACTTTTTCTGTCTATTTCTGCTCCTATAAAGACCAAGTTTTGACAAGGCAGATTTTTTGTAATTTAGGTAATCCCTAGACAGCAACAGAGTTGGAGTGTAGTCCTTGGCCTGTAGCAGAAGATGCCTGGTCGAGATCGTTATTAGCCAGTCATCCAGATATGGAAACACCCGGAATCTTTGATGTAACAGGAGAGCCATGACTACTGCCATCATTTGGTGAACACTCTGGGGACTGTAGAGAGACCAAAGGGCACAGCTCGAAATTGGAAGTGACTGGCTCCTAGCCGGAAGCGCAAGTGCCTTCTGGACAACCTTTCTATCCATAAATGGAAGTATGCTCCCTGAAAGTCTATGCAGCACATCCAATAGTTTTTTTCCAAAAAAAGGAAGGATTGACTGCAGTGTCACCATCCGGAACTTACTATTTTCTATCAATTTTTTTAGACTGCCGAGATCCAGGATGGGTCTCCAGTGCACTGTTTTCTTTGGGACTAAAAAGAATCTTGAGTAAGTTCCAAATCCTCTCTGGTCTGTGGGGACTTCCTTGAATGACTCTTTCTTAGCAACTTTTGAATTTTTAAGGTTGCTTGTTCCTTCTGACTGGGTGGAATGTCTGGAACTGTTTTGTTTTTGGGAATGGGGAAGAAAAAGGGAAGGAGGTAACCTCTGGATATTATGTTCTGCACTCATCTGTCGTTTTTTAGTTTTAGCCAGGTATGAAAGTGCAGAGACAATTGTCCCCAAACTGCCTCCAGTGATGGACAATCAGCCACTGCTTCAGAAGCGCTGAAAGGGCTTAATAGAGAAAGATTCTCTGGAGCCCTGATTTTGCGGGTCTCCTCTGCCATAAGGGTGACGTCTTTTCTTTATTGTTCCTCCCTTTACGGGAACTTTCACCCTGTGTGTCTTGGAAAGACCTTTGTGACTTTCTGAATCGCATCTTTCTACTACTCTTTGACCTTTGGGAAAGGGTCTGGTGGGTGTGGAAGAACATACTCCAACAGTAGATAAGGTCTTCCCCTCCAGTACATAACTGGTGAGCATCTGTAACTTTGGGCCCAAAAACAGAGAAGCCATCAAAAGGGACATTAATAGAGGAAGACTTGAAGGGCTTTGTGAAATCGCAAAGGCCAGGCCTGCCTCCTAAGAGAGATGCCTGAACCAGCTGCTCTACTCATTCCATCTGTTAATGTATGAAATGAGTCTCATGGAAAGGTTTAAGAGAGAGTTTAGGGTGACGAGCTGAGCGGTCACCTTATCTGCCACCGCATCAGCTACAGCTCTTTTACCAGATCCTTTTGCATCCTAATAAAATGAGTTAAGTAGTTCAGAGACCATAAGCCGAAGGTTGTTGACAAAAAGACGTGCTTCTCATACCTATCCACAGTTCTAGAATACTTATTTTGGGGATGGATAGTGGAACTGGTCTCTAAGTTCCCTTTTAGTAGCTGCTGCCACAACCATGGCATCAACTGCTACACCTTTAATAAGGAAAAACTTGTCCGCAGGGGCAGTGATATATTTATTTGGTCTCCAAGGAGTCAGTTATATGGAGTCTGGGGGCTTGCAAGCCTTCCGAGAGATTAAATCAATAAGCTCATAGAAAGGAGGGGTCAACTAAGAGGTGGAAGGGTGAAACTCTAAAGTCTTCAGGTATACAGACTCCTCAGCTAAAGGGGTTGTGGATTACCAGTCACCTATCTGCTATAACATTTCCAGGATGTCTCCAAAGGAGACATCTTCAGGAGGTAACTGTGGGGACCGTTCTGGATCATTGAGGTCGGTATCAGATGTGAGTAACTCTTCTAGGGAGTCCAGATGCTTCCGCTTGCAAGTCCTCTTCCAAGGAACTTCCTCACTGGCATAATCTGGGGAAGTTTCAGAAGAGGAGAGGTCCCTTGCTAGACATCCTGAGGACTTGGGTCTCTGCGGTCCTGTGGAAGGGGGTACATGACTAGGTGAAGTCACTGGCTCAGAAATGGAAGGAAGATCCTGGAAAGACTGTCCGAGACTCGGATGTAATCATTACTCTCCTCATAACCTCAAAGGCACTCCACCCCTGATCCAAAGAAAACCCTGGATCCGACAATAGGAAAGTTGGAGTGGAGGGCATCTCCACTGCAGAGGACAGATGCTCTGAGGCAGAAGTAGGATCCAAACTCACCCGTACCAAAGCTCTGAGATGCAGGGTCAGATTCAAACTCACTTTCCAGGTTTGACCGAGGAGTGTCCGCTCCTAGAGGTCTCCCACGCCAACTGAACAGAGGCACTCAGGCACACGTGGGATCTGAAGAACCCATGGGTCTGGGATCCGAGACAGACACCAGTTGGACATCCAAACCTTCTGGCTCCAAAAACAGGGGATGGATCAAAGGAGAAGTAGCAGCTGATGGGATGGACTTCATCGGATCCAAAGCCTTTGGGCTTGGATGCAGTAATAACTTCGCCAAAGCCAGTGTCTTCAGAAACCTCTCCACTACCCTACCCACATCATCGTCTGACAAACTCCTGGTAGATCAGGTAGGGGGTCTGGACTTTGTCAAAAATGGCAATGGGAACCAAGAAGATATGAGCCTCCAATGAAGGAGAATAGCTTTGATATCGAAACTCAGTAGGAGCCAGAGAGGTTGGAGCAGAAGGTTCAAGTAGCTCCAAAGACCTCTTGGATCTGATAGCTCCCTGCTGCTCCAAGAATCAGTATGAGCAGACAGTTCAGAAGTTTTTTGTTTTGGTTCCGAAGAAGACTTTGGAGCCGAGGAAGACTGATTTTGTGCTTTGTCAGACTTACCAGACTTAGAAAATTTAGAAGAGGGCTCTGAGGAAATAGCCTCAGAAAAAGTAATTTTAAGTTATCTTTTCAAGATGAGTTTATTTTTGTGCTCCATAAGTGCCCTCTGGTTAAACCCATGACAAACAGAGCATGACTCTTGGAGATGTAGAGGCTGCAAGCAATACACACAGTGCGTGTTGCCTAGAGGCATTTTTTTCCCCAAACTGCTCACATTTCCTACACCCCAAAGGTTTCCTTTCTTGTTTTTGGGACATTATTCACAAACAAAAAACAAGCAACCTAGCTATAGTAAAGGAGGAGAAGAACCATGCATACACACAAAGGAACGCCCTCCAATTAAAAACAGAGATTAAAGAGAAGGGAAACTAGCAAGTTATTTTTTATTTATTTTTTTGAAGGAAAAAGCTAGAGAGCATCCTCTGATTTAAATGGACATTGAGAAAGGGGCAAAAGGAGAGACCACACTCGTCCCTAACAAACAATTGTTCTCTAACTTAAACGGACATGGGGGTGGGTGCTAATGAGAGGGAAAGTACAGTTGTGTACACCTACCATAAATGTAGATGTTCGAGTGTCTTCACTGTTGCAGTCATAACTGTAGGGTGCTCCTGCCGGCAGGCAGCCCGAGGTCGGCCAGAATCCCAAAGTCTGGGTCCGGCGTCGGCTGTACAAGCCAGTACCCTGATGTCAGTACGCTCTGGTACATAGTCCTCAGCCGACGCCATCTTCTCCAGCCTTTCTTGCCCTAGATGTCAGAAGTCCCCAATAAAACAAAAATGAATCCAATAAGGAAACATAAATACACCACAAAAGAGAAAAAAGAGGGGATAGGAGGGAGGAAACAGACTGCAACAGTGAAGACACTCGAACATCTACATTTATGGTAGGTGTACACAACTGTACTATGTTCTTCGTGTTTCACTGTTGCAGTCATAACTGTAGGGTGGAATCCCAAAGCAGTGAAAAAGGAGAGGCTTTAGACAGAAGAAGGGGAGGCAAGAATACCCTGCAAAACAGCAGAGGCAAAGCCTGCCCTGGTCTTAGAATACAGTGGGAGATTGTAGTGCTTGGAAAAAGTATGCACAGAACTCCAAGTGGCAGCTTCAAGATATCCTTGGTAGGAACTCCTCTGAGGAAAGCTGTAGAAGTGGCAGCTGCTCTAGTAGAATGACTTCTAATGGTACCTGGAAACAGTTTCCCATGATGAGTGTAACAAAATCTGATTCCATAAGCAATCCATTTGGAAATAGTCTGTTTAGAAATAGGTTTTCCAAGAGAACTGGAGGGAAAAGAAACAAACAATTGAGTAGACTTTCTGAACTCTTTAGTCTTGTCCAGGTAAAATCGTAACTGCCTGTGTACATCCAATGAATGCAAAATCCTTTCTCCTTTATTTTGAGGATTAGGAAAGAAAGTAGGAAGGTGAACTGTCTGATTTAAAGCCACTTTCGAAATCACCTTAGGCATGATAGTAGGATTGGTCCTCAAGGATACTCTGTCCTGATGGAAAATAAGGTATGGTTCCACAGCCATGAGAGCCTGCAACTCTGAGACCCTTCTGGCAGAAGTCAATGCCAATAAAAGAACAGTCTTCCAAGATAAAAACTTAATATCTGAAGATGCAGCAGGCTCAAAAGGAGGCAAAGTAAGCTTTTCTAAAACATAATTAAGATCCCAGGCAGGAACAGGAGGGGTCCTGGGAGGCCGTAAATTTTTAGCCCCTCTCAAGAATTGTCTCACCAAAGGATGAGAAAAAACAGGAGGGTCAGAATTGAAATGAGCAGAAATAGCAGAAGCATGAATCTTAATGGAAGAAAAGGAGAGTCCTTTAGATAAAAGATCCGAAAGGTAAAGCAAAATAGAAGAGAGATCAGGTACCAGAGGATCCGAGCCTCGGTCCTGCATCCAGATACAAAACCTCTTCCATTTAGAGGCATAGGATTTCCTAGTGCTAGACCGTCTAGCTTCCAGAAGAACATCCAAAACTTGTTTGGGAAGACTAGAGGAAATCAAACTCCTTTGAAGAGCCAAGCTGCCAGGCAAAGGGTCTTGAGATTGGAATGTAGTAACTGACCCTGATGCTGGGACAGAAGAGAAGGGTTCAGAGGGAGAATCCAAGGAGGCTCCAAGAACAGGTGCTTTAAAGTTGGATACCAAAACTGTCGAGGCCAATTTGGAGCAATCAAGATGAGGAACTTGGGCTTGTCCTGTTTTATCTTCAGTAATACCCGAGGTAGTAGAGGAAGAGGAGGAAGGCATATCCTGAAAGGCTTCTCCAGCTGAAGGACAGGGCATCCACTTTCCAAGCTGTTTTGTGGAAGGACCTGGTGCAAAAGCGAGGCAGCTGGTGATTGAGATGGGATGCAAACAGATCTATCTGGGGACATCCCAAACTGCAGTAATCTTGTTGAATAAGTTGGTGTCTAGCATCCATTCGTGAGGATCTGAAATGTTTCTGCTCAGGCTGTCTGCTAAGAGATTCTGTTCCCCTGGAATGAATTGAGCCTGGAGATGTAGATTCAAATTTAGAGCTGTGTCCCATAAGGCCATAGCTAGTCTGCAAAGTGGGTACGAATGAGAACCCCTTGCTTGTTGATGTACCACATGACCGTGGTGTTGTCTGTGCGAATTAGCAGAGGCCCTGGTTGCAAAAGGTTCTTGAAGGCTAGAAGAGCATTTTGAACTGCCAACATTTCCTTCAGATTGATGTGCCAGTGAAGATGGTCCTTTGTCCAGGTTCCCTGCTGGCAATTGTCTAGAAAGTGTGCTCCCCAAGCATAATCCGAGGCGTCCGTGGTCAGGATTTGAGTAGGCTGAGGTAGACGAAAAGGCTTTCCTTCGTTTAAAACACATGCCCTGGACCACCAGAGGAACTCTCTCTGGAGACAGGGGATCAGAGGAATCAGAATATCCAGATCGTGGTAATGTTGTGACCATACACTTTTCAGATACCACTGAAGCTTTCTCATATGAAGCCTTGCATTTGGAATCAACAGAATGCAGGAAGCCATGTAGCCCAGAGTCTGCAGGAATTTCCTTGCAGTGAGCTGAGATAGAGTTGCCAAGGTGTTGAAAACAGAAGCCAGCTGTGTTTGTTTTTCTGGAGTGAGGAAGGCCCTTTGCAAGATTGTATTTAAGAGGGCTCCCAAGAATACCATTTGTTGAGAAGGGATCAAATGTGACTTTTTTGTGTTCACTGAGAATCCCAGTAGGAGGAGAAGACGCTGAACAAAATCCAGATGTTGAAGTAGAAGATCTTTGCTGTCTGCCTGAATAAGGCAGTCGTCCAAGTAGGGGTAAATCTGGATCCCCTGAAGTCTGCAATAAGCCACTACTGGTGCCAGGCACTTGGTAAAGACTCTGGGCGCAGTAGATAAACCAAAGGGCAGTACAGAGAATTGAAAGTGCCTCGAACCTGCCTTGAACCTGAGGAATTTCCTGCGTGCCTGCCTGATGGGAATGTTTAAGTAGGCTTCCTTTAAGTCCAATGTCACCATCCAGGCGTCCTGAGATAGCATTGGAATTAGTTGCTGCAGAGTAAGCATCTTGAATTTTGGAATTTCCAAAAAGGTGTTTAACACAGAAAGGTCCAGAATAGGTCTCCATGAGTTTTGTTTTCTTGGAACCAGAAACAGCCTTGAATAAAAACCTTTTCCCATGTCTGAGAAAGGAACAGGCTCTATGGCTCTCATGGCCAGAAGAGCATCCACTTGATTTAAGGCCTCTGACCATTGTTGTTTTGGCAGATCTGGCCAACCGTAAGCCCTTGGCAAAGTATGAAAGTGGAATTTGTAACCTTTTAAAATCACGTCCAATACCCATCTGTCCTGGGTAATATGAGTCCAATTTCTGTAAAAAAGAGACAGTTTTCCTCCGAGAGGGGCATCCAGGTGAAGGGGTCCTGCAGCCCAACTTTGAGAGTCATTGAGTTTGCTTTCTTTGAGATTGGGATCTGTCTTCTCCCCTTCTAGGTGAAGAAGCAGTCCATTGTCTAGATCTGTAAGAGGCCTGACCTTGACCACGACCTCTGGAGCGTCTATATCTTCCCCTTTGAGGTCTGTCAGACGTGGGAAAGGACCAATTTTTAGAGGGCCAATTCCTGGAAAATCTAGGAGGCTGAACTTGCAAGAAATCTTTTACAGTCTGCATAGATTCTGCCTTTTCTTCCATCTTTTTAATAACTTCCTCAGCCTTAGATCCAAAAAGAACATCATGCTGAACAGGGGCATCTAACAACTTAGCCTTAACCTGTTCAGGTAAGCTTTGTTCACGGAGCCAGGCATGTCTCCTGATAACAGTACCAGAGGCTGCAGCCCTGCAAGAAGCATCCAAAGCATCAAAACCACAATGTAAACTATGTTTGTTCACTTGTTCAGTAGCATGCAAAACATCCTGAAGTCCCTTATCCTCTGCACATGCAGGAAGGGAAGCAAGCTTTTGCTTTAAAACAGACAAAAGAAATTGCTGATACTTAAACATATGAAACTGGCAATTTAAAGCCCTTACAGACAGGGTAGCAGAAGTATATACCTTTTTTCCCCACCTGTCTAAAGCACGAGAATCCTTCTCAGAGGGAATAGGATTTTTAGAAGAAGCAACCTTAGCAGCCTCAGAGCCCTGAGAAATAGTTTCAGGATCCGCAGAAGGGTTCTTAAATAAGAATAAATGAGAGTCAGGAACCCTACAAAATCTATCAGGCTTAGAAGGAGCAGGAGGCATGGAATCAGGATTCAAATTAGCCTCAGAAAAAGCATCATCTACAATGTCCAAAACAGGAGGGATAGCTAAAGGCCTATGCTGAGGAAGAAGAAGAAATTCTCTAAGCCTCTTCTTGGAAGCAGAATACTCCTGACCTTCCCAATGAAAATGTTCCCTCATCTCATGCAAGGTTTCCCCAAAAGAGAAATCTTCAGGCGGAAAGGCCGAGGGTAAGGAGTCCTCAGCATCCGAATCCTCATAAGGAGGAAAAGAATAGTCCTGATCTGAGGAAGAGACAGAAGATACAGAAGCCTGGTCAGAGGAATCCAGAGGAACATCCTGTCGAGGCCTTTTCTCAGGAGGGGGGTGAGAACCCCTAATCATTGTAAGTAAATCTTCAGCCATCTGTAATAATTGCTTCTGTGTCCTGGGAGTAGATTCAGAAGCAGCTTGAGCAGGAACTTTAGACTTAACAGGAGTCTTTGTCTTTGCCTTTGAAATAGTGATGTGAGTAGGCCTGAAAACCCCCTCAGAAGCTGGTACCTGCACAGCGGTTCCGGACCCATCTGAGGGAGCGACGTCCGAAGGTCCTGCAGCAGTTAAAATAGTAGGCCTTGATGGCTCCCCATGGGAGTCCGTATCGGCCATCGGTTCAGAAGTGGCGGACGACAGGGGCTGCAAAAGCGCCTCACTGACGACAGCCGAACCGGACGCTGGCTCCAGCTGCAACGAGTCCTGTTTGGACCTCGGAGGCCTGTCTTTGTCTTTGCGCTTCTTTTGAATTCCGGTAGTGTCCGACGACATTCTATAACTGAAGCGTCTGCCAAAATAATTTAGAGCCCAATCGTACCAGGAGCACCCTACAGTTATGACTGCAACAGTGAAACACGAAGAACATCAATGCTCACAGCCAGAAGAAAGTCTTCGAACTAAAACGGATGTGAAAGGGGTAGAGAAATTATAACACTAGATAACAGAGAAAGGGTTAAATGAAAAATAACCAGAAATATTTGAAAAAAGCTGTACTTAGCTCAGAGCTTCCTGAGAGGACCACGTCTTTTGCCAAGCAGCAAATAAGATCTGGGGGATATAGGGAACTGCATTCTGGTTAAGGTAGAATGCCCACAAACTTTACTGAAAGCCTCAAGCTTTTGTAAAAGGCTGAAATGGATCCGATTGATCAGATCCGACCCACAAGTGACAATAAAGGCAAGATTGACAACATCACATCTATAATGACAACATCACATCTATAATTTCACTATCTCTAATTGTGATAGATGAGGGGAAAAGGAAAAAAATGGTACATTGGTGATAGTGAAAGGCTACTGGCAAAGGAGGAGGAGAACACTGGCATGCAAGTATAATCACAACTGCTACTATGGAGCTTAAGAAAACTTTGGGAGAAATAATCATCTTTCAGTAGAGAATATTACTTATGGGTGTGGACTGGAACTTGATTTGCTTTAGTGATGATGCATCTGGGGATGTAAAATGGAAAATATAAAAAAGGTAGATTTCTGAAGAAATTTACGTAAATATTTAGAAGGGAAGATGTGAATTCATTAGTATGAACTCTGACATATTATTCCCCAGGGTACAATAACTTGGCTACACTAGACAGAAACTGTATTTCACATGAACATGTGTATGTAATTGAAAGCTTCAACAAGCATCCAATAACTATTTCAGATAATGTGCCATAACAACTAAGATAAAAATGCAGGGTAATGAAGTAAATGAGGCACTGGTGCCTCCACATCTACCTGTTTAAAAGAGAGGAATTTAAGGAAAGGGTAGTAGAAATTATTCAAGAGTTATTGGGAAAGATAGAAATTTCTTCACAAGTTGCAAGTAGTGAGTGAGATAAAATGAAAGTGGAATTAAAAAATATGACAGAAATAAAAGAAAACAACATGGATAAGAACTAACAGGGATTTAGAGGGGCTGATAAAGTTTGAAGTATCAGAATAAGAGGAATCTCAGAACAAGAGGAGGTGCAACTGCAGAGTGCTAAAGAGGGAATAAGGGAGAATCTGGATAACATCTACAAGTTTAGAAAGATTTCTGCTAAACAGCTGTTTTTTTAATAACTTGGGAGGGTGGCCTAATGGTTAAGGTGTTTGCCTTACAAACACAAGGTACAGGGTTTGAATCTCACAGCGGATAACTGGCTAGGCTTAAAATGGCTCACAAGGGCAGTTAGCCTAGTACTAACCTATGAACCTATGAACAACAACTTAAACAGAAAGAAGAAATTGTTGTTGCCATACTTAGGGAGCATATAACACGAAAAATAGCCAGATATTCTGTAGAGCTACTGGATATACATCAGAAATTTTATGAAAATTTGTACAAAGTAGAGAAATATGGAAATCAAGAAACAGCGCAAATTAAATGTTTATGAAAGACTTTAGTATGCCAAGGTTAGAGATATGAACCTCAAAAACTGATAATTAAAACTGGAAGAGAAGATAAAGTGGTATACAATCAATCTGCAAGGAAGTCTCCAGGAACAGATGGTATTCCTGCAGAAGATGGGAAGATAGAAGGTAGAAAGCAATAAAGAACCGGTTGTTCAACAGTATTTTGAATAGCAGTATTGCTACAATTGATACATACTGATCAATGCGGTTTTGTGGAATGGAGCAAACATCTGACAACTTTACTAGAACAATGATGATCCAGAGGGAAGCAATATGCAAGGAAACACTGCTGCTGTTGGTGGGACCTGATGCAGAGAAAGCAGAGTGATTTTATGAGTAGGGAATAGGAAGCATTAGCATTGCCCAATACAATAAGGTTAATTAGGAGGACATTTGATTGATCAGAGGCAAAAATTGAAGTCGGGGTGTCCCTCTCTGATAAGTTGTATCTGAACACAGGGACCAGGCATGGTGTCCTCTTTCCCCTTTGTTACTTGGTTTATATTTTCAGCCACGGGCAAAGAAAATAAGGGACTCAGAAATTCAGGGATACAACTGGCAGGAAAGCTTTTGGCAACTTCCCATTGAGGCATAGTAGGAAAGCTAAATAAACTGGGGATAAATATATGTGTGTCACCCACTGGAATGTCACCTGGCTCACAGATAGAATGCAGATAACCAAACTAGAGACAGTTACCTTCTAAAAGAGACCAATCACCAGTGGAGGCACCCAGGGCTCTGTGCTGGAACCTCCCTTGTTTGGCAACTAGTTTTCTGAAGAAAAAGCTAATATCAACGGGCTCTGGCTGATTAAGTCTGCAGATGACTGCAAGCTACCAGCAGTCATCAAATCCCCAAATGACTTAGCCACCCTGCATTAACGTTTGTCTCAAGTAAATAACTGGTGCCAAAACAAGGACTGAAACTAAATGCCCAAAAATGCATTACTGCATCCTTTGGGAAGTCATCTACCCCACAGAACTACCACATTGGCAAAATGTTCTTAACAGCAGACCCACTTGTTTGAGACTTGGGAACTTGTGCGAACAGTGACTTAACTTTGGTGCAACACAAGTCTATTGTAGTAAGAAAGTCCTTCTATACTACACAGCTTACAAAGAAAGTGTGTGTGTCTAGATCTAATAATGTCTTTGCCCCCTTTACTCAGCCCTCATTAGGCCAATCATTTAATGTAATGCCCCCCTTTAGCATGCATTTGTCCAGACACATGCAACAACCTGAATTTTCACCTTACTAAAAGGATACAGGGCTTAAACATCATCTCCTACACTGACCAACTCAAAGCACTGTCACTATAATCAATATCCTACAGACTACAAAGAGATGACCTGGTCTGGCATACAAGGCATCCTCTGACCCACTACTGATGGATTTATTGCACATCAGCAAGATAACAATTGCATCAGAAATACTCGATCTAGGGATCTAAATCTCTTCTGCAACATCAACAGAAAGGTTTGCAGGGACAGATGCATCTCACTGTGGATACTGCTGCTGTGGAACATACTTCCCATCCAAATAAAACAAAGTTCATACTGTCCATCTTCAAGTACAACTTTGATCTATGGATGGAAAACAGAAATTGTACCCCAGAACTGCCCCCTGTACTGCTAATGGACAGGCACGGCTCCAAAATGCTTTATAACATGCATGGGTCTCCTTGAATGTATGGTATGACCCCAGTTATTCTCATTAGGGTATCAACCAAGGAATGGGTAAGGCTAATCTTCAACCAAATGAGATACGCTACTTCCAGTACAGAAAGGAAAATCAGCTAGGTTTAAAATGGTCCACACATGCAGCTACCTTAATACTTACCTATGGTAATTGAGAAACGTTGGCTTTATTTGCAGATATTATTTTGTACCTGATAAAACCAAAGGAGGATATCTCAGTGTTGTGGAACATCTTGAGACAGTTTCAGGTCTTTTCAGGACATAACATCAAAGAAGATAAAATAAAGGCTATATCTGTAAACTATGCACCCACACTACCCGCATAAGAATTGGTCCAGCAATACCCATTTTTATGGGGGGGGGGGGCAATGGATAAAAAGGATTCTGTTATGGGAGCTAAGGATATGTGAAAACAGACTAAACAAAAGACTACAAAAACTGAGAACGTGGAAACTCTTGTTTATGGATAGCAAGATATAACAGTAAAACTGCGTTAATCTCTTTAGTTTTATGTAAGTTCAGGCATAATCTTTTATTAACCAGAGAAGTTGTGGGCAATAATTAATAAAGAGTTGAAGCATTTTAAGAGGGGAAAAGGGCAATTGGGTTAAGCTGATCCTTCCAACAGAATAAGGTGATTTATGTTTACCTGATTTGAAAGGATATTTTAAAACTGCACAGTTAGGCTTATACATAACACAAGCAGAAAGCTATAATTCACAGTAGAAAGGGATAATGATGATGAAACAGAGGTGAAATTCAAAAAATAAGGAGAGTGGGATTTTGGATGCAGACCCTTAAGGAAAACAACAGCCACAGATATATTTTATTCATAAACTAGCAGAAAGCATTTTAAGAACTAAGCCAACACGAGAATGGAACAATGGGATTTTGCCAACAGGGATGACTGCACTTAGGGATACAGAGAATAGGCAAGACAGGGCTGGAACTTACCAGAGAAAACTGGCAAAGGAACCACTGTATTGAGAGCAAATAACTAGGAAACATTACAGAATGGGAACAGGCCAAGAAGACAGCTGGACTGCAGGCCAGAGAGTGCCAAGAAGGCAGTATGGGAATCCTAAGTGAAAGGCTTGCTTTGGTAGAGCATTTTGCTGAATCTATAATGGAAGCTGCTGTTACAAAAGGGATAATTAGTAAAGCATATAAAATACTGCACCATAACTGTAGGAATCAGAGGAGGTTAGAAAAGATTAGGAAGACAGACTGGATAAGCAATTCACAAGGAAACAATGGGAGGACATACTGTATATGTATGACTCTCAGGTATGCTACTACAAAGTCTAGAAGACATGATTTTTGCCTGGAAGTGTCTGCACAAGTATTTTATACCCCAAGCAGACAGGACTCAAAGGAATTGATCTCCAGGTAGATGGCAA
Organism: Protopterus annectens; assembly: GCF_019279795.1. Taxonomy (NCBI): domain Eukaryota; kingdom Metazoa; phylum Chordata; order Ceratodontiformes; family Protopteridae; genus Protopterus; species Protopterus annectens. The sequence goes on along the minus strand of NC_056728.1, from coordinate 566,179,029 downwards.
ATGTTGACAGTGTGAAGAGACAACTGGGTACATATGTTCTGGGAGTGTATTGACTTGGTAGACTAAAAATTCCCTACAGAGTACTTTGACAGAAAAACTGGGTAAGCAAATGGATGTAACTAAAGAAAAAAAAAATGAGCTGGGAAACTATCTGAACTGCCTAGCCATAGCAAGACCATCCCAAGTTGAATTCTGCTGGCTGCCAGAAGAGCAACTATTACTTTAAGTAGTGAATATTGTAACAAGAGATAAAAGAACTAGAAGGGAGATATTTAGAAAAGGGTAGGAGCAAATTACAAAGGAAAAAAAAGAAATTGTGGGAATACATGCAGAATAATGTTTTGAAGCTGGAATGAGATTTAAGGGAAGGCACGGATTGAGCAATTTATGTAATATGTTTAGTTATACAAAAATGTGATGTATACCGGTTGTAACTAGGAATATGTTAACATGGTTTGTTTTATTTTACATAAATCTACCTTTGCCTATGTCTTAAGTGATAATTAAATAAAATGCATATTCACTATGTGCTGTTTTAAAATGGAGGGGAGGGGATAAATATAACTAAAATGACATCACTTAAATATGTTGTGCTAAATGTTTTAATATTACTGTAAAACACAAATGTAGTAGACAGTATATTTATAAATGTAAAGCATTAAGCACAGTAACACAATGTATATGAATAAATAGCTGAAGTGGTAGCTGGCTTTATTAACAGTAAGGTATTAAAAAAAACAAAGAAGCTCATCACATTGCTACACTGAAGCAAGACAAAACACTTGGAATTAGAAGGATGAAGTTAAGTAATGTTGATATGCACAATGTATGTTACAATAATAAACTATAATACTGTGGATTTAGTAAACGATAGTCTTTTCTTCATTCCAAATAACAAAAGTAAAGTGAAGAATGTAAGGAATTTCCATAAGCAAATGCCTTACAGTACTGGTGCCTAGCTTGTCAAAATGGAAATTGACAACAGTTGAAATGATACACTTAAAACAAGGAAGACCTCACTTAAGAGATGTTCTCAGCTTGCACTCTGTAATCTAGTCAGTGGACCTGTTAGAGGGACACCTGTTTACTCTTAATAGGGCAAACAAATCAAGTTCTGAGTGAACTACATTTTAAAAAGGGAAAATAAATGCAAGTGTAAATTTGTACTGAAATTGAATATTTCCCCAACAGCTTTATTACTCAGAAAACAGTTTTTTCTTTCACAATCTTAATCAGTGATTTTTTTTTTCAAAGAGCTAGTTTTTAAGTTTAAGGTTGACTGACTATAAATAGGTTTTTCTACACTCAGGAGGGAAAACACATTACAAGTAGTAGTCATCTGTCTGTCTGCAAGCTTGTTTTAGCATGAATGCCACTATTTTAGGGTCAGTCCTGTTTGCAAGCTACCATGATGGAGAAGCTGAAGCTTCCAGGGTTTTTTTCTTTCAATTGAACTGGTTGGAAAGATGTGATGAGCTCAAACGTATGAAATTGCAACTAGGAAAAGTCATGTTACTCAAGGGTTACAAAGCATGCATAAGCTGTTAAAAAGTTTTATTTATTTTACATTTGCTGACCGGGCTAGTCAAACTGGATACATGTCCATTTTCAGCAGAGGCCCGAGGAGAAAAGCTCTGAGACAATAAAAAGAAAAAAAAAATTATACAAATAGTCCACAAGAAAAGTGGAAATACAAAATAATTACATAAGTATACAACTGATTGGCAGGAATATTATAGCAAAAACAGTTTTTTTATACTACCATATATAATTTGGTTAGGGAGTCCAAATAGAAAAAAGGATAAAAAGTATTAGTCAGGCTTGGAGCAGGGGCAAAGCCATTGCGTTTTAATTAAGTTTTTCAATGGTTTCTTGAAAAGGTTGGTGGAAATAAGGGATGTTATTTCACTTGGAAGTTTGTTCCAAGTATTGCCAACAGCATTTGAGAATAGGCAGTCCCCGGATTTGTTAATGAATTTAATGGTGGCAACTTGTAGCTTTTTAGCAGATCTTAGGGTAGAAAGGTTTTTATAAGAATTTAATAGGCTACAAAGTATGGGATATTATTTGTAGGATGATGTAAAATCTTGTGAATAAAAATGAGTTGCTGGAAAACTAGTAAGTTTTGTACTTCCAGCCATCCTAGAAGTTTAAGATTAAGGCAGTGGTGTGTACGGAACGGGGCACCGGTGGCAAATTTGGCTATGTTGTTGTAGGGGGTTGCTAGTTTATTTAGATTGCTTTTGGATAGCTTCGTATAGATAGGGGAGGCGTACAGTAGGGTGGAAATTAGGTGGGTTTGGGCAATAGAGATCTTTGCTGACTGTAAGAAAAGGTCTGATTCTATAGAGGAATCCAAGTTTTCTATTTACTGATTTAATCGCTGAGTTAATGTGCGTGTCAAAGTTGAGATGCTTGTCTATTACTACACCGAGGAGTTTGGTTTTGGGGGCTATTTCTGTGCCATTATTTGATTTCACTATGAAATTGATAGAGGGGGACTTCTGTGTTGGAATAAATAGTAGTAATTTAGTTTTTTTCGGGTTCAGGAGGAGACATCTTTGATGGAACCAGTTTTCAACTAAAGTAAAGACTGTTTGCGTGCTAGATTGTAATTTTGCAAGGGAGGATGCGGCACATATCAGAGTCGAATCATCGGCATACTGTATGCATGTAGTTTGGGGAAGGGAGGTTTTTAGATCATTAATGAAAATTGTGAAAAGGAGAGGTCCAAGAATGGATCCTTGAGGGACACCAAGGGTGATAGGAAGCTGACAGGATAGATCGTTTTCCCACAGGACAGCTTGTTTTCTGTTTTCAAGGTAGGATTGGAACCATTTTACTAATTGTGGATCAAGAGAGAGTGATTCAAGTATACCTATCAATAGTTGGTGGTTAACCATATCAGAGGTCTATGAAGAGTGCAGAAGATAGAAGGTTAGTATTCCTGTTTTTATTAATGCAGTCTGTAAAGGACAGAAGAGCTGTTGTAGTACTATGGTGTGGCCTGAAACCATGTTAGCAGTCAACTAGTAGGTTGTTTTGTAGGAGATACTGAAGTAATTGCCAGTGGATCCATCTCTCCATAATTTTTGCAAGGGGACAGAAAAGGGCTATGGGGCAGAAGTTTGATAATTCATTTGAGGTACCTCCCTTACGCAGAGGGATGATATAGGAGATTTTTCAGATGGATGGGACATAAGATTCAGAAATAGTTCTGTTTATTAGGATAGAAATAGGGTAGGCAAGTACACCAGCTGCAATTTGCAGATATTCAGCTGGGAGAAGGTCAGCTGATGGTGTACATGTTTTAAATTTAAGAAGCAAGGAGTGCATTAAAGATGTTGGAACAGGTTGAAAGTTAAAAGACTGGGGCAAGTTGGTTAATGAGGGAAATTTAGTGGTGGTAAGGTAGTTGCTAGTGATTGGACTGTTTCAGAGAAAAATTTGTTAACGGTGTCGGCAATTTGGTTGGGAGAGGTTTGGGTTAGGTTAGAGGGGGTAGGGGTTTTGGACTGTCCTGGGTGGAGTAATTTGTTGATACCTGACCAGAACTTTTGAGGATTGTTTTGTTGGTTCTGTTGGATTTTGAGGTAGTTATTTTTTTTGTCAAGGATCATGGATTTTTTAGTGGTATTACGAATTTGTCTAAAATTTAGGTGATCAGTTGGGTTTTTAGTTTTTCTCCATTTGGACCAGAGTTTGTTTCTTAATCAAATGTTTAGCCTTGTGTCATTACAGAGCCAGGGAGCTGGTTTATTTTTTGTTCTAACAGTACAAGTGGGATCATGGTGCTCAAGGATCTGCAAAATCTGTATACAGAAGTGACATGCATTATAAATGATAATGTTAAAATAACAAAAAGATTACTTTTGTTAACTTTAACATGGAATATAAATGGCATTGTAAGTACAGAAAAAAGTAGTGAACTAAATTAAAATGCACTGCATGCAAATTGCCATGTTGCAGGAGATTCATATGGATGGCAATGAACATTTATATCATTTATATATGATAAACAGAATTTCAGTGTAGATATTGGGCAGAATATCAAGAAAAAAATGAAAAGGAGTTTATTACACTGACAAACATTTGCCCTAAATTGCGGCATAAGAGGAAAAAAAAACACAACAATGGAAGCTTTGTGAAAGCGAGGAGATAATGTCAAGGAAATAATTAATGTCTACATGTATATTACCCCCAAAACTGCAATTATTGAGCTTAACAGGGTTACAGGAAAAATAACCAGTTTCCAGCAAGGCACTGTACTCCTAGGTGGTGACTGGAATTTAGTTTGTAACACTGAAGATGTGCCCAGGGCCCTGAAAGAGAACGTATAACTACATAAGGTACACTTGTATAGTAGAATACAAGAGAGTATTTGGTATGTCAAATGTTATTTTGGGAGTAGTAGCCCAGGGGATCAGAATAATCTTTTACTGTTGATGGTTTGCTTTACTTTATGAGTAGGGTAATGTTATCATTGGTATTCCAAATAGTATAAAAGAGTTAATAAGAAGAATACATGCAGAAGTAAAGGCAAAAATAAAGATGGGAGGAGTCCTTCCAGAATCCAGAGAATGAGAGTTTTTTGGGGGATGCTTTTCATCCCTACTTCATATTGACAGCTGTACCAATTGCCCCAAAGGTTATACGCAGTTTATCAATCCTCCTCTACTCCTGGACCATCACAGAGTTCCTGACTGGGGGCAACGTAGTTCCTAAGGGGGTCCTGGTGGGGTGCTCTCCTACACCTGGATTTTTTTTCCTTTAAGGCCTCTCCATAGTTTGCCATCCCTCCCTTGGCTACATGGTCTAAAATTTGAGTGTGAGATGTCTTGCCCCACCTCCATGGAAGTTCAGCCAATGCACCCAAACTGACCATTCAGACTAAACCCTGTCCTGTAAAAACCCCAGCCTCTGGCAGGGACATCAAGGGGAACTTCCATGTAATCACCTCCCACTCCAGGAAAGGCACATCCCCACGACCCCTACAGCTGTCAGACACCAAGACGCTATTCAAATCTGGATCACCTGGGACTGCAGTCAAAACTTTAACCCTCTACACCACCAAAGCAGGTGACAACTTAAGTTTGAACAACAGGACCAGGCAAGTGTGTCCCCTTATCCCACTTTTATTTGCTGTACACTTGGAACCATCATTTAAAAAGACAAGGGACATGCACATTTAGGGATACAGCAGATGTGGTAACAGAGAAATTTTTTTTTTCAGTTGATATTATCCTGTACTTGACAAATCCTAAATTTAACATTAGGGTGGCTGCTGGACATTTTACGACAGTTTGAAAATATTTTCAGGGTATAAAAGCAAACAAAGGAAAATAAAGGCTATAACAACAACTTTGGTGGTTTCAAATACATTAACTGAATAACCTAGGGGATATGAAAAGATGAAGCATTCAGGTGTATGGACTAAAAAGGACTCTGTTGCACCAGCTAACAATAAGTTGGAAGAAACCAAGCAGGACAATATGGAGACAAGACAGTAAGATACAGGTAGTGAATTTTTTTTTCAAGTTCAATCGATCCAGAACATAGGTCAGGCATATTTTATGATTTTTATCAGCTAGATGAAAGTCATGGATAATAATTAAGAAGAGGTAAAAGAATTTATTTGAGAAAAAAGTAAGAGTAAAGTGGTATAAGCTGATGATTCTTATTTCAAGGGGGTGGTTTTAAAACTACCCAATTTGAAGGGATACCTTAAAGTGACATAACTGACACTGTCATAGATCAAACCAAATGACGACGACAAAGCAAGGTGGCCATAAGGGATGCAGAGAGCTTATAGTTTTGGAATCAAGCCCTCAACAGGAGAAATAACAAAACATGAGATGGTCTTATACATATGAGTGGTTGATAAACATTATAAAGCCAAACCAGTGAGGCAGCAGAGAAAAGTTATTTTCCAATAGGAATGCGTACAAGTCAGGACACAGGCAAAAGTAACTGGGAGAAATTAAAAATGGAGCAATGCTACTGGGGGAAAAAAAAGCTGTAATGGAAAGGTGGCTGAAAGTGGAGAAGCTAAGCAGGTGTTTGACCTATAGGTCAAATAATGCCCTCCATATCAAGGACTGCTGTCAGAATATAGACAAAGTAGAGTATCAAGTGAAAGGCCAGCTCTGACAGTGGAATCAGGAACAGAAGACATTATTAGGAAAGGAATAATTAGTAAGGCATAAAATACTACACAATACTTATAAAAATACAATCAATAAAAAAAGAGTAAAAATGACTGAGAGAAGACTCGAAAGACAAAATGCAAATCTGTAAGGCCTTTATGTAGGCTACAAAGTCCAAAATATTTGGGATATTTGCAAGGAAATGTTTACAAAGTTACATTTATATTCCAGGTAGGCTTCAGAGAATTTTCCTTCAAATGGACAACAGATATTGGGAGATATGAACAAAATGAAACAGGAAACTGGGAACACACTTTCTGTCTGTGTGGAGTTACCAAAGTTTAAGGGTTGCCTACAGAAGGTCCTGACCACAGCTATTGGAGAAACATGTTACATTTACCAAGCAGATGATAATACTGAGCCGGTGTCTAGGTTTAGAATTGTTGAAACACAGTAAGACCTTATTAAATTTGTTAGTAGCCACCAACAAACATGACACTGGAAATCAGAGAGTAAAGCAACTATAAATGAATTACTGAATAAAGTAAAGGAAATAGGACCGCTATAAGATGAAGGAAGTGATGTTCATAAGAATAAATGGTGCATTTGGGAAACAATGCCAGCGTTGATGTTTGGAAATGAAAACTGTATCTTCTAATGAAAAGAAAACTTGTGGTGGGAATATGATCAAATGCATGAGATAATGGAAAGAGTTAAGGTGATTTTTCCCCCATTGTTACTAATGTTATCTATATTCAAGTCAGAAAAGTACAGTTGTGCACACTTACCATAAATATAGATGTTCGAGTATATTCACTGTTGCAGTCATTACATTTGGGTAATCTGCTGGCAGGTTGCCCTCAGTCAGCATGAATTCCAAAGTCTTGGGTCCTGCATCAGTTGCTGCTCCTCTTCCATGATGTCAGGTCGTCAAGGGTATAAAACATGCAGCCAACGCCATTTTCTTTAGTTTTTCTTGCCTCAGATGTCAGGTACCCCCAAAAAGGTAGCAAAAAAATATATATACACACACACACACACACACACACACACACACACACACACACACACACACACACACACACACACATCAATATAAACATTACCTTCAACTACAAGCAAATACACCACATAGGTTGTAGAAGACAGAGAAGGAAAGATAAATTCCAGAATGACTGGGGGATGGCGGGCGGGTAACTTGGACTGCAACAGTGAATATACTCGAACATCTACATTTATGATAAGTGTAAACACAACTGTACTATGTTCTTCGTGTTTCACTGTTGCAGTCACTACATTTGGGTAGAATCCCAAAGCTATGGCTGGGAGGCTGGAGCTAAACAGCATTAGGTGCGGCTATAAGGCCCTGCAGAACTGCAGTGGCAAAGCCTGCCCTGGAATTAGAGAGGCAAATGATAATGCTTTGTAAAGGTGTGAACAGACCTCCAAGTAGTAGCCTCTAGAATGTCTTTGGTTGGTACTCCTCTGAGAAAGGCTGCTGAAGTAGCTGTAGCTTTGGTGGAATGAGACCTAATGCCCTTGGGCACAGGTTTACCTGGGTGTAAGTATCAGAAACGGATGCAGTGGCTTATCCACTTTGAAATTGTCTGCTTTGAAATAGCCTTTCCTTCTGATCCTGCAGCATATGTAACTAGTAATTGCTCAGTTTTTCTTAGAGCTTTAGTCTTGCTCAAGTAGAATCTTAGCTGTCCGTGTACGTCCAAGGAATGCAGAATTCTCTCCCCCTTGTTCTGCGGATTTGGGTAAAAGGTTGGCATATGAATTGTTTGGTTAAGAGCAACAGTGGAAACAACCTTAGGCATAAATGTAGGATTTGTCCTCAGAGACACCCTGTCTGGGTAAAATATGATAAAAGACTCTACAGCCATGAGGGCCTGTAGCTCTGAAACTCTTCTTGCTGAAGTAATTGTTAGTAGCAGAGCTGTTTTTCATTATAAGAACTTTATATCAGTGGTAGCAGCTGGTTCAAATGGAGGCAGGGTGAACTTTTCCAATTCATAATTGAGGTCCCATGCAGGTAATGGTGATCTTCTAGAAGGCCTTAAATTTTTGGCTCCTCTAAGATTCTGCTTTAGTAAAGGATGAAAAAAGATTGGTGGCTCTGTATTGTAATGAGCCAAAATGGCAGAGGCATGGATTTTAATTGAAGAGAAAGATAGGCCTTTGTCAAGCATCTCAGTTAAGTATTGTAATATCTGAGGAATATTTGGTTCTGCTGTATCAGTTCCTCGTGCTTGATTCCAAGCACATAATCTCTTCCATTTATCAACATAAGATTTTCTAGTACTAGGCCTTCTGGCTTCCAAAATGACATCCATCACAGCTTTACTGAGAGGAGTTGTTTGTATAACTACATGATCAGCCATGCTGCCAGGTTCAGTGTCTGGAGTGGATTGTGCAGGATCTGATTGTTTTGCTGGGACAGTAGTTGAGGTCTTTGAGGTAAGGTCCAAGCTGGGTATTGAGACAAGTTCCTTAGGACTGGGTACCAGTATTGGCGGGGCCAGTCCGGGGCAATTAGTATCATCTTTGGTTTCTCTTGTGTGACTTTTAGGAGGACCTTGGGAGGAAGAGGCAGAGGAGGAATGGCGTGAACTGATAGGTTTTTCCAACTGAAGGGCATCCACTTTCCATGCTCGTCTGTGATAAGTCCTTGTGCAGAATATTTTCAATTGATCATTCTGAGGAGAGGCAAATAGATATACGTCTGGGCTTCCCCATTTCTCTGTTATCATGCTGAAGACTTGTGGATTTAGTTTCCACTTGTGAGGGTCCATAAGGTTTCTGCTTAAATAGTCTGCCACAGTATTTTGGCTTCCTGGCAGGACTTGAGCTTGAAGATGCATTTGGTAGGACAAAGTTGTGTCCCACAGTGCCATGGCTAATCTGCAAAGGGGGTATGAGTGTGTGCCCCCTTGCTTGTTTATATACCACATGACTGCGGTGGTGTCCATCTTTATCAGCAGTTGTCCTGAATGAAGTACGTCCTTGAAGGCTGTTAAAGCATTTTGAACAGCTAGCATCTCTTTCTGGTTGATATGTAGATGCATTTGTTTTGGGGTCCATATGCCCTGAATGCATCTTCCTGCCATGTAGGGCCCCCCAGGCATAATCTGATGCATCTGTTGTTAAGTTTTGGCTGGCAGGGGGTAAAGTGAAGGCCTGCCCCATGTTTTAGTGACATGCCTTTGCCCACCACAGAAACTCCTGTTGTAGGCAGGGTATGAGAGTAATCTTTGTTTCCAGACTGTGAGAATGTTGATTCCATAAACTTTTTAGGTACCATTGAAGTTTCCTCATATGCAGTCTCGCATATGGAATCAGTAGGATGCAGGATGCCATGAAGCCCAAAGAATGAAGAATTTGTCTTGCAGATAACTGGGTTTTTGTTGCCATCAGTTTGAAGTAAGTAGTAGGTTGAATTTGCTTGTCTGGCATGAAGTAAGCCATCTGGGCAGTTGTATTCCAGCTTGCACCCAGGAATGTTATCTTTCGAGAGGGTATCAGTTGTGATTTCTTTTCGTCTGTGTACCCTAGGCATGTTAGAAGCCTTTTCACAAATGCCAGGTCTTGAAGAATGTCCTTGCTCTGTGCTTGAATGAGACAGTCGTCCAAGTAAGGATATATCTGTATACTTTTTTGTTTGCAAAATGCAATTACTGGTGCCAGGCACTTTGTGAAGACCCTGGGCGCAGTAGATAAGTCAAAGGGCAGTGCAGAGAATTTGTAATGCATTAAGCCAGCCTTGAATCTGATGCATCTTCTGCACGATTGTCTTATTGGGACATGGAGGTATGCCTTTTTTAGGTCTAATGTCACTAGCCAAGCATTCTTGCCCAGCATGGGCAGAAGCTGCTGCAAAGGCAGCATTTTGAATTTTGGAATGTCCAGGTATGTGTTCAAAATTGATAAATCCAGAATTGGCCGCAAGGCCTTGTCCTTTCTGGGTACCAAGAACAGTCGAGTAAAAACCTTGTCCTTTTTCCTGTTCTGGTACTGGCTGAATGGCCCCCATATCCATGAGGGACGAAACCCATTTCTGTGCCTCTGCCCACTGACTTTTGGCCAGATCTGGCCAAACGTTTGCCATTGGCAGAGTGTGGAAATGGAATCTGTATCCCTGTAATACTATGCTTAGTACCCACTTGTCCTGGGTTATTAACTGCCAATTTTGAGCAAAAAGTGCTAATTTTCCCCCTAAGGGTGCTGCAAAAAGGTACGTGCTCGGTGTAGGCAGAGGGAAGTCATTGAGACTGTTTTCTGTAGGTTTGTGCTTCATCTCCTCCAGATTTGGAGGTAGAAGCACCTCATTGCTTTGACCTGCATGAATCTTGCGCCTGGTATCTGGAACCCTTAGGGCGTCTGGATTTGCCCCTTTGAGCTCTGTCTGACACGGAAAAGGACCAATTCTTTGTAGGCCAGTGTCTACTGAATCTTGGTGGCTGCACTTGTAAGAAGTCTTTAATAGTTTGCATAGACTTAGCTTTGTCTTCCATTTTCTTTAAAACCTCTTTTGCCTTAATACCAAACAGAGTATCATGCTGTAAAGGTGCATCTAGCAATTTAGCTTTAACAAGATCAGGCAAATTTTGTTCCTTTAACCAGGCATGCCTTCAAATCACAGATCCAGAAACTGCAGCCCTGCACGAGGCCTCTAAGTAGTCAAAACCACATTGCAAAGTATGCTTTTCAACCTGTTCAGCTGCATGCAATAATTCCTGCAATTCTTTATTTTCTGCACATTCAGAAATCAACATCATTTTCTGTTTCCACAATCCCATAACATGTTGTTGATACTTAAGCATATGAAATTGACAGTTGAAGGCTCTGATTGACAAGGTTGCAGATGTATAAACCTTTTTTCCCCATCTGTCCAGTGCCCTTGAATCTCTGTCAAAGGGGGTAGGATTTTTTGCTGTTGAGGCCTTAACTCCCTTTGGACCCTGTGAAATAGTTTCAGGATCAGCAATAGGGTTTCTACATAAAAATTTATGAGTCAGGGACCCTGTAGTCTTACTGGGAGCCGTAGGTAAGGAGTCAGGGGTCAAGCTAGACTCCGAAAACACATCATCCACAATGTCTAAAACAGGGGGAATGGCTAAAGGCCTGTGCTGAGGGACAAGGAGGAAATCCCTGAGTCTCTTTTTTGATTCTGAGAAATCTTGACTCTCCCAGTGAAAATGCCCCCTCAAAGTATGCAAGGTTTCCCCAAATAAATAATCCTCAGGAGGAGAAGCAGATGTTACAGACTCCTCTGCATCAGAATCCTCATAGGGAGGTATAGACAATTCCTGATTAGAAGAGGAATCAGAAGAAATAGAAACCTGATCTGAAGATTCATACTCAGTGTCTTTCCTAGGCCTCTTATCTGGAGGGGGATGGGTACCCCTGATCAAGGTAATAAGGTCTTCAGCCATTTTGATCACCTGTTTTTTAGGCATAGAGGCCTGTGCACGTGGCTCATACATCTTTTTTTAGTTTTATAAATTGCTTTTGTCTTTGGTTTTGCGGCTATCGTCTGTTTGATATACAAATGTTGAGGTCTGAATACACCCTCAGAAGCCGGTGCCTGCTCAGCAGCTCCGGACCCATCCGAGGGAGATACATCCGTCAGTCCAATACCTTGAGTATCTTGCAGTATATGCCAGACTCCACAAGAGTGTCGGTAAAGGCCTGCAACTTGAAGGTAGTGGGTAGCAGAGGCTGCAAAAGTGCCTCACTGAGTATTGGCGACTGGCTTAGGAGAAGCTTTGCCGTTGGTTTTGGATCTCGACTGCTTTCTCTGTCCTTTTCTTTGAGTTTTTTATGTACTCCGGAAGTCAGATTGCTATCCAACGACATTTCTGGCTAGTTAAATCTGTTTCCAAAATACGTTGAGGCAAAAATTTACTGATGCTTAATAGCGCGTTGGTTAAATCTAGCACAAAACCGACAGCCAGGCATGTTGTGATCAGAGCCTAGGCAAGGAATACAGTATAAATGGAAGTCCTTATGAGGTATTTGCTTCCCACAAGTGATACAATTATTAACTTTTTCTGACCAGTTTGGAGCAAGAAAAAAGTTTCCACAATGGGGTACTTAGCTTTAGTGAAGACTTCGGTTCTGAAACTCAAACTTGAAAATTTCAGTAGTCAGCCGATCGGCACTTGCGAAATGCTTCTGCTTCGGGAAACGCGCGGCAAGAAAGACTGAAGAAAATGACATCGGCTGCATGTTTTATACCCCTGACGACCTGACATCATGGAAGAGGAGACAGCAACAGATGCAGGACCCAAGACTTTGGAATTCTGGCCGACTGAGGGCAACCTGCCAGCAGGTTACCCAAATGTAATGACTGCAACAGTGAAACACGAAGAACATCTAGCAGTGTGATAAAAGTTATTTATAAAAAGGTAAATAACTGACTACATATGCTCACAGTGAAGCAAATAATTGTAGTGGCCTACAATCTTGTATAAAGTTATAGTAAAAAGGGATGGCTGCAACAGGAAATTAAACACTCCTACAAAGGTGTGTGCATCAGGTGGCGGTGGGGAAAGGTGTGATACAGAATTTCCTGCAAATCTACTTTAAAGATCCAAAACCTTGCTAGACAGGCGTTAGTACTCAGAAAGAAATACATAAAAAAATGTTAGGTCTAATATGGACTTTTGTCAAAGGAAAGGGTGTCCACAGAACTTAATCCAGTGTTCCAACCAAAGGAATCTAGTAGTGGCTGGCATACCCAGCAACCACAACAAATGTGCAAGGTAAAAAACACCAGTAATTCCCTGACAGAGGATGCCATCAAGTTTGCTAAGGGCTTTTGAAATATGAATGCACTGAAGTGGCATATCATACTCCACGAAGCACTAGCCAAGAGCCAGTGGAATAACAAAAGCATAACTCTGAGACGGTATGTCTAATGGCATCAGCAATAAAGTCACTAATTTAAAAAAAAACAGGCAAGAATGAAAGCAGAAGCAGACGTGTGATAACCAGAGGTGTCACTGTCATTGGACAATGTGCAAAGTAGAATCCATTCTGGATCACCATAAGCAGGGTAGAATTTTACAATCTAGAAACGCAAAGAAACTAAATGACGATTTGCCAGAACAGCACTCTGCAACTGACTGTAGGGGCTTAGATATACATCTAGAGGAGACTGCAAAGACCCATCTCAGAAGCAGCAGCAAGAGGCTGGGCTGCAAATGCCACTGATGAAGTACAGGGTGGAGGATGGTAATTCACAATGCCAAACCTAACTGGTCCAAAAATCACCATTCCCTTTCAATCTGGAACAACATCAGATGTAAATCAGAATGGTCTCAATGGGAAAGGAAGCTCATTCATATATAAGGAAGGGAGATCCATGCTATCTAATGTATTGTGATGACAGCATTTTTGCTTTTTGCTTAATTCACAAAGAACAAGGGGAGGATGGCTGATACTATCGCAAAAGGGGTGCAATTCCCTCTAAATATCCACTTTGATCAGTTAAGAGAACTGTGTCAAATATGAGTTTATGCCTCAATGTGTAGGTGAAGCTGTGTATTCCAGCTGTTCAGCTCACCAATGCGCAACTAAACTGTTTATAGAAAGATGTCCTTCTGAACCCTGACTGCACTAGGGTAAAGTTAAGCAACATTTCACTTGCTGTGTTATGAATCTGAACACCTCACACTGGTTTACATGTTTCATTACGACAATTTAGAGACTAGGGTATATCTACTACATTATCAAAGAATGTAGGGAAATGTGGACACTTTTCCCAGCTGCAAGCTCAAGAGATGAATGAACAGAGGTCTTCTTTTCTCAAAACATGCCTATATGGAATTAATGCTGTCCTCCATACATTCAGAGTTGATGATTACATAGAGAAAACACTAAGGAAACTAGAAGTGCACTGCATGATCCAGATGTATACCAAACACTGTATACTGCCAGTGCACCAGTCCAAAGGCTCCAACACCATATTGTTCTCAACCTGAAAGTGTTGATTCTTTTTATTTTGCTTTTATATCATTTTAGAATAAGGTTTACAGTTAATGCACAGAGTGGTGGTCCTGATCGGTTGGTGTTGCATTTGCATTTCTTATTTCTACTCCTGTGGACCTTCAGTACTCCTGGGGTTAGCGTTCTGGATTTCTTCTCAATCAAGAAGGAACAAGCATAAGTGTCCAATGGATCCCCGAGAACAGCTCCTGCCTAGCTTGGCTGAGAATGGGGGGTAAGGCAATTTTACATCAAATGCGATATATGACACAAGATTAAGATCGGCTCATGAAATAGAGGTGTCGGTATTTAAAACAGATTTAAAAAAGA